>NW_026294617.1:55366603-55877261 GCF_007827085.1 Peromyscus californicus insignis | reverse complement strand
AAAGTTTCTTTGAAAGTTTTTGTTGTTCTTTTAAACTCATTTATAAAATGATCAGGAGTAGATTTAAATATTATGTAAGTAGTCTGAGGTGTCACATAGACTTTGAAAATTACTGAAGGTGGTGATGGATACATGGACACTTTGCATATTCTGATGCATTTTACATCTCTCTGGATATTTCTTGTCTCCTGTACAGTGATGCTGGTATGTTTCTGTGGTTTTGTCAGCCCCGGATCAGAGACATTTTAATTGCTCTGAGATTGACTTTCCTTTTATGTGGAGTCTCTGTCTCCTTCTTCTCTGTTCTCATTTGCTTCCTGCTGCTGTGATAGATGTCATAATAAAAGCAATTGGGTGGGTTATTTAACTTAGAGGTTACAGTTCATCACCGAAGAAAACCAAGGCAAGAGCTTGGAGCAGAACCCCTGGAGGAATGATGTTTTTTGGATTGCCCTCAGGTTTATATTCAGCTAGCTTCCTTATATAGCTCAGGCTATCTTGCCTAGGGATGGTATTGCTTACAATGGGCTGGGCCCTCCCATGTCAATCAGTAATCAAGAAAATGCCAGATAGTCATGCCAACAGACCAATATGATGGAGGCAATTGTTCAGTGAATTTCTCTCTTCCCAAGTGTATCAAGGTGACAACAAAATTAACCATGACAGTCTTCTGATCAACTCCGAAAGACTTCATCCTGACTCTTAAGGCTTCCAGTGCTCATGCCACCTGCCCAGTCTGTCTGGTGGAGCTGAAAGCAGCTCTATGAAAAGCATACTCTTGCACAACTCTGACGGAGACAAAGAGTGGCTTGTCTAACAGGAATTTGGAATCTTTTGAGTGAAGAAGGGTTTCTTGAGAAATTTTTCTTATAAAATATTTTGTTTAATCTTGTATTTATTTTTGTCTTAATGATGGCAACCTTAACAGCTATATTACGCCACCTTGCAGATAATTCTCTTGTTAACTACTTTTTAGGGTTCTCCACATAAGTCTTCAAGAAATGCAGCTATGCAAAAATTACTAACTTAAAACCATAGTGTGTGTGGGATGGAATTGTATTTTCCAGTTTACAACACAAGGAAAATGGCAAAATTTTCTGCTCACAGAGTTCATGATTTCAATTACTGTGCTAAGAATTGGCAAAAACAAAAGTATCTATTTGGAAGAAAACATTTTTATTTCTAAAGTACGTTTTTTGACGTAAACATTTTGTTGTTGCCTGGCCATATGTGCACTTTAGCATAAATGGTCGTTTCTAAGATCCATTTGACCTCATAAATGAAGGTGTGTTTCTACGGATACACTAGGCACATGTGTCCAAGAAGCAAGTATTAAACTGAGAATGGTCACTAGTACCTTGGCAATCTTATGGCACTTAGATCCACCAGTGAATTATCCACCAACCATAGGGTTTCTACTCGAACCAATCTTCTAAGAATCCTGTTGAAATTTTCAAGTTGATAAGGGTCCCCCAAATCCTGAAATGAAATGTTCAACTGCTGAAGAAAAGAAAACAAAAATAATAACTTGTCAGTTTTAATGTAGTTATTACTCAAAATGCTATAATGCATTTTTATTAAACTTTTATTTAATCATCTCTCTATTCATCTTCAGTATTGTTCATCCTCCAAAACAATCACAATTATCTTGCCAGGGTCCTTGAAGGAAGCTGGGAGCTAATCAGAATTGTTGAGTGGTACAAGGCTAGAGGGAAATGAGAGAAGGTTAGGATCCTCAAGAAATTTCTGAAATTTTCTAGGGGCACAGATTACAGTCAGTAAAAATCTGTGGGAGAATGACTGGTCTAAATGATCAGTTCATTGGCCTCACTTGGAAATACCCAGAAATCATACTTATAAAAAAATTCCAGAGAAAGAGCATTATTCAGAACATTAAAACTTTGTTGTTTTTTATAGTAACAAGCATGTATTCATAAATGACTTTATTTCAAGCACAATAACTTAATGTTTACTTTTGATATTGGTCAAATTTTGGGTATAGGAAGTCATTACTATCCCTGGGGGTAACATTGCTCTAAAACCTCCGTTCATAAAGGACAACATAATGTGTGAAACTAGGTCTCACCACCAACTGCTGCCAATAAAAGCTGTTGAGTAGAATAGTAACCCCCTTAAAGTGCTGAAGTAAAATAATTTACTGTATTTAAGGAACTACAGGCATCTTACTTCAGGAAGATTCATGTCTGGGGCTGGGGAGATGGCTGAGTGGATAAAATGCTCACCACTAAATGGTGAGGATCTAAGCCTGAACTTCCAGGACCCATTTAAAAAGTGAGCATGATAGCAAGAATCTGTAATCCTGGTTCTGTCATGAGATGGGAGGTGGAGTAAAAGGAGCCTCCCCAAAGCTCCCAGGCCAGCTAGCCTGAAATATGTAGGATGATCAACAAACATATCCTTGTCTCAAAGAAGGTGAAAGACAAGAACTGACAACTAAGGCCATTCTCTGATCACCACGTGTTCCACATGGTATGTGCACACACACACATATGTGCATACACATATCATACACACAAGAAGGCTAAATAAAATAAAAATTGAGGTCTTGATATTCTGGACATTAAACATTACAAAATTTCACACTTAAAATTCTGTTTTATATAAGCATAGAAGACTCTGACCTAAAAATAAAACATAAGAAATAAGAATAATCATACCCGTCTCCTACACATCAATGTCACTGATCAGTTTTCTTATTTACTGTTATCTTGCAATTAGGTCTTCCATGATAGTTTACAGTTTATTAAGTCAGCTTTTTATAGTTACCCAAAAGTTGATTGTATTTTATAACATTTATATTTATTCTTTGTGCCTTTCACATCATGCATCCCAATCCCACCCATCTCCTCTCCAATCGCATCTGCCCTCTGCCCCTGCAATGCTCCCCCCCAAATAAAACAAAATAAAATTTAAGATAAAAAAGGAAGAAAGAAAAAAGTCTCATGGAAGCTGCAGTGTGACACAGTGAGTCACACAGTAAACCCCTTTGTTCATACATTTTTACATGCAGGCGTCCATCACAAAGAAAGATGGTTTGGTTCTAGGCCCCTGGCCTCTGCTACACCATTGACACTGGGCCCTCACTGCGACTCTGCCCAGACAACCCTCGCTGCCCTATGTTGTGGAGATACCATAGCCCTGGGGTCTGCAAGACAGCCCCCCACCAGTCACACACACACACACACACACACACACACACACACACACACACACACACACACACACACACACACCTGTGCTCCAGCAGATCACAGATGGGGCGGATGATGGGGTGGGCCAACACATAACCCTGGCTCTGGACCTGGGTAGTTGCAGGGTTGGTCAGCCCTCCAGCCCTCCCCTGTCTTCACCACCAGGGTGAGTTCTCCAGCATTGGCCTGGCTAGTTCAGCCCTTGCAGCAGTGAGCAAGGGACAGGGCCAGTTCACCCACTTTCACATTCTCAGGGTCGGTTCTCCCACACCTACATCTTCAGGGCTAGCTCTATTGTGTTGCCCAGTCATGGTGTAGGGGCCAATCTTCTGGGTGCTGCAGCTGATGAGGGGCAGGGACAGGTCTCTCGCTCTTATGACTTCAGGACCAGCTCTCCCACCTGAGCCAGTTGAGGAGGGGCTCTCCAGCCCCTGCTGCCACATGACAGATGAGTACTGAGGACAGCTCTCCTACCCTCCTCAGGCATTGATGGGTGGAGGATAGCTGGGGGGGAGTGCTTATATTTTTGTTGGTAATTGATTAGCAAGTTCCATTGACCTTTATGTTAGCTAAAAGCTTTAAATTACAGATGTAAAGAATGAATAGACCAAAATAATCACCAAGAAAGAGAAGGCTGGAACTGGAGGTCAGAGCCTTGGGTGCAGGGTTTCTCTTTCTAAAATAAGTGAGTGGGTATGCTGGCTGTTAAATTAGAAAGGGTAGTGTGTACCCATTTATTTTAGAGGAATGATTTAAAATTAATTTTAAAAAAAGCATTATATTATAAACATGGTATTCTTCTTTTTATCTTCCACTAATAATCTCTGCAACCTTGGGAAAACAACGTTTTTTACTGGACTTCTTCTGAAAGGAGGAATTTAAAACAGAGCCTCTTTGGAATTCCTTCCCATACACTACCAGTTCTATGACATACAAAGTCAGCTTGTGAAGCAAAGTAAGAATCAGGAGAACCCAACCCAAAGCTTCAGAACTCACACTCATCTCTAGATGTCCTAAAACCCTCAAGTGTAATTTAATCATTTCCAGAAGCATTTGCAAGAGAATGGTTTTCTCTTTTATTACTATCAATGCTACCAACCATATTGCCAAATAAACCTGCAATCCTCTGCCTACTCGTGATTTTTTAAAGACTTATTTATTTAATTTGTATGCAGTATTCTGCCTGCGTGTAAGAGGGCACCAGATCTCCTTTTCGTTGTTTTTGTTTTTCGAGACAGGGTTTCTCTGTGTAGTCCTGGTGCCTGCCCTGGATCTCGCTCTGTAGACCAGGCTGGCCTCGAACTCACAGAGATCTGCCTGGCTCTGCCTCCCAAGTGCTGGGCCACTGCCACCCAGCCACCAGATCTCATTACAGAGGGTTGTGAGCCACATAGGGTTGATGGGTATTGAACTCAGGACCACTGGAAGAATAGCTAGTGCTCTTAACCTCTGAGCCACCTCTCCAGCCCCCTACATGTGATTTTTACGGGGACTAAATTAGAAGGCAAGTGACCACAGGCGCTGTCACCTATAAGTCAGCAGGATGACTAATCAAAGGGCTGATTCAGTGTGAGCAACTCAGTCAGCTGAGCTGCACCTTGTGAAACCACAGTTCATGCCTTCCCTGGTGAAAAAGCTCATTTGCACAGGTTCCGTGCAGAGGAGCTTGGCCAACTTAGCTGTCTAAAACTTTTACAATGACCCATCAATCGAGAAAATCTAGATAGCATCATAAACTTGCTGATATAATTACACTAAATTTGACATTAAAAATCTTTTTGTTTTTATTTTACGTGTTGGATGTTTTGCATGCATGCACGTCTAGGCACACCAAATGGATACAGTGACCACAGAGGACAAAGAGGGCATTGGATCTTCTAGGCCTGGAGTTACAGACAATGTGAGCCACAACATGGGGCCTGGAGACTGAACTTGGGTCTTCTGGAAGAGCAGCCAGTGCTTTTAACCACGGAGCATCTATCCTACCGTAAATTCAACTTTTTTTAAACAAAGAGCACAGTTTCATTGTCAATTATTTTCAACTTTCCCAATGTTTAACAGTACTGCCATACAGGTAGAAAATACACAGCATTGTCATAATGAAGAGAAAGTGGAAGGAGAGATGAAGGAAAGATGGATTTTTACACGGAAATCTGGAGATGGTGGACTTTTTGTTTCTTACGCTGACAATTGCCCTTAAGAAAGACATACTCTGTGAAATTCTCAAAGTGTTTTTAAATGAGTCATGCTGTAACTGATCCGCAGGGAGTGCAGGCTGTACCAGAGCTCACCTTGCAATCTTCCCAGTTTTCCTGCAACCACATTTCCCGTTTGTTTTTCTCAAGGACTCTGTTCTTTGGAGCCAAGATGCATCCCATTTGTCTGGAGAGTAACCATTCTTCAGAGGGTCCTAAACCAAAACCACACTGTGAAACCTCAGAAGAGGAGAGGAGAGCAGAACTGGCATTTTTGCTTGCTTGGGTTTTTTGTTGTTGTTTGTTGTTTGTTTTTTGTCAAGTGTTTGAAACTTCACTCTTTACCTAGATGGAAAAGAACATGAATTTATTTAAAAGTTCATATTTTTCCCATCTGATGTGTGCTCTACGCCCATTACCATGCCTAATCCAGGTAGAAGGAAGCTGGGTCACTTTACCACATCACATGACTTCCCTACATGTTCCTCTATCTAAGTATCACCAGAAATGTTTTCCTTAAAATTTACCCAATGGACTTTTTCTCTTATCTTGCAAAGTGCAGTCCAGCCTCTGCATCTACAGGTTCGCTGTCATTGGTTGAAATTATGGATGTAGAACCCACAGTAGACGGTCAACTGGGAAGCTGAACTCCTGATTTTAAAACAGGGAATTAGATTCATAGATATGGCTCTAGCGGAGAGTTAAGCCCCTGTCCCTGGTTTCCTTGTACCTTCCTCTGCTGAAGAAGCCCTGTCCAACAGCTTATTCTCTAAATAGTCCCATCACAAGAGGAAAAGTAGCAAACAATTTTACTTCTTTTTCATTTATCAATTTTAATTTTCAATAGAACTGACAGAAAAAGAGTACAGTTAACAGGAAAAAGGACAGATGCAGATTATTTAAATTTACACATGTATGGACCATTGGTAATATATGTATATATTAATATATGTATAGTACACACACACACACACACACATATATATATAAAACCAACGTTTCATGTTTCCAAATATAATTAAGAGTAAACTTTGACCTGTGTGAGTTGAGTGTGAATCAGTGGTAGAATAATTGCCTGACATATGGAAGGCCCAGAGTTTGGTTTGCAGTAACCACATATGCACACACAAACACAAAGTCATATGTAGATTCCTTTTAAAATTTGAAGTAGCATATTACTTTGGAAAGTTATATTTAAACTATACATCATCTGTCATTTTATTAAACCACCCTAAATTCTGGGGGTATGTTTTAAAGCTCAAATACAATTTAATCTTTTTTTTCTATAACTACTAAAATGTGAAAAGAGTTCATTTAATTAGTGGAGGAAAAATCAGTATGTAGAATTAACCTTTATCCCTATGCAAATTTTAACTAGTACACAAAAATAAGGAGAGCCACTAGTATATCTAATCTTGATATAATCTGTGTAGAGGAGTGTGAAATCATTACTGACTTTCTCCCTTTGGTCTCTCAATTCAGTAAGTTTTTAATCTGATCACTTTTCATCATGAGACTCCATCCCTTTTCAATGTCTGGATACTCATATCTTCCCCTTAAACTGCAGCTGCTTTCTCAGGAACCTCTTTGTAAGTTGCCACCCATCCTTCCAGTAGCATTTATCATAGAACATGCACATTCGAAACATGGCATGTCTTACTGCCTGCCCACAAACCCAGTCTTGTCCAACAGAGCTGCCAACATTTTAATTTAATTTGCATTTCCAGAGACGTTTTCTACTACTTCAGTACTCTCCTCCAAATAAGATGTATTCACAATTCTCAAGGTTATGAAATATTGTTCTGCTGTTGATATTGAGGTCAGTGAAAAGGAGACACAGGACTTCAGATAAAGGATTTTCAGGTACTGACTTTCATTCAATTCTTTGCATATCCAAAAATACCAGAAAGGTCAGATGCAAGGACTTAATGTGAACTGAGATTTGAGGGAAAACATACTTGTTTGGCATCCATAATTGTTTATAAAATATTTATTTCTAAAAAAAAATTGGCCAACATATTCTCTCTTATTTCCTCAATCCACAGCATTGTTTATTGAGCTCCCCCAGCAAAGCTCATTCTTCTATCATCCATGGCCCCTGAAACAACTTGGTGGTGAGCTTTAAAGGCTGCTTCCCAGCTCTAATATACTGTATTTGTATGTGTTGTACCTGTGGCCTTTGTACTCATTTCTGTAGATCATTTTTTCTGAAATTCATGGTTCTACTCTTTTCAAAGATAAAGGTAATATAAAAAGGAACACTGTAGATTCCTTTTAAAATTTGAAGTAGCATATTACTTTGGAAAATGATATTTAAACTATACATCATCTGTCATTTTATTAAACCACCCTAAATTCTGGGGATACGTATGTTTTAAATCTCAAATACAATTTAATCTTTTTTTCTACAACTACTAAAATGTGAAAAGAGTTCATTTAATTAGTGGAGGAAAAATCAGTGTGTAGAATTAACCTTTATCCCTATGCAAATTTTAACTAGTACACAAAAATAAGGAGAGCCACTAGTATATCTAACCACAGGCCAACATTGCGCTGTGGCATGTTTGTCTAGATGATGATAAGACATAATGATTCCTTTGGTGAAGAATTTATGGAAGCAATAAGAGAGAGCCCAAATGTTTCATTATTCTGACACAAACATTAGTCTTTTTCACCAAGGGGAGCTATAAGTCCAGTTGTCATCTGGCCTATTTCTGTCATAATGAGCTGTACTGTGGTAACCCAGGAAATCTTTTGACCCTGAGTGTGATAGGGTCAACAAACTTGAAAATAAAATAACCTCAGATAGGAAATATTCTTCATCAATGAAGGTGATTGGAAATAAAATCCATAGTGTACAAAGCTTTAAAAACCCACCAAATTGACCCTAGAAAACTGCAAACAGTATTGTCTCAAACCCTGTCTACATTTGGTAATGTTCTCTGTGTGTTGAATACCCCAGAGTTCTGAGGCTCTGCCCTGTACTGTTGGTTTGAGTGCTATTGATTTTCTGGTCTTTTAATTATTTCTCTTTAGAGTAGCTTCCAAAGATTTCTTTGATAATGGAGGTCAAAGTTCATTTCCTCTGTGAGAAGTTATATTAAATTGGTGTATTTTACTCTTACTGGGTTAGTAATTGAAGAGGTATCTTAGCAGCTAAGACTATAGATAGGAGTATCTGACAGCCCAGGGATGTTGGCTCTCATTTGCTATCTCTCAGCTCATTCTTTGTCTCCTTGCTGAATGTATAGCTAAAAATGGCAGTCAGAGAATTGCTTTGCTGGGAGATTGTCAAACAGAATAAA
The DNA here is from genome assembly GCF_007827085.1 of Peromyscus californicus insignis. Classification (NCBI taxonomy): domain Eukaryota; kingdom Metazoa; phylum Chordata; class Mammalia; order Rodentia; family Cricetidae; genus Peromyscus; species Peromyscus californicus. The sequence goes on along the minus strand of NW_026294617.1, from coordinate 55,868,549 downwards.
TCTATCCTTTAGAAGGATTCTTTCAACAATAGGCTGGTTTGCTTCATTTAATTGGGACAGGCTAAGTCACTCTTGATCCAGCAATCAAACCCTCAGGAAATTGTTGTTTATCACACACCAGATAACCTTGCTTTCCTTACCAAGTCTTTGGGAATGGACAACTGGGACAGCTGAGACCATCTAAAATAGTTTTGATAAATAGTTGAGGATCTAATCTCAAAGGAGGATAATTCTTATCAGCCTGCTCTTGAAAGCATTTTTTTTCCAACTCGAAAAACAAATTTAAACCAAATTAAGGGCATTGTAGAAGGGGCATCTGTTTTCTCCATAGTTTAAGGTGATGGGATTTTTGTCCAGCGTTTTCCTTCCCCTAGGCAATGCTCTGTTTCTTTTATGACTAGTCACTTAGGAGAGATTGGGTGCTGTTAATGGTCTAAGGAAGAGAAATGTGCCTTTATCTCAAAAGAGCCATGGTGTCCTCTGCATGAATGGTTACTATTGTCATGGCGTTGGATTGGTTTTGCTGATCGATGACCTCAGCACTTGACCTGGCCCCTTAAATCAGGGAGGAGGGGAGGCCTATGAACTGTCTTTGTACACGCTCACGTTCAGTTTCCTATCAGCTTTCTTACTCTCTTCATATCCTCATGTTTCTTCAGTTCTGCAGTTCTCACACCTCCACCCTCCACTTGTTCTCAGAATACAGCTTCTTTTTGCATCACTGCAGCTGACAAAACCATCAAGCACCCCCCCAAAGCTCTTGTGTACCTACGTGTACGTGTGCACCTGCACACGCACCCACACCCACACACCAGTGTTATTCCTCTATTTCCTGACTCGCTGTCTAGCAAATACTTCTTCTCAAAACACTCAGCACATCTCATAGCAAGGCCTTCAGATAATCTCCGACAGAATTTGCTGCCCTCATTTAACAAGTGCAGGCAGGCTCCAGAAGCCCATCCCACAGGAACAATCTCACATTGTGGTATAAAGGGCCCAGAAGTGTGATTTTTTTCCACATGATACACTTAAAGACCCAAACTGACTCCTGTTTATCTCATCCAGTATCCTGGCTCCCTCTCCTGTGCACTGGCAACTCCTCTCTCCACACTTGGTCTCTCCATCTTCTGATTTCTCCTCTTAATGATTTTCTAAAACTTCTCTGTCCTTCAAAAAAATAGTCTAATGTTTCTAGAGGCCATGTTTAACTTGTGTGTCATAATGGTATTTAATGGTATTTTTTAAAAAATGAGTTAGTGCTTAGCTGCCTATACAGTTGATAGCACAAAAGTGTGCGAACATGTTTTGTACCAGGTTTAAGAAAATATTGTTTGCATCTTCCTTTGTTGGCTGAGTTGGAGTGATAGACATGTAGTCTGTGGATATAATAATGCTTCTGGGAGAAAGAAATCAACAGGTAAACATCTCTAAAGTCTCCTTTCCAAAATCAATCATTAAATTATATAATACACAGTATTACTGCAATACTTTAATATAGATGAGAAAAATAACAAAATGTTTGAAGTTTCAAAAAGACTAAAATTTCAATGAAACAGGAATTTCACAGTATTGTTTTACTGACTTAAAGGGGATAAATACACAAAGACATAAGAAATGCATAGTCCTCTTTTACAATCCTAATCTATTAAAGTATAAGTCCAGAGGCCTGAGAAATTGAGATTCTGATGTCCAGGGGCAGGAGAAGATGAATGTTCCTGCCCAAGAAGAGAGATACAATTCACCCTTTCTCTGCCTTTTTATTCTATCATGGTCCTCAAACAATGAGATGGTTCCTACCTGTGCTAGGTAAGGGTAAATCTTTGTTACTCAGTCTGCTAATTTAAATGATAGTCTTTCAACAGTATCCTCACAGGCAAGACCAGATATAACACTTTGTCATCTATTTACACATCCCTTCATCCAGGTAGGATGACAATTAAATTTATCATCATTAGAGAGTGTTTCAATACAAATAAATAAGGCTGTTGTTCACTTTCCTGGGCTGGTACCTGTGGTGGTATTGTGTTCCCCAAAATATTGTGTACCCTAATAAATTTATCTGGGGTCAGAGAACAGACAGCCACTAGATACAAAGGCTAGAAAATAGTGGCACTCACACCTTTAATCCTACCTTTCCAGAGAGAGAAATCCATCTGGGATCTCTGTGAGTTCAAGGCCACATTGGAAAGAGCCAGGCATAGTGACACATGCCTTTAATCCCAGGGATCGAGTCTTTAATTTTAGGGAGTGACGGTAGAAGGCAGAAAGATATATAAGGCGTGAAGACCAGAAACTAGAAGCATTTGGCTGGTTAAACATTTGGCTGGTTAAGCTTTCAGGCTTCTAGCAGCAATTCAGCTGAGAGCCATTGGGATGAAGATACACAAGCTTCCAGTCTGAGGAAACAGGATCAGCTGAGAAGTTGGCCAGGTGAGGCTAGCTGTGGCTTGTTTGGTCTCTCTGATCTTCCAGTCTTCACCCCAATAACTGGCCCCAGGTTTGATTTTATTAATAAGAACTTTTAAGATTCCTGCTACAGGTACCGCTCAATCATTGAGGCCCACAGAGAACTAAAAGGTAGAAGGAAGGTGAGTTCACTCTCACTTCTAGAGCTGGGATCCATTAGGATTCCACATGCCCTGGCCTTGGACTGTAGGCCATATATGAGAATTCTCCTATTGGGCTCCGGCTAAGACAGTCACAACATCAGCATCCCTGTTTCTGAGGTCTTCAGACTCAGTCTCAAATCCACTACCAGCTTTCCTGGTTCTTCAAACTTGTTGACGTATTTTGGGACTTCACAGCTTCCATAATCATGTAAGCCAATTATTATAATAAATATCTTACAATTTTATTTATAGACAAAAAAATATTGCTTCTCTAGAGAACCCTAGTACATTGAATATTCTCTTCTGTTGATTTTTGTCTGTTTGTTTTGGTGCCTGTCCTGGATCTCAATCTGTAGACCAGGCTGGCCTCGAACTCACAGAGATCTGCCTGGCTCTGCCTCCCGAGTGCTGGGATTAAAGGCATGCACCACCACATCCTGGCCCTCTTCTGTTGATTTTAGTATATATTTACACTAAATTAAAGCTGCATTAGCTCATAAATTGAGGCATTATTCATGCTCATAAAAGCAATAAATTAATTTCTAAAAATTATCATTGATTAAATACACTTAATATGTACAAGTATTACAAATGAATACAAGTTTAAAATGCATGTTTTAGGTGATAGCATATTAAAGAAAAATGCAAAATACAAAAATTTGCATATATATGTATATATATATATGAAAATCTGATTATTTTAGATGGTTGGTTACAGGACCTTCTCTACCTTTCTATTCAGTATTTAGTACTAGGTATTATTATTTTCATAATATTTAAAGATGAAGTTACTATAGAAACAATCCTTTGCTATTACAAAAGAAAAATTCAATCCATAAACAATGTCTTTCCCCATCCCCAAGGAATACAGGAATATATTTTAATATACACTGTGATGGTTTGAAAGAGAATGGGCCCCATAAGTTCCTGTGTTTGAAGATTTGGTTCCCAGTTAGTGGAACTGTTTGGGAAGGATTAGGAGGTGTGGCATTGTTGGAGGATATGTGTCACTAAGGATGGGATTTAAAATTTTATAAGCACACACCAGGCCCACCCAGTCTCTCTCTTTCTCTCTCTCTCTCTCTCTCTCTCTCACTCTCATTGTAGAATATTTTTTAAAGTGTGTTACTTTTGTTCATGTTGCATCTGTTTAACTCTATGAAGCTGTTACTGTGCCTGTTGAAAAGACCTGATGGTGTAATAAAGAACTGAATGACTAATAGTGAGGCAGGAGAAAGGATAGATGGGACTGGCAGGCAGAGAGAGTATATAGGAGGAGAAATCTGGGAGAAGGAAAAGGAAAAGAGATGGAGGAGTGAAGAGAAGAAAGAGTTAGAGAAGGAGGAGGACATCAGTGGACATCAGCTACACAGCAAGCCACAGAGTAAGAATGAAAGTAAGGTTACAGAAGTAAGAAAAGGTAAAAGCCCAGAGGAAAAAGACAAGTGGGCTAATTAAGTTAAGAAAAGCTGGCAAGAAACAAGCCAAGCTAAGACTTGGTATTTATAATTAAGAATAAGCCTCCGTGTGTGATTTATTTGGGAGCTGGATGGCGGGCCCCTCAAAAGAGTAAAGACCAAAGACTAACCAACAATGCACACTCACTCTCTCTCCCTGGCTGCTGCTTATGGATAAGCAAACTCTCAATTAGATACTTTCTTTTATAAGAGTGCCTTGGTCATGATGTCTCTTCATAGCAGTAGGACAGTAACTATGACATGTATACACACAATAAAATCTACTCAGAAAGTGCAAAAAGAATATTCCTTTTTTTTTTTTACCTTTTCTTATTCTTGGGCAATGTAGCTGACTTCCTTGAATATCATGTTGTTCTATATTGTACCATGCAAGGTATTTATAAGAATCTGGTGGAAGCTTAAAATAAGAGAGAAGAGAAATATCATCTACTATACGTATACATCATATAATGTATTTAATTTACTCATCTGCATCAAATATTTAGTCAAATTAAAATCCAAGTATCCTGTGATGGAAGTCACCTTGGTGAATTCTACATTATGCATCTTCATGTCCTGTATCCCAGCACTTGCAACCTTTTTATATTTGATAGTCAAAAATAGAGTGAATAAATATTCATATAGATACATATAAATATATACATATACACAAAAATCATATATATATTTACATGTATAAATGCATTATGAGTCTACTTTAAGCAACTCTAATACCCTTTAATGTCTATTTACTGTTTCATGATGAGTACTTGATTATAGAACAGGACTAACTTATGATTGCCTCATTATATAACTCCTCTAAACTGTTTTGTGTGTGCGAGGTCTGCCCTTATGAAGTTACATAAAAGAATCTCTCTGTCTGTGATTACTATATTAAATGTCTGATGGTATTGATTATCTTCCTAAGTAGTTCAATTTGCACACACAGATGTTGATTTATAAACTATTAAATATCCTGGTAGCTTCTCCTGTGAAGCAGTCCTATTTATTAACACAATCTTTAAACTGTGTAGCTATTATTGAATAAAATATTTCAGATTTGGTCACCTTATTTTTTTGTGGTCAGATTAGCACTGACCAGTACATGTGCTGAAACCATATCTGGGGAAAGTACTTCCTGCTATTCTAGAAGACCTGAATTCAGTTTCCAGGACACAAGGTAAGTGTTTCACAACTATGGATAATTCTGGCTCCAGAGGATTACAGTGCCTCTGGCTTCCACCAGCAATCTGTTGCAAAGATTGTCACCAATCAGAATTCCCAGCATTTGTAACTCTGATGGCATTACTGAGGTTAACATAAACAAATGAATACAATTTACATTACTGAAAAGAGGCTATGCTGAATATACACACACACCATAGATTCATTCTTCTGTTATCCATTGCTACACACATATAGAACAGACCAACTCAGAGTAAGGGCTTACCGAAGTGTCTCCAAAGCATTAAGAATGATTGCATTAGTCTCACTGAGCCTCTCACATAGTTTATGGTTTGCTTCAGTATAAATTTGTATAACTAATATAAAAAAATACTTCAACTGCTAGATAAATTTATCCTTCAGATGGTTAGTATAAGTTAAACATGAGTTTTTCCTATGGGATTCAGAAGTTTAGTGAGCTAATATACATGTGAGTCTATACTGTGAGTGATTTCCACAGCTTTTAAATCATAATACCTTTCATTCTTGGCCCAACACATGGGAAAACTGGAACAAGGCTGTCACAAATTGAATTAGGAAAAGATATCTTTAATCCATGGATTTTGAGGCTGGAAGAAGTCTCAGAATTTAAGAAACCCTCCTTCTCCTCTAGAAAACCTAAGTTCAGTTTCCAAGACACAAGGTAAGTGTTTCACAACTTCCTATGACTCTGACTCCAGGGGATTATAGTGGTTCTGGCTTCTACCAGCAACTGCACTCAAGAGCACATACTCACAGAATGACACATACTCATATATATAATTAAAAATAATAAAGAAAATAAAAATTTTAAATTTGATCTCTTGATTTCATTACTTCCTCCCTTGATGATCTGGGTTCTTTAATTACAAAACCTACATTTTCATTGGAAAAATAAACTAGCACCCAAAATCTGTTTAACAGATGCTAAAATGTTAGGAGTGCTAGTATAATTTGTTGAAATGGTCAATGTTTGCTAATGAATTTTCTAGTAATTAAGTTGCTTTTATGAACTATCTCTAAATTAACTAATAAATACAACTAGATCTTAGATTAGTAAACTACAGTGATTAACTTATTCTCTGTTATAAGGTTTATATGTTTATGGAAACATAGTTTCAAAATTTTATATATTTTCAGAATGTGTCCTCTCTTTCTTCTATTATGGAATCTAGGTGAAATTTTCTACATAGAAAAACTGTCTGCAAGTTCAGTTTCCTGGGGATGCCATGTCCCATTGCCTCTTAGTACTTCTTTATGAGGCTAATAGTGGAAATAGAAGGGAACTTAAGTTAAAGCTGTATTTGAGAAAAAAAACAGAAAACAACAACAAAAAACTTCCATCTTTCACCTGAAATCCATTTTTTTAGCAGTTATATGGCTTAATTTGTGTCTTCTATTCTTACAGGCAAAGAAGATGGGTGTGTCTTGCTTACCATTGTGCTAAGTTGTTGGTGTAGTATGGTGTGTGATCATTTTTTTTCTCTACAAGATGACAGTGAACATTCAAGCCTTGCCTTACGGCTTTTTCCAATTTTGATGCCTCGACTGATTTATCTAGAGCCTCTTACATTCTAAGTTTCTTTAAATATAGTCTTCATTTGTCTCTAGATTGGCATTACAATGGCTCATTGTGTGCTTTGTTATATTCATTTATATAAATGAATGAATATTATACATATATGTATACATACATAGATGATCTTCTGTTGTGTGACAAGCTTCTGTCAGATATTAGGTATGCAAAACTGAATAAAATACAATAATTATGTTTCAAAGCCTTATTTTCCATAATTTGAGAGCAGACATTAAAAAAAATGCATCTGATTCCTATAGGATAAGTGAAACCATTTTAATGAAAGGGGAGGAAATAAAAACACTCTGGGTCCATGTTAAATACAAGGTCATGTGTTTTTTGAAACATAATACAGATTAAATTGCCAATGGAAAAATATTTACCCAGGATGATATTCCAGAATCTGCACGTGGAGGACATCTCCTGTTCCTTGAAAGAGCTGAACAGGTGTGAGACTCCCTGAGATCAGAGCAGCATGCCGTGTTAGATGGACGGGTCCCTCTGCTGCTACTTGCACTTTGATCTGAGCAGCTGAGGGAAAGAATGTGGGAAAGTGTTTTTGTGTGTCTTTTACTGTCTTAAAAAAGTACAGTTTCTGTGAACAGCTTCGGTCACTTTGAAATGCTGCCCAGCCAGTCCAGTTGGTTGTCTCGTTTCTTCCACATTTTTCCCCATCGTTAGATTGAAATAGAAAGCATCTTTATTTTGTGTTGTCGTTATTCTTCTGTACTGATTCCCTGCCTTATTATTCATTTCTATACTTTTCTCAGCAATTGTTATCAGTTTCTCTTCCTGTAATCGGTACTATGCATAATTTAAATATCAACCATTTTAGGACAAAATAACACGATTTGTGTTAAGAAGCTGTTTTTGTTTGTTCGCTTGCTTGCTTGTTTGAGTGATTGTCTGAGACAGCATTTGCCTGTGTGACAGCCCTTGTTGCCTTGGAACGTGCTTTATAGACCAAGCTGGCCTCAAACTCACAGAGCTCTGCTTGCCTATTCCTCCCAAGTGCTGTGCTAGGATTAAAGGTATTAAAGGCATGTGCCACCACACCTGGCCTTGGAAAGTAAGTTTCAATGAAGAATTGTCAAGACTGAAAAATAAACAATAAAATAAAGATAAATTTTAAAAAAGAAGCTGTCCCTCTATTATGAGGCTTATTTCTCTCCCAGGAGGTTGTATTTCAAACTCAAAGAATTTGTTGCTGTTTCCGCAGCCACGCTCTCTTAAAAAGTTTTAAAAAGTCAGAAGGCATAGCCTTATTCCTCACCTACCTCAACAGTTTCTATCTTGTTCTAGAAGTTTCCAGAGAGTACTTTGTTTTGGAAAAAAATTTAGAGGCATTTGAAGAACAACACTATAGTCTATGAACTTCATAATTACTAATGTAATCAAATCCCGATGTCAACAAACATATTTTTAGCTAATAATCATGAGGGAAAAAACTGAAGGAAAATAACACAATACACTTAGGGATTAACAGTGGCTACACATTTGACTTTTTTTTTTTTTTTTTTTTTTTTTTTTTTTTTTTTTTTTTTTTTTGGTTTTTCGAGACAGGGTTTCTCTGTGTAGCTTTGCGCCTTTCCTGGAACTCACTTGGTAGCCCAGGCTGGCCTCGAACTCACAGAGATCCGCCTGGCTCTGCCTCCCGAGTGCTGGGATTAAAGGCGTGCGCCACCACCGCCCGGCTCCACATTTGACTTTTGTATCTAATTCTTTAAAAAAAAAAAAAAAAAAAAAATGTACCAGGCTTTGCTGACTCCCCATGGGAGGCCTTACCTTCGTGTAGAAGGGAATGGGGGTGAGTTGGGGGGGGGGAGGCTGGAGGGGTGGGAGGAGGGAAGAGGTTATCTATGATTGATATGTAAAATGAATAGAAATTGCTTAATGAAAAATAAAATACACTAGTGTAAATGAAATCAGAAATTTAGTAAGCATGGGTAAATGGTAGCTAATGGGTCTCAACTCTAATAATGTTCACAAAGTATGAGATTGAGTTAACAAAAACATCCTCTGCCTCTCTCTCTCTCGGTCATTAACCATGAAGTTCTTCTTTCACTTACACCATTTCCCTGAAATACAGTAAGTGATCACAAAATCAGATCTGACAAAGAGTGACTTGGTGGTTTTCACTGTGTGTGTGTGTGTGTGTGTGTGTGTGTGTGTGTGTGTGTGTGTGTGTGTGTGTTGGGGGCAGGGGATGCAAAGTGAAAGTAAGTCTAAAAGCAAGTGAAAGCCATCCCATCCCCCTGCTTGCATTAATGTTTCTGGTTCGTTTATTTATTTGTTGTGCTGGGGTCAAAGCCAGGGTCTTGCCATTATAAAGCTTATGCTTTGCCTCTGAGCCATATCTTTAGCCCTACATTTTCCTGACTTAAAGTAGAATTCTTTGTGACATTATCCTAACTATGAACCATTTATTAATATAAGTGGGTAATGAAAACATTAGTAGTCATAGTGGGAAAGTATCCAATACCCCCCTAGTCCCCCATCTTCTGACTCCCTCTTACTGCAGGAAAGGAGCTACAGAGATTAGTGGCTGTAGATGACTACTTTGACCCTCTTAAGTGTGACATTTCTGTGTTCTGCCATCACTTTCTTCTGTCACCCTTGGGCAGCACTCAGTAAGCAGTGACCAGAAGCCATGCCCTAGGACAACACTGTGATAAAAGCCTTCTGGAACTCTGAAAATAGTGAGTGATTTCACTTCTGTCCCAAATGCCATATGGAACAAGGATTTTTGTCTTCATTTTTCTTTTTGTTTGCTTTGCTTTAGTGAGAAATCTCAAGAAAACAGAAGGAATTTTTTTTGACCCTTTGGAAAAGAAAACTCTAAAGTGTCTTCTATGTCATATAACTGCTCCGTCCATGACTGTCCTAATGTGCACAATGCTGAAGCCAACATTGCAAGGTGTGTGAGTCCCAGCCCTCTAGGCTGTGGTAACTGCAGTGACCCAGACAAGTGCTCAGCATCTATTATCATCACTTCTTTACCTTCAGCATTCAGAAGTTCATGTAGAAGCTTCCTGACTTGGGTTTGGGCATGCTGGCTTGCAATGCTCTTGCTGTTACTGCTGACATAAGGATCTTTTGATTTTTGTACATTTATTTGTCTGTGTGAGCACATGTGTGTGGCATCTGTGTGTTTGTATGTGTGGGGCAGCACATATGAAGGTCAGAAGATAACCCAAGGAAGTCAGATCTCACTTTCTACCATGTGGGTTCTGGGGAGGTCATCAGCCTTGCAGGCAAGTACATTTACCTGCTCAGCCATCTTGCTGGCCCATACTACTAGCACAACGTTAGAGCCGATATTTATTGAACACTTACTATTTGCTAGGCACAGCACGAAAAGTTTTACATGGATTCACAAATTCAACTTTTTTTTTTTTGGTTTTTCGAGACAGGGTTTCTCTGTGTAGCTTTGCGCCTCTCCTGGAACTCACTTGGTAGCCCAGGCTGGCCTCGAACTCACAGAGATCCGCCTGGCTCTGCCTCCCGAGTGCTGGGATTAAAGGCGTGCGCCACCACCGCCCGGCAAATTCAACTTTTTTATGTTCCTAATAAAATATACAACATTTTTACTTTGGTTTTAAAGATGAGGAAATTGAAGCCCAGAGAGTGGAGTGGTTTGAATGACAAATTTCCCCCCACAAGTTCTGGCATTTAAATACTCTTTTCCCAGTTGCTGACACTGTTTTGGGAGGTCTAAGTGGTGCGGCCTTGCTGAAGGGGTTTTGTCACTGGGGGTAGGATGAAAGATTGTATAGTCTCCAATTCCTGCTTGAAGTTGAGCATGTGATCTGTCAGCTTCCTTCTAATTGCCATGCCAGCCTGGTGCCATCCCTGCCCCCATGATGGACTCTTCTTCCTCCAGTACATAAGCACAAATAAACTCTTCCTTCTGTAAGTTGCCTTGGCCATGGTAATTTACCATAGCAACAGAAATGTAACTAATACAGAGAGAGTAGTTTTCCAAAGGCGTCTGCCCCCCAATAAATATCCATTAATTAACTGCTAGGATTCAAATGAGATGCAAGTATCAGATAAGTACTGCACTGACTTTTAAGAAATTGTAAAGCTCTGTCATTATTAGGGTACACTTGATAAAGAAAATCATTACTATGTTTTTTTCTTATTCTGAGTGTTCCATTGTTGAACAGAACTTGCAATTCTGAACAGTTCTCATTCATTGCACACAAGAGTTAAACTTTCAAACATGGAACCAGATGAGAACATCACTCTAGACAGCCGCATTCTGCCTGTAAAACATTTTCCTCACTCCCCTCACTTCCATATAAACCAGACATATGCAGTTCACATGGTATATTGGTTTGCTCCGTTTTAATCTTTCTGCCAGCAGCGAACAAACAGCAATCATAAATTACAACTCTAAACCCTTATGTCAGAGGAATTACTATTATTAATGCTATGATATAAAGCTGTCCTAGAGAAAGTGCCTTGGCTGTAACTGTACAACAGCCATCGGGCTTGATTTAGAATGTCTTTAAAAATAGGTGGCATTGTCTGAACTGGTCATCTAGTCTTAATTTTTAAACAGGTAGAGTGACTAACAAGAAGCCCTCAGGTGAGCTGAGAGGACAGGATGAAAAACAACAATAGGAACTTATCAGTTCCTGAGCACCTTCCATCAGAAGACTGTGGCGTCCTTCACAGCCATGAATTTATAAGCCGTATAACGTGTCTGGAGCAGCAGGAGCTATCAGCTTAATTAAAATGTCTAGTTGGCAGTTATGTAACTTGTAAGGTCACTAAAGGAGGAAAGAGCAGGTAGCCCACCTCTCGGGGGAAGCTGAGCTCTGTGTCCGGAAGAAGTGACATTGGGCACACCTCAGGGCCAGGGGCTCGTCTGTGACACACAGGGTGAACAGCATAGTGTTCAGCACAAGTCAGTTTCTAAAACTTCCATTTCTATTGTAGATTTCCCATGAGAGCTTCTACTGAGGGAGGAGGGAAGAAGGGTCAATTTATTTTTCAGTTAGCAAACAGCACTCTTCCCAAATCTGCAAGCTCCTCCTTCACTCAATAAAGAATATATATATATATATGCTCCTGAGCTGGATTTTAATTTTCTGTGAACAACTTTTAATTTCCATAAATTTTGCTTGCTCTCATTGCCACACCTCCATGCCTAGCTTTATAAACATCAATGGGTCACAAATCTATGTAAAATAAAAGTGAGAAAGCAAAAAAAAGCCTTCCACAGGGAAAAAACTTTTAAGTTGCAGAGGTATCAGTGAATTCACTGGTATTTGTAAGAGCAAAGGATGTGCTCAAATACTTGAACCAAGGAAGATAGAAATACTTTTATACTCTCTCTAAAAATCATATTAAGAAGTTGGAGACCTTTGTTGTCCTTGCACTCAAAGTTCTGTTTAGGTTTTGACTCTGTCCTGTTGATATATTGTTACAATTTTGAAAATGTAACCATTTTCAAATGGTTCGGTGCTACTGTAGAGGGTAGATACTGATGGGCATGTGATGGGCGTCAGTCTTGTGATAAAAAAAAAAAAAAGTGTAACTACCTAACCCCAAATGAAACAGACTCCTTTAGGGAAGTCCTATGAATCACAGTGTGCAGACAATGTGACTGGCAAAAACCAAAGCCAAGTGTGCAGAACATGGTCCCCCTCTTCCCTTCCCTGTCTCCCTCCTCTTCTCTCCTCCCCCTCTTCCCTTCCCTGCTCTCCTCCCCCCTCTTCCCTTCCCTGCTCTCCTCCCCCCTCTTCCCTTCCCTGCCCTCCCTCCTTCTGCTCTCTTCCCCCCTCTTCCCTTCCCTGCCCTCCCTCCTCTTCTCTCCTCCCCCCTCTTCCCTTCCCTGCCCTCCCTCCTTTTGCTCTCTTCCCCCCTCTTCCCTTCCCTGCCCTCCCTCCTCTCCTCTCCTCCCCCCTCTTCCCTTCCCTGCCCTCCCTCCTCTGCTCTCCTCCCCCCTCTTCCCTTCCCTGTTCTCCTCCCCCCTCTTCCCTTCCCTGCTCTCCTCCCCCCTCTTCCCTTCCCTGCCCTCCCTCCTCTCCTCTCCTCCCCCCTCTTCCCTTCCCTGCCCTCCCTCCTCTGCTCTCCTCCCCCCTCTTCCCTTCCCTGCCCTCCCTCCTCTGCTCTCCTCCCCCCTCTTCCCTTCCCTGCCTCCCTCCTCTTCTCTCCTCCCCCCTCTTCCCTCCTCTGCTCTCCTCCCCCCGCTTCCCTTCCCTGCTCTCCTCCCCCCTCTTCCCTTCCCTGCTCTCCCTCCTCTGCTCTCCTTCCCCCTCTTCCCTTCCCTGCTCTCCTCCCCCCTCTTCCCTCCTCTGCTCTCCTCCCCCCTCTTCCCTCCCCTGCTCTCCTCCCCCCTCTTCCCTTCCCTGCCCTCCCTCCTTCTGCTCTCCTCCCCCTCTTCCCTTCCCTGCCCTCCCTCCTCTGCTCTCCTCCCCCCTCTTCCCTCCCCTGCTCTCCTCCCCCCTCTTCCCTTCCCTGCCCTCCCTCCTCTTCTCTCCTCCCCCTCTTCCCTTCCCTGCTCTCCTCCCCCCTCTTCCCTTCCCTGCCCTCCCTCCTTCTGCTCTCCTCCCCCCTCTTCCCTCCTCTGCTCTCCTCCCCCCTCTTCCCTTCCCTGCTCTCCCTCCTTCTGCTCTCTTCCCCGTCCTCCTTTCTTTAGCTCCCCCGTTCCATCCTTTTCTGCCCTCTTCCTCCCTATTATCGTTTCCTTATCCTTTTCTCTTTCAGATTTTGAATAATGAAAGACAAGTTGTACCCCCTGTCACTTGTTTTACAATGCCTTTAAAAATTGTTTCATAAATGCGGGTGGAAAATGGCATTACTGATGGTAAATATCAGCTTACATAAAGCTCATGAGTTACCTTCTAGTGCAGGTAAAAGTGATGTCCAAAGCACTGTATAGAATCTCTACCCGATTGAAAAGGACTATTTTGCCTGTCAATTCTCCAAATTATGAAGCATTTATATTTTAATAATAAAACATACTATGACACTGATTTAGGTGTACACAGTTGGCTTACAGAAGCAGATCACTCTGGTATTTCATTAGTTCCACACCTAAAATTTTTTCTCTTGATTACAGGCAGTAAGTGGAAGCCACAACTAATTTCGGTATTTTATGAAGTCATGGTGTACATAATATTGAAGGCAGAAAGGGTAAATCTCATGCTTTAAAATATGTGAACCCAGTTATACAGCAATATACAGCAAAAAACAAAACAAAAAGCCTTGAAGAAGACTATAATCCTCCAAGACGTGCATTGTTCAATTATTTACAAGATCTGTGAAACCCTTAGTAGACAGTGATGAGATGTGGATCGTGTGAGGAAGGACTAGGCTTTTCCTGGAACTAATTTATAGTCTCCTACTGGCAGTAAATAGATTTATTTAAATCTACCTAGTCAATATTAATAGATATTCTCTTTTAGCTGCCCCTTTTATTCCCTTGAAATTCCCACCCACTTCTTAAAGAGTATCTGCAGACATATTTACTGAACAACAGCCCACCTTCCTTTGATAAGGCAGGAGCTGCATTTGAGTTTACAGCTATCTCCAAGTGTTGGGCAGATGGTGATGGATGAGTTTGTTTCATTCTGGAAGCAATCTTCATCAGCCTCCAGGTCAGCACTTTACATCTTTAACTGCAATATAATCTGGTAAAGTTATCTATGCTTGCTGGACTTTCATGTTCTCTATCAAGTAATAATAAAGGTTACTTTTAATTCTATTTTCCTACCTTTTAAACATGTCTGGCAGGTGAAGAAAAGTCCCTCTTGCTTCATAAAAGCTATTTTTCTAAAGATAATCTTTCGCACATTTCCAAGGATATGAGAACTGTCCACTAAGAATCTGCTGCCACTTTGGGGACAGGAGTCTTCTGTGGACTCACTGTGACCAAGGAAATAAGCTGTTACCTAGCAACAAGGTCATCTAGGAGGTCGTATTACCACTCTCCGGGAGCTCCTCAAAGGAGTTCCTGTGCTCCTAGCACAGGTTAACAATGAACATTGCTCACAAAGAGTTGTTAAAACTATAGCGTAACTTGAATCTTGACTACAGAAATTAAAGATACAGCAGGAGGGGGGGGGCTGAACATCTGTAGCCATACCCTAATGCTTACTGTCTTCATTATCGTTATTTTTTATTGAAAAATAGATTTTTTTCATACATTATATTTTGATTACTATTTCCCCACGACCACTCCTTCCAGTTCCTTCCCACCGACCTTTCCATCCAGATCCACACTCTTTTTGTCCTTCATTTAAAAGACAACAGGCATTTATGATACAATAATAAAATAAGAAACAAGCAAATCAGAATAGGACAGAGAGAACAAACAGAAGATAAACAGCCAAAGAAAAAACACATACACACAAAAACCCATATACAAATGCAGAGACACACATGTTCACACACATAGGAATCCCATAAAAACATAAAACCAGGAAATATGTATGGAAAGGACCTGTGGGGTTTAAAAAAAAATTAACACTAAAAACCTCCAGAGGTACACTCACTTAGTTTTGTGAACCCTTTGGCCAACAACTTCATTAGATGTAACCCATTTCCAGTATTGGAAGCTTCATTTAATGACAAGAAATGTCCAATTGGGGCTCTGTTTCCCACAGACAGAGGAGAGATTTGGTGATTTGTTACTTGGTAATTTCGTTTAGGTCGATTTCATATATGTAAATATTTTAGGAAGCTTCTACTGTATTAGGTAGAAGCCCCTTAATGACCCTTTGTTTTAGCTGTCCCTCCACTTTGCTATCCCTCTCCATTTGATTCTCCTATTTCAGTATCCCCCTCATCCATCTATAACTATTTGATCTATTTCCCCTTTCTAGGGAGATTCATCCCTCCCAACTAGTCCCTTTTTCTATAACTAATTTCAGTGGTTGTATGGATGACATCTTGCTTATCAATTACTTAACAGCGAACATCCACATATAAGTGCATACATTCCATATTTTTCTTTCTGATTCTGGATTACATCACCCAGGATGACTTTTTTCTAGCTCCATTCATTTAATCACAAAGCTAATTTTTAACAGCTAAGTAATATTCCATTGTGTAAATATACCACATTTTCTTTACTCACTAATCTGTTCATGGGCATTTAGATTGTTTCCAATTTCTGTCTATAATGAATAGAGAAGCAATGAACATGGATGAGCAAGTGTCTCTGTGGTGGGATGTAGAGTCTTTTGGGTAGTATAGCGAATCTTGAGGTAGATCGGTTCCCAGCTTCCCGAGGAACTGCCATACTGATGTCCATACTGGCTGTACAAGTTTGCATTGCATCAGCAATGGACAAGTGTTCCCATTATGCCACATCTTCTCCAGCGAGGACTGTATTTGTTTTATTGATTTTGGCCATTCTGACTGATGTAAGATGAAATTTCAAAGTGGTTCTGATTTGTATTTCCCTGATGACTAAAGATATTGAACATTTCTTTAAGTACTTCTCAGCCATTTGAATTTCCTTATTTTGGGATTTCTCTGTTTAAATATATATCCCATTTTTAATTGGGTTATTTGTTTTCTTGATGTCTGGTTTTGTGACTTCTTTATATATTTTGCATATTATCCCTCTATCAGATATACAGTTGGTAAAAATCTTTTCCCATTCTGAAGCCAGCCACATTGTCAGAATGATGGTGTTCTCGGCTGTACAGAACTTTTCTGTTTTATGAGGTCACATATTTTAACTGCCATTCTTAGTGCCTATGGTATTGATGTTCTATTCAGAAAGTCCTTTCCTGTGACAATTAGTTCAAGACTATTCCCTGCTTTTTCTTCTATCAGATTATGTGTGTATGGCTTTATGTTGAAGTCCATGATCATTCTCAAGTTGAGTTTTGTGCAGTGTGAATAACAGAGATTGAGCATTCTTAAAGAGGATTTGCATTCTTCTACATGTAGACATCCTGTTTGACCTGCATCATTGGTTGAAGAGGTTGTCTCATTTCCAGTGTATCCCTGGCTTCTTTATCTTAAATCAGGTGTCCATAGATGTGTGGACTTATATCTGGGACTTCAGTTTCGTTATATTGATCAACACATCTGCTTTTGTACATATATGATATTTTTATTAGTATAGCTCTGTAGTACAATTTGAGATCATGGGTGGTGATAACCTCAAGCAATTCTTTTATTATTCAAAATTATTTTAACTATCGTGTGTGTGTGTGTGTGTGTGTGTGTGTGTGTTTGTATATGAAGCTGAAAATTCTCCTTTCAAGTTCTGGGGGAAATCTTGTCTTGGCTGTTATTGATTCTGTTTTTATGCTGGTGTCTAGGCATCTGGGACTGGGATGGTTGTAATTCTTGGTGGTGATATCTGGTCTTGTCTTTGTTGGGTGGGTCTGTTAGTTGTTGTTCTGTTAGTTGGTTAGGTCTAGTTCTTATGAGAGTGTGGTGGCTGTGGGCTGCCTGGTAGGGAATGCTTCTGCTCTGACAGGAGTTGCCCCTGTTGGTAGAACCTATTTCTAGGTATTGGGGGCTCACACTTAGGAATAGGGATGGGCTAGAAAGAGGGTTTATGGTGTCCACAGGAGGGAAGAAAGCGGAGTCTGCTACCACGATCTGCTTAGGTTCCTGGGAACGGGGACAGAGAAGGTAGAGAGGCCCTAGCAGGTGATCTACTGCAAAGATGGGCTTGATAATGAGGGATTGGATTTGGAAGAGAAGAGAGAGAGTGAAGATTGCCTACCGGATTCCCTGGCAGGCATGGCTCGCAGGTTCCCGGGAATGATAGTGAGAGTTGGAAGCTGAAACAAAGGGATCGGGAGGTGAGGAGCTAGTACCATTATTGAAATGCTTGTGTGTTTGGTTTTCCTGAAGTAGAAACCTTGTACAAAATGTCTCTTGGTATTTAGTTTCTTGCTTCTCTTCCATGAGTTTAGAATTAGAAGGGATAAGATGAATTATAATGATTCCTGCTTGAACTTTGTGCAAATGAAACTCCTTTAAAGACAAGGGATTCTTTCTTGCCTATAACAAGAAAGAAACATACTCTATTTCAAAGCAAAAATTTTACCTCTTTGCACAGAAAAAAGGAATAAATATCATATTTTATTTGTATAATTTTTTTTTTTTTTTTTTTTTTTGGTTTTTCGAGACAGGGTTTCTCTGTGTAGCTTTGCGCCTCTCCTGGAACTCACTTGGTAGCCCAGGCTGGCCTCGAACTCACAGAGATCCGCCTGGCTCTGCCTCCCGAGTGGTGGGATTAAAGGCGTGCGCCACCACCGCCCGGCTTATTTGTATAATTATTTATTAATCCATTAAGTTAGCTCAGGCTGTCTACTAGATACATCACATTATATTTCTAATTTCATCAATCAATAAAATGCAAGTTCTATAAGCCTGCAATTTGTGTCTCATCCACAAATCTAAATATTTAACTATTTATAAAGTCTTGGACAGTTTCACATATGTATATAATAAATTTTAGTCATTTTCACTCCCATAGTCTCCTCTCTCAATCCCTTCCCTCTCCTACAGAAGTCTCCCTCCTATTTTAATGCCTTGTATATATATGGCCCATGGAGTTCAATTTAAATTTCCTTAATGAGTGTGGGTAGGAGTTTATTTGCTAAAGTATGGGCAACTAACTTATCAGTGGCTACCCCAGTGAAGAAAATAAGACACTGTCTCCTGACTAACATTAACTGCTTGAAGACCCACAGGGAGGGATGAACCTCATTTGCTCCTACACATCGGTGCTTCTGGGGTTAAGAAACTGCTGTTTGCAAAAAGTGTAGGAAACTCTCCCACAGACTTTTCTGCTTCTGAGAACAAGACATGAGGGAAAGCATTTCACTCAAATCTAACTTCAAAACAAGGTATTTGCTATATATTTAAAACTGCCATTCTTGCTGGGTACAGTGGCACACATCTATTGTCCCAGCTACTTGGGAGGCTGAGGCAGGAGGATCACTGGGTCTGCGGGTTCTGAGCTGTAGTGCACACAGCAGATAGGGTGTTCCCTAAGTTCAGCACCAATACGGTGACCTCCAAGAAGTAGGGGACCACAGGTTGACTAAGGAGGAGTGAACATCCCAGTTCTGTAAAATACAGTGATTTCCAGTCTTTCTTTTCTACACTGTAGACTCTCAGGTCAATTCTCATTCTATGAGTCTCTAAATAATTTTCTGACTTCCTTTCTCTCTCTCACGTCCCCCATCTCTTTTTCATTCTTACTCTCACCTGACCAGTCAGACAAGTATCCCCACAGGAACTCACCATCCATTTATGTTCTTGATCACACCTCCCAGTCCTTTTCCTCTCCTTCTCATCTGTAAGAAGTATGCTTTATCAACGCTTCGCTCTGTTGAGAGACTCTGTTCCAGCCTTTTGTCTCTAACTGGAGGTCTAGAGATTCTCTGCCCTCTACATCACCCATGTCATTTTTATTCCCTGGATCATTCCCACGTACAGAAGCATGTGTAGTTTTTCTCATTTAAAACAAAAGTTTTAGGGAAAAAAAAATCTCTCTAACCCACTTCTCTCTTCAGCTCCTTTCTCAACATGTTACTTTACATCTGCTGCAGAATACAAGACAAGACAAAAAGTGATTTTAACACCTGCTGCTTCCAATCTTCTTCCTAGACTCCATTAAAATAACCCAAATGTTTCACTTCACTGTTCTACTAACCTACTTCTGGCAAAGTCATGGATGATTGACAGTCTACCTGATTTAATAGTGGATTTCAAATCCTCAGCGGAATCCATGCATTCTCTTCTCCCAGCTAACTTGGTTTGACATATAAGGTCCCAAGTACAATACCTTTTCTTCCTATTTCATAATCTCCTCTACTATTTAACACTCATCTCCCAAACTCTATCATTAGTGTGCTCAGACCTCAGTGTTTAGATTTCTGCCTCTCTCTGTCTCTCTGTCTCTGTCTCTGTCTCTGTCTGTCTCTGCCTCTCTCTTTCTCTCTCTCTCTCCGTTCTCCCTTCCTCTTCCTATGTATCTTCCCTCTCTCTCTAGATTCACATGGATATCTTACATGCATCTCAACATTACATCCCTGAAGTAAACTTTCAAAAAGCTCACTCATGTGCTACCTATTCTTGAAGTGAACTACAAGGCACCAATATGTATCATTTTTAAAAAGATAATATTTCACAATTATATTTCTTTTGAAGTAACAAAGCAATCAAGGCTTGGACTAACATTCTGGACTAATATCTAGTTTTAAAATTAATCTTACTTTGTTTCTCTTAAACTTCAATATCAATTTAAAAAAGGAGAATCTCACATCTGGAATATAACCTATGAAAAATAAGCTTTTGTTTATGAGTATTTCTCAAGGTAATAGATAATTTTATCAATACTACAGAATCAAAACATAGAACTTATAAGCAGCTTGTGATAATTGTAGTAGCCTACATACAGGCTTCATATTTTCTTCAGGACTGATGTGAATGAATAAGGAAAAATGTGTATATTCACCACACTTGAGAACAGAGACCAGGGACTGAAAATGTAGATCAGTGGTAGTGCTGAATGCCCAGCATACAGAAGGCCATAGGTTCAATCCCTAATGAGAGAAAAATTAGAAAGAGAAAAATGGCAGAGACCAGCAAAACTTTAAAACAACTGAATCAAGTCCATTGAGTTTCTCATTAAAAGGTCTAGCCTCATCATACAGCAAGACTAGAGATCAATCTAGACTAAACCACAGCAGATCAGAAAACAGAAAGAACCTGAAGTTGACTTAGCACAATGTTAACCACTAGAAATACTAAACCTACTCTGAACCATAAATAGTATAATATTTAGGCAATCAGAACAGGGAACTACTGGGAAATGTCTTCAAAGAATGCAAGACATAAAATTACAAGTGGCATGTGAAGAATCCTTTTCTGAAACTTATATCTTCTGAGAAAGATAAAAACAGACAAAAAAGAGGGATGGAAAAGTGCCAGCTGGTCTATGAAAAGGAAAAGAAGAGAAGGAACATCTTAAAACTTTACAAGGCAAAGTATACTAGAACAAATGATGAAAATGTGCATGTGGTAGCTGAAATGAAAATCACCCCACAGGCTCATAGGGACTGGCATTATAGGGAGGTGTGGTTTGTTGGAGTAGGTGTGGCCTTATTGGAGGAAATGTGTAATTGGGGGCAGGGTTTGAGGTCTCAGTTCAAGTGAGGCCTAGTATGTTTCAGTTTCTTGTTGTGCATGCAGATCCAGATGTAGAATTTTCAGCTCTTTCTCCAGCACTCTATCTCTGTATGCCACCATGTTTCCGACCATGATGATAATGGACTACACCTCTAAACTGTAAGCCAGCTCCAGTTAAATGTTTTCTTTTATAAGAGTTGCCTTGGTCATGGTGTCCCTTCTCAGCATAGAAACCCTAACTAAAATGGTACATAAGCTCACAATGTTTCCACTGTAATACTCAGAACATGTAAATACATCACCTTACATGGCAAAGGGCATTAAGGTTGAAGATGGAGTCAGGACCTCTGCTCTTTCTATCTTAAATATCCCCAGTGTTTAATGTGTTAAAATCAATGAAACCAATGACCATTGACAGGAATCTCCAGAATAGGAGATTTCTAACTATTGTTGAAAACAAAAGCCAGTCTATACTGACAGGAAGCCGGTGGGTATTTGTTTGGCCATGTGGGAAGTGTGGGGCACGGCAGAGGATGGGATTCCAGGGGCAGACAAGAAAAGCTTTATGCTGAGTTATGTTTATGATGTTTATCTGATTGCAACAAGAGTTTCACAGGTATGGACGGATGTCAAAACACAAAACTGTTTGAAATATATAGTTTGTTAAATGCCAACCATTCATAAACACTTGTAAAGAGAAGGAAAAGAAAGAAGAAAAAGATTGAGAGGTTGTGAAAGAGCAGAAGGACAATGCCAAAGAGGAGAGGAAAAGAAAACAGAAGCAGAAGAAACGGAAAAAAAGTAAAACAAGTGCAGAAATACAATGAAGCTGAGGAGAAAACCCGAGTCTTTGCGTTCATGTTCTTGTTTTGACGCCAATTTTGTCTACCAGTAACGAATGTTTGGATTTAAATTGAGCTTCAACAAATGGATCACTATTCTGATCTGTTTGATACATGGAGTTCTGTATGCTTTCTTTTTTAAGAGATTTGCTTACATGTTTTGAAAGCCACTGGGCGCCCTGTTAAAATGATTCAGTGCATTTGTGATGGGTCATGCTAATGCATTTTAACCTACAAGTTTTTAATCATAGAATATCAGTAGTCTCCCTTCCATCCTCTGTCATTCTTTATCTGGATCTTTCTGTTATTCATGCTGACTTTAAACTCCTGGGTTTGCCTCTTGACTGCCTCCGTGAGTAGTAATATTTTTTCTTGACCTACTTGGCAGTTATAGTGGTACTTTTATAGTTACACATCTATTCATTAGTTTCTAGTTATATTTAGATTATCAAAAACTTGTTAATCATGGAAATTTTCCATGAAAAGGAAAGTCAAAGTCTGGTAGGAATGGAAAGTTCAAAACAAAGCACCAAGAAAAGGCAACGTACCTCACAGAACCACATTGGAGGAAGCTCGGGCTACTAGAAAGTGAAGCATGATGGGAACAAAGAGTATCCTAAAATACATGCCTACTGAGCAAGGTCAAAGGGTGTGGCCTGAAACCCCTACCAAAATAATTAAAAATATGGTTATAATTTTATGTATTTCTCAACTTTTCTGTGATTAACTATTCCTTTCATATGGTTTCCTAGGATAGTGACAAGTCTAGTTTAATGAAACCTGGGTAAGTCAGACAAGAGGTGAAGATCCCTAGGGTCAGGGCACATCAAATATAAGAAAAGTTCGGTGCCATGTCTTCTCCCAATCACACTTCTCAATCCGCTTTGCAACTCTGGAAGTAATAAAGTAATCTCTAGTTGCCATGACTGTGCAGAATAGGTGATGATATTATAGAAGAAAAAAAAACTTGGGCATTCTGCCTCAAGTACGACTTTAACCTTAACACAACATGTATGTGTAGAAGAAGCATTGTGTTGGGTTCTGACAGCAGAGGGGAATGGTACTGAAACAACCATTCTGCTCATGTCAGATCAGATTCACATGTATATTGAGTATATTAATACGTATATGCAGTGGGCGATGACAGCAGATTCCTGCATAGCAAAGAGCCGAACCCCATCTAGAAGTTGAAGGAAGGGCTTTTTCTAAGCAGATGAGTAGCTAAAGTGTCTTGTTTTTTGTCCCTACGGGCTGTCACCCACCGCTCTGTAACTGACATTGCAGAAGGTTCCCTCCCTGATCTATGTTGTTCACCCTGATGCCTGCAAATAGACGTGTCCACAATTACCCAGCTGATATGAAAGATGGAAAGAAAGCTGCCAGGCAGGTCAGAGATGGACAAGAAGCTTCACGGTACAGCTCCTGGGAAATGTGATCATAAATACGTTGCTCTCAGAAAACACTTCAAGGGCCTGTATTCAGTACAAAATCAGTTGTTGGACTCGCCCAAAACCTGATGTGGAAGCTTCAAGAAAAATTATCCTTATCTGACAATATACAAGTAGATAAGAAAACAAGACAAATGCTGAGGAACTTCCATCACATATTTCTAGTAGAGTTATATGTCTCATATTCCATTCTTTGGGGAGAATATAGTCACATTGACAATTCAGCTTCACCCTATTTTTTCCTGAGGTATGAACAATGTTTTGTTTAAGTTGTTGCTTAGTTTGAGTGCGTGGCCCATGGCAGATTTTAGTTCAGAAACCTGCTTTAGCTAGAAATGGATTGATTTTCCTAATTATTAGAGAATAAAACTCTTTTTTTTAAATAGCAAAGAAGTTGTAGTGGTACTCGTTAAAAAGCAGCCTTAGACACAAGAAACTTTATTGAAAGACTGGTATTAGCTAAAAAAAAGTTGAAGAAAAGCAGAAGGCAGTCCAGGTTCGATTATTTTTAATAACCATATCATATGAAATCTATCATAATTATATATATATATATGTACAGATGTATGTATACAAAGTATAGAGGCAGCTTTTACATTTTCACTAATGATACTCTAAGTTCACATTGTGGAATAGTTATGGATTAAACTTTGAGTATGGTATAAATATAAATGTTTTGGTTAGTTAATTATTGATAAAATTTTATTTTTGTTCTCGAAAGTAAATAAAATACAAATAATGGAAATAACAGATTATTTTATCATTTCTAAAACAAAAACCATATCAAAGGAGCAGGAATGATGGCTTAGATAGTAAAGTGTTTGCTGTGTAACTCAGGTTCTGACCTGAGTTCAGAACCCCAGGGCCCACATAAAAAGCCCACCGTGGTTGTGTATACACGCCTCTTATCCCAGTGACAGGGAGGCAGATATAGGAGGATTCCTGGGGCTTGCTGGCAAACTAGTCTTGCTAAATCAGTGAGCTCTAGATTCAGCAAGAGAACCTGTCTAGAAAAAAAAGATGAAAAGCAACAGAGTAAGACAGCATAAGTGTCATCCTCTGGCTTACATAAACACACACACACACACACACACACACACACACACACACACACACACGCATCTAGACACATACAGGTGAACACACATACAGCTAAGGTAAGCCATGAGTGTCTAGAAATCTATTCATGTCTTTTAATTTTTCCAATGTATTGAAATACAGGTTTTTACAATGTACTTTAATTATTTTATGAATCTTGGAGGCACGTGCCCTTCTCCCTCTCTTGGTTAGTTTAGTAAGAGTTTAACAATTTTATTTCTTCCCAGAATACACTCTGGTTTGTTGACTGTTTGTTCATTTCCATTTTCATTATGTTCTGCTCTGATTTTTTTTTCCCATCCACTACCCTTGTGTTTCTATTATCCTTATTTTTCTACGGCTCTATGTTCATCATCAAGTTTTACTTGAAACGTCCCTAATTTTTTAAATGTATGCATTTATGATGATAAACTTCCTTCTAGGCCTGCTTGCATCATGTGTCATGGGTTCTGGTATTTTTGTAATTATTTAACTCTAAGGATTTTTAATTGCCCTCCTGATTGCTTCAATGGCCCATTCACCACTCAATACAGTGTTAAGTCCTCATAATCTTGTATGTATTCTCTTCCTGTTGATTTCTAGTTTTAGTACATTGTAATAAAATAAAACACAATGCTTATATTTTAAATGTTCATTAAGGTTACCTCTCTGTTCTCCAGTGTTTTAAAGGTTGATTACGGGATGCTGAATGAAATATGTATTCTTGAGTCTTTGAGTGGAATATTCTGAAGATGTCTGATAAGTCCATTTATCTGTAACATCATTTGACACGTCTTTTCTTGCTGGTTTGTTTTGTCTAGTTAATTTGTATATTAGTGAGAGTCATGCCCCCCCAACTAACATGTTCCCATCAGTCTGTGTCTTTACAGATGGTTGTGCTTATATTATGAAATTGGGTATGCTGATGTTTGGTATATATAATTGTTATGTCCTTTGGACAGATTGTTCCCTTGATCAATATGAAATAGCTTTCTTTATCTTTCATAATTTTATTTTCAAGTCTTATTTGTCAGACATTAACATAGCTACACCTCCAATTAAAAAAAAAGGTTTCATCTGTTGAATTGTTTTTTTCTATTACATTTCTCCGTTTGCTTCAAAGTTTGTTTGTCTTTGCCAGTGATATGCATTTCTTATAAGCAACAAGTTGATATATCCTGTATTTTTAATCCAACCTGCTACTCTGTGTTTTTTGTTTGAAAATTTGACATCCTTAACATTCAGTTACTACTGAACTGTGTGCATTATTCAAAGGTATAATTAACAAACCCTTTAGAAAATCTCTCTCTTTAGAAATCTGGACTGTATTTTCTTGTTTGTCCTAGGCTTTAATGATAGTAGCTTATAGACCAGTCTTTGGATCTTTGAGAGTCACAGCTCCATTCTATAACAGTAAACAGAAGCAATAATAAAAGCATCAACTTATTCAGCATTGATTTACTGATCTTCCATGAAGCCCACAGATGCCCTGGGGCAGTCATTCCACTTTAATCCATATGCTATGACAAGATAAGATCATAGGTCTACAAGAGACTGTGTGACATATGGAAAATGATTCCATGTTTTCAGATAAATTATGAGATGATAAAAACAGTTCTACTCTGGACACATTTTATATATATATATACATATATATATATATATGTATATATATATACATATATATATTGATTAATTAAATCCAAGAGAATAATGAAATAATTTCTAGGGTTTGTTGTTGGATCCTAATGGCTCCCTCAGGGAAGGGGGTGAGAAGGCATGGTGTCAAACAGCACAGATACTGGGAGTCAGTTGAAGGCAAATAATGAGCTTGTTTATTCAATAACAGGGAAGGCCTTTTATATACCCTCCTCCCAGCATCCAGATGGCGTAGTCATCCCTCCTTGGCTGGGCATGATCAGGAACTCTGACAGCAACTAGGAACTCTGACAATGCAGTTGCTATGCCTTCAAGCAGACACTACATGATCAGGACCTCTGACAGCAACCAGGAACTCTGAAAGCACCTGTTGCTAGGCCTTCAGGCAGACTCTCGGTATGCTCATAAGGAAGTATGTTATGTGCATGCCTTGGCAACTGGTCTGAGCCAATTTTCTTGACCCTATGGGCCGGTTCTACTACAAGGGTTGTTCCAAAACTTATGATCTATGCACTACTGACTTTATCAGTATTGTTTATGTGTGTATATATATATATATATATATATATATATATATATATAATACTGTTTTCCTCACATATGTAACATCTTACATAAACTAACACAAAACAAACATATTCTAAAGGTTTTTATTCCTTATAGTCAGCTAGTCAAATGCCAGTTCAACTCAATCTTTAAAAGTATGTCATTTTGTTGTGAGAGATGTCTTGGTAGAGCTTTGTCTATCCTATTAATTGGTGACTACATGCAGATTTCTTCCATATTTGTATATATTTTAAAAATCTTCTACTGAGTAGGTTTCTATAAAACCCTTCAAATGATTCAGTGCCAGGAATGGTTTACACCTAATTGAGTTTTTTTTTTCTTTTACCAAAGGGGCCTCATGAAAATCTCTAAATAAACCAGGCTATGCCAAAGCTATTGATTGTAATCCAGATATGGTAAGACCCTATTGCTAAAGACAATACCTACAATCTCATTGAACATGGAGAAGTCAAGCTCGTGCCTATCTAGAGCCTTCACCCCAACTGACTAGTGGTCATGGTACTGAAAAGTGCTCTGCATGATATCAGAGGAGAAAGGTAAGCACCAATCCAGCTATAAACTCCATCTACTATGATGACCTGCCTGAAATATACACCAGTAAAACAGTGGCACAAACGTTGTGGAGTAGCCAACTACCATCTGATTGGATATTAGACTTAAGGCCCACTCTATGAGAGATAACCTATACCTGACACTGTTTGGGTGACCAAGAAACTGAGACTAGATAGGCCAAGGACCTAGAGGATAACCAAATACCTTGGTTCTGCTAAAGCAGCATAACAATAAATGACTCATCACAATACTCTGCTGTACTCATAGATCGGGACCTTGCTCAGCCATTAGCAGAGAATTTTCCTCCTATAGGATATGTGAACAAATTCAGAGACCCACAAGTGGAAAATGTGCAGAAAATGAGAGATCTTGGAACACTCGGCCCTAAGTGGGATCTCTCTATCAAATCTCTTGCCCTCATGGGTCAGGGAACTCCGTGGAAGTAGAGGAGAAAAGACTGTAAGATACAGTGGGGATGGAAAACACCAAGGAAGCAAACCCTTCCAGACACAGTAGAATTGACAATGCTTGAGAACTCACAGAGACTATGGCAAACCAGATGGGGTCCCAGCACTGAGAAGAGAGGCAAATACCAGCCCCCTTCCTTACACCTGAAGCTATCATCAATTGATAACCACTTACAAAGGAAAAATTCATTTTTTTCCAGTAGAGTCTCACTGGGTACACAAAGCACAATTAAGGATGGGCACCATGCCCAGTAGTAGATGGTCAACACAAAACAAACTCAATGGTATTTTGGAGGTGTTTTTGTCTCATAATGCTTTGCCTGGGTATCTTTTTTAAATCTCACAAGTCTTTTGCATGTATATTATTTTCTAATTTTTGTGTTTTTATGGAATTTCTTGTGTGCAAACACACATGTGCCTGAGTCTGTATGCCTTTTTTTACCCACCCACCTCCTTTGGCTATTATTTTTCTATTGTTTTTGGCTATTTGGCTATTGTTTTGTCTTATTCTGGTTTGTTTGTACTTATTTTATTTTATCTTATTCTTGCTTTTTGGGGTGCCTGGTTGTTTTCAAATAAGAAAGAGAAACAAAGGGTGCAGATTTGGGTGGACGGGAGGTGGGCAGGACCTAGGAGGAGTTGGGGGAGAGGAAACCATACTCAGAATATATTGTATGAAAAAATACTTTTAATTTAAAACTGTGATGTCATATGTACTAAGAATCTCATTGTGTTTTGCTAAAACCTCTGAAAATTACTGAAATTTCTTATCTATGTGTTTTGCTTCTTCAGGTAAAGGGAGGTTTATAAGTCTGACTTCTTAACAGACTAATTCTATTATTGCATTCTAAATGAACAATAGAAGTATGTGTGTGTGTGTGTGTGTGTGTGTGTGTGTGTGTGTGTGTGTGTGTGTGTGTGGTGTGGTGTGCCTGTAGCATATCATCTTCCCAGAAAATAAAAATTTATTCATAATAATTTATAATGGTTTTGCTACTTTACATTTGAGGTCACTCAACTTATTATTACCAATAAATCACTGTTAAGTATCTTTTTTTTTTTTTTTTGGTTTTTCGAGACAGGGTTTCTCTGTGTAGCATTGTGCCTTTCCTGGAACTCACTTTGGAGACCAGGCTGGCCTCGAACTCACAGAGATCCGCCTGGCTCTGCCTCCCGAGTGCTGGGATTAAAGCCACCACCGCCCGGCCAAGTATCTTAATTAACAATCTCTCACAATGAAACCCCAATTCTGATTTTATTATGCTGACCATCACTTTGCCTAGTAAAGTGCTTTATGTTTAAATGTGATCTTCCTAAACGAGTAAATGCCAAGTAATCTTAGTATATCTGAAGTCATTTTTATTACCTGAAGCCAACAGAAAGTCTGTTAGTTCTTAGAACAGTTATTTAAAAGTATTATTAAAATAAGCATTAAAGGTAAATACAAAGTCATATTAATTTTTTATCATTACTTTCTTCAATGAAATATAGGAACTATTATTAGGTTTGGCGAGGCAAAGAAAGGTCAGCATATGCAGAAGACTAGAACTGAGAGACCTGATTGCAGTATGGAGCTTTGAAAATCAAGCTAGTTGGGGTCTAAATGAAAATGAATAACAATTCAAAATGAGGCTTTTGACACAAACTAAAATCTGACCAGAAAGAACCTTTATATGCAAGGAAAGGGCTTTAATATACAAGTTATCATCTGAAGGAGATGGACTCTTTTGAAGCATATTTTATTTAAAAAGCACCACCAAATAAGACCTTGGGGCTATCAGTGTCAATCCAACTATGTAAAGCAAATAGAGATATGTTATCACTTCGCCTTATCTAAGAGTTTAACCTGATTTTGTAAGAGAGAACCACTAAGGCATTTTAATAAGGAGAACAATATGATAACAATCAAGGCTTCAACAAGATCATCTGACTGCATTGCAGATGTAGACTGCATAGAGCAAAACTGGAGGCCAAAGCCAACATAGGAGGGCCTTGGAGAGATGCAATATAAGCATGATGGATTTGAGCGACCCCTTAGAAGTTCTCATTGACAGGACTGGTTGTCAAAAAGGGTAAGGAGAAGGGGGAAAATGACATCTAAGGTTTCTGACATTTCCAGCAAAGAGAACGGCGGTACTATGTGAAAAAATGGTAGTTGAAAGTGTTCAGTTATCCAAAGACATTCAGATAGAAGCAACAGGAAAATGTATCTTAATATAGATTTAGAACTCAGGGGAAGTGTAAATGAGGGACACATGCTTGATGATGTAAATCACAGCACTGCATCAGACTGCTGGAGGAAATGTAAAGAGGGAGTAAAGAAGTAAGATCAGGATCCATTGTAAAGGGTGGAAAGCTTTAATGGATACTGCAGACCTACGCTGCTCTAGGCCAGGAGAGAACGAGGAGTCGGGGCTAGAACAATCAATGCCGTATGAGCTCCGAAGAGATTCGAAGGGAAAGAACACAGAGATCAGCAATTCATTTTAAATAATGTCACAGAGAGTGACAACTCTCCCAATGTAGCAAGAGAAGGAAAAAGTGTGAGGACCAGAACATTTGCAGATGTGGCAGGAAGTTGAGAGATTCACCCCACAATGGAGCACCTGTTTCCTTTCCTTTTCAAGAAGGTAGAAAGGTAGTTGGAGAGAGTGTGCGTGAAGAAAATATCTGCCTGGCAAAGGAAGGAATCTTGATTAATGGTCAATTTATGATTCTCATGTAGCCTTCAAAATGAGTATGGGGAGAGAAATAAATGTGATTCCAAAATTATTATGAAACCAATTATTGTAGTTTACTGAAGAACATTAAATTTTACAAATATTAGAAATCAAACACATTCCTAGACGAGTTCTAATCGATTGGGGGGGTGTACAAGTGTTTCTTGAAATATATTATTTTGAAAACAATAAATATTGAATTTCATCACAGTCTGGTTTCTAATCACTTATTTTCCTAAAGAATGGTAACAATATGCCTGTCTGAGGACACCGGTAGATGGTCCTACACTCATGTGGAAACAGGCAGCATTCAGTAGACACAGTTCATTTGATAAAAGAGCACATGAAGTCTGTACTGAGGGTAACAAAGGTAATAGGAAAGAAATTTCATGTGAGGGAATGAGGGGTGGATTTGATAGAAACGCATTGTATGTATGTATGAAGTTCCTGAACAATAAAATTTTAAAATGGTTTCCCTTGGAAATATTAAACTTGTAATAAATAAGCTACAAATCGATGGACCAAAACTTTTAGTGGATGATACCTTTAATACTTGAACACAGATATTCATATTGTGTTTTGGATTTTATTTGTTTTTGGGTTTTGTTTTTGTTTTGATTTTTAAGAGTTTATATTAAAGTCCTATTTAATGATGCTACTTTTTATTTTCCTTTTGATATTTTGGCTTACTTTATTCAATCCTTTTCCTCACAATTTCCATGACTTTTTTTCTGGTATTTTCTACTTCCTCAATTATTTGTGTTTAAAAGAGTCATAAAATATAATTAAAATATATAATATCTTAGGAATAATTTAATGACTTAATTTATTTTTTATTTAAATTTAAAGTGTATTTTTTTAATCTCACCATAATGAATTCCTTAAAGTTAATCAGGAATAAATTTTACTCATCATAAACATGAGCCTTTGCTTAATAATCTTTAAGTGAACAAATGCTGCCACCTATGAGAAGAGTAGGGGTGGGTTAGTCCTTATCCCCACCCCAGGACAAACAAGGAATAGTTTTCACATTTCATAATACTGAAAAAAATGATTTCTGTAATCTTTGAATTGTTCTTTTCTCTCACTTAAAGAATTGTTCAATATCCTTAGCTATCAGGAAAATGTGAATCAAAAGACACTGGAATACCATTTTATACACCTGTCAAAATGGCTAAGATCAAAAACGCTAATGACAGCCTATGTTGGAGAGGATGTGCAGTAAGGTTAGCACTCCTCTGCTACTGGTGGGAGTGCAAACTTGTACAACCACTTTGGAAATCAGTATGGCAGTTTCTCAGAAAATTGAGATTCAATCTGCTTCAAGACCCACTTATACCAATCTTGATCATAGACCCAAAGGATGCCCAATCATACCACAAGGACACTTGCTCAGCTATGTTCATAGCAGCATTATTCGTAATAGTCAGAATCTGGAAACAACCTAGGTGAACCTCAACAGAAGAATGGATAAGGAAAATGTGGTGTATTAACACGATGGAGTATTGCTCATCACGACGTCATGAAATTTGCAGGCAAATTGATGAAACTAGAAAAAAAAAACATTCTGAGTGAGGTAACTCAGACCCAGAAATACAAATATAGTATGTACTCACTAATAAGTGGATATTAGATGTAAAGCAAATGATAATGAAGCTACAATCCACAGCCCCAGAGAAGCTAGTTAACAAAGAGGACCCTAAGAGGGACACATGGATTTCCTTGGTGAAGGGAAAATAGATGAGATCTCCTGGGTAAACAGTGGCAGTGGACATGGAGGTGGTAGAAGGGAGGGGATGGGGGCATGGGAACATGAGAGATTGAGTTGGTCTAGTTGGGAGTGGGACAGAGAGGGAGAGAAATGAAAGAGATACCTTGATAGAGGAGGACATTTGGGGGTCAGGGAGAAACTTGTTGCTAGGGAAACTACCAGGAATCCAAAAATGACCCCAGCTAAGACTCCTAGCAATAGTTAAAGGGGTGCATGAACTGGCCATCTTCTATAATCAGATTGGTGACTAACCTAATTGTCAACAGAGAGCCTTTATCAAGTAAGTGATGGAAACAGATGCAAAGATCCATAGCCTGGCACTAGACCAAGCTCCGGGAGTCCAGTTGATGAAAGCGAGGAGGGATTTTACAAGCAATGGGGGTCAAGATCATGATGGGGAAGTCCACAGAGACAACTGACCCAAGTTAATGGGAGCTCATAAACTCTGGACTGACCGCTAGGGAGCCTGTATGGGACTGACCTAGAACTTCTGCATGTGGATGACAGTTGTGTAGCTTTGTCTGTTTGTGGGGCCCCTAGCAGTGGGATCAGGACCTGTCCCTGGTGCATAAGTTGGCTTTTTGAGACCTATTCCTTGAGCAGGGATGCCTCACCCAGCCTTGATGCAGGGGGAGGAGCCTGGTCCTGCCTCAAGATAATATGACATGCTTTGTTGACTCCCATGGGAGGCCTGCCCCTTTTTGAATGGAGGGGAAGTGAATGCGGGAGGAATAGTTTGGAGGTGTGGGAGAGGGAACAAGAAGGGAGGAGGGAGGGAAAACTGTGGTTGGTTTATGCAAAATAAATGAAAAAAATTAATCCACCTTTTAAAAAAAGAAATGGAATAAAGGGAGTGGTGACATCAGGGCAAGATCCCACCCACGTGTTTCAAACTTGTGAAAAGAAATTACAGAAAAACTTAGAGCCTAGAGACAGGTGTGGTGGCACGTGCCTTTAATCCCAGAGCTCAGAAAGCAGAGGCTGGCAGATCTCTAAGTTGGAGGCAAGGCTGGCCTACAGAGCAAGTTCCAGAACTGTTGTAGAATATTATTTTATGTTGTTTTACATTCGTTGATGCTGTGGAACATAATGCAAGGTTGTGTTGCATTCTTTTATGTTGCATTTGTTTAACTCTGTGAAGCTGTGTTACTTTGCCTGTCTAAAGCATCTGATTGGTCTAATAAAGAGCTGACTGGCCAATAGCAGGGCAGGAGAAAGGAGAGGCGGGGCTGGCAGGCTGAGAGAATAGATAGGAGGAGAAACCTGGGGGGAGAAGATCAGGGAGCACAAGGAGAAGGAGGCGGTCTCCAGAGGTCAGCCACCCAGTTACACAGCAATCCATGGAGTAAGAAGTAAAGCAAGATACAGAGAAAGAGAAAAAGGGAAAAGCGCAGAGGCAAAAGGCAGATGGGATAATTTAAGAAAAGCTGGATAGAAACAAGCCAGAAACAAGCCTCTGTGTGTGATTATTTGGGAGCAGGGTGGTAGGCCCCACAAAAGAGTAAAGAGCAAAAGAGCCAAAAGAGTAAAAATAACCAACAACACAGAACAGCCAAGCATAGGCTGTGAAGGTAGCCATCAAAAAGAGAAAGCCAGTGAAGATGCAATTGAAGATCTCTTAGCTCAAGGCCAGGCTGTTCTACAAATCCAGTTTCAACAGCCAAGGTTAGGCAGTGAAGGAAACCATGGAAAACTGAAAGCTGATGAAGATGTAAGTGAACAAGGGGACCATGTTCCAACCCCAGCAAGCAGCAGAGCTTGGCAGCTTTGACCACATCATTCTGGCTTTAGAGTCAAGGAGCAACTAAGCAAAGTTGATGAGGCCAGGCATGTGTCAGTGGTATTCATGAATGGAGGCCTAGAGAGGCCATTGTGTGAAGCTGTGAAGTTAGAAGCCTGGATTGCTTTGGAGACCCCAAGATGTTGGAGATGCCAGAGCTGTGGAATACCTGCCAAGTAGAGCTGCTAACAAGGAATGGAACCTGCCCAAGAGAAAGAAATGTGTTGTAGTCAACAAAGCTGAAAGGAGTTAGAGTTCTGAAGAGCATTTTGATATCAGACATAAAGACGCAGAGTTTAGAGTTTGCCCAGCTGGTTTTCAGTCTTGTTTTGGCCCAGTATTTCCTCACTGTGCTCCATTCCCTCTGTATTGGAAGAGTAATATATATCTAGTGTCATTATATGTTGGAAGTATGTGATCTGCTTTTTGCTTTTATTTTATAGGGGATTACTGTTAAGAGATTGCATTAATCTTAGAAGACACTTTAAACTTTGGACCCTTAAATGTTGTTGAGATTGTGATAGACTATGGGGACTTTTGAAGTTGGACTAAATGCATTTTGCACTATGATATTTTTACAAGCTTATGCGGGCAGGGAGTTAAATGTGGTAGTTTGAATGTAATTGGCCCCCATAAGCTCATAAGGAGTGGCACTAATAGGAGGTGTGGCTTTATGGGAGTAGGTATGGCCTCTTGTGGGAAGTGTGTCACAGGGGGGATGGGCTTTGAGGTCTCATATATTCTCAAGCCCTGCCCAGTGTCTCAGTTCACTTCCTGCTGTCTACATATCAAGATGTAGAATTCTCAGCTCCTTCTCCAGCACCACGTCTGCCTATGTGCCCCCATGTTGCACAGTGATGGTAGTGGACTAAACCTCTGAAAATGTAATCCACCCCAGTTAAATGTTTTTCCTTTCTAAGAGTTGCCATGGTCAAGGTGTTTCTTCACAGCAATAAAAGAAACATAACTAAAACACCAAACGTGTTCATCGACTACCATGGCTTTGTTCTAGTCCCTCAACACTTTTCATCTCAGCTGCTACAACTATCTCCTTGGTCTGCTCTTACGAGATTCTTGCAAAGAAAAACTCCCCAAAATTTTGTTGACTGGTGTGTCTACCAACCAGTAAATATAGCTTCACTTGGAATTTTGATAACAATACTACAAGCCTTCACTAGATACATTGAATCAGAATTCAGTTTAAAAGATTCTACAAGTAATTTACATGAAGACAGTTTTGAGAATTTCACCTCTATACAGAATCTTTTTCTAGACCACTTGCTTCCAAACCTCTGATGACTCTCTGTTGCTGACAGTTTGTCTAAATATGATGCATCAAGGTCAACATAGCTTGCTTGTTGTCTGCATTAAGAACCTTATTTCTTAATAATAATCTGTCTCTCCCCATCCCCACAGCAGCATACCTACTTAGTTGTATGTCTCTTTGAATTATTTCTTTTACTTTTTGAAATTATAATATAATTATGCCATTTCTCCCTTCCCTTTCCTCCCTCAAATCCTCCCATATACCTCCTTGCTCTCTCTTTAAATTCATGACCCCTTTTTCCATTAATAGTTGCTATATAAAGAAACACATGTATGTTTATATACATAAATACACCCTGCTCAGTCCGTATGATGTTACTTGTATGTATGTTTTCAGAACACATATCTCATCTCTGTTTTCTCTTGTAACATTCCCCACATCTAACCTTTGACCTAAACTATCCTATTTGTCCAAGATACTTTATCCATACTATTCCATTATATTGTGTATATCTTTACTGTATTACAGTTTTTGAGGTAACAACCACATATTTGTTAAGGTTCCCTCTAGGTTTTAAGGTTCTAAAGGCAGGAAAGATATTAAAAGAAGAAACCATTCCTAAGACACTTAATTCAATGTGAAGTATTATGTCCATGATTGCTGTATTAAAAACAAATGAGACAAAGATGCTGATCTGCATTTAGTTCTCATATATACTTCCGCTCTTTAAATTTATCTGTCCTGGGCAGTGGTGATGCACACCTTTAATCCCAGCACTTGGGAGGCAGAGCCAGGAGGATCTCTGTGAGTTCGAGGCCAGCCTGGTCTACAGAGCCTGATTCAGGACAGGCACCAAAGCTACACAGAGAAATCCTGTCTCGAAAAGAAAATCTCTTGCAAAAGCTATGTCACCCCACATGTGTATTCTGAATTACAAGTGAAATATTCTTGAAAATTCACTCACTATGTATTTACTGTGCATCTTGTAGAACAGGGCTAATCTTATCAGGATATAATATTGTTCAGTTGCACTTAAACAATATAGTAATCAGATTTCACCTATTTTCATGTATGATAGCCAAAAGACAATGTCATGTTTACCAACCAAAGCAATGCAATGTCATTTAGATTCTTATGCAGCAATTAGTGATCCATCAACAAAGCATAACTATAATCTCATTTTTTTCTTCTGAGGTTTTTACCAGAGACAATTAAATATTTGCTTATATATGTACCTTTCTAGCCAAGCAGATCAAAGCTAAAAGTTAAAGAAGTTGAGGATGGTGGTAAATACCTGTACCTCACCAGCTGAGAGGCCAAAACACAAGGATAATGATCTTGAGGCCAGCTTCAGGTACATTTTGAGACCCTGTCTTTAAAAAATTGATTTAATTTATAAATCTTCACAAAGAAGCATAAGAAAGATTTTTTTGTGTAATTTAAGTTCTGTTCATCAATTTTTAAAATTAAAAGTAATTTTCAGTCATATAGGAAAATGAGATATGTTTAAAATTCATGTATAGATTACATATACTTATAGAATCCATCTACCTTTAACATAATGTTTTAGATGCTGACTATAAATAAGTAACTATTGACAGAAAGTCTCTCATCCACCATCACTATATCCTTCCTTTCACAATCCACAGTGGGAAGTCTTGAACTTGTGTGGGAACAGATCAAGGATGGATGCAATCAGTCCAGCCCTCAGAAAGGTTAATGCAAAGACTGAAATGAAGCTGAGTGCAATGTTTCTGGCAAAGAAGAAAGCAATTTGACCTGAAGTTTAGGACACTAGCTAGTGTGTGGCATGGGATTCCAGCAGGCTGTGGGCATGTTCTTATTCTTTGAAAGATTTTCAGACTGTAGTGACAAGTCTAGACTCTATTCAGCATGTTCTAAAAAGCCACTAAAGAGAGTTACACAGATGCTATCTGTGCCATTTTCTCATCTTTCATCAGTGCTGTGGCTAGAATGAGAATGTCTCCCACAGGCACGTGTGTTTGAACACTTGGTCTGCAGCTGGTGGTGCTGTTTGGGAAGGCGATGGAACCCTTAGGATGTGGAGCCTTGCTGGAGGAAGACCGATGTCATTTGGGGCAGGCTTTGGGTTTTGTAACCTGGTTGCACTTTTGTTCTCTCTCTACCTCTACTTCCAGACTGCTGATGGAATGTGCCAAGCTGGCTTTCTGCTGCCACACAGTCCTGCCATGATAGATTACATCTCTTTGGATCTACAAGCCAAAATAAGCCCTTTCTTTTTCCTAGTTGCTCTTCCGCAGGCTGTTTTACCACAATAACAAAAAAGAAACGAGTACAGTTATTCTGGCCTCTGTATGGAAGAAGCAGAGAACCTGAAAGTTCCTCATGTGGCCTCCACAGAAGCTTTTTCCACAAGATTATAGTGCTGACTTACCTGACCACAGTGTGTGTTGAGAATTGGTGGAAGTCCGGGTATGTATAAGGAAAAGGTAAAGCTGACCAGAGTTATTTGTTGATTGGATCTAGCAAGACTGAGGAGGAAGAAACAAAGCTCATGCTCAGGTAATGGAATGAACAGTGTATTAAGTTGGCTAGAAGAAGGAAATTGAGAGGCAGAAGATATCCAGTGGACATCTACATGGTGAGGACATGCAGGCAGGCCCCTGAAAGGGGCAGTGTTCTAAGGCGATATCAGGCCCCAAATCACAAATTGATGTGTAATTAACCCACAAACAATGCTTATGGTTAGAAAAGACCCTAGTAAGTGGTTTCCTTTTTCCCCCTATTTTTCTTGCCACTATATTAGAAGGTGCCTGCTCTAGAAAGAGTTAATTATTATTGGATCAAACTTGGCACTACCTATAAAAATTGGTTAAATAACAATCTATGTGTCCCTCATTGTGTTGCAGCAAGAAAACGGAGAGAGCAGATGAAGAACCACGCCAAACTCTATCCTCCTCATGTGGTTTATTGGACATAATAAAAATGTAGCCTAGAGTGGTGGTGCACTCCTTTAATCACAGCACTAAGGAGGCATAGGCAAGCAGATCCCTGAGCCCTCAGCCCAAAGCCAACCTGGTCTACAGGGTAAGTTCTGGGAAAGCCAGGGCTACATAGAGAAAACCTGTCTTGAAAAATGAGAAAAGGCTGGGGCCATCCCTGTGGATTCCTGGGAACTTCTCTCACATCAGGTGTCTCCCTATCCCCATGATGTCTCTCTCTATCAAGATATCTCCATCTTTGCTCTCCCACTCCGCCCCTGTTCCAGCTCCACCATCCCATCACCATGCTCCCATCCCCCATCTCCTACCCTCCATTGCCCCCCTCCCAACCCCCAGTTTACCCAGGAGATCTCATCTATTTCCCTTTCCCAGGACATTCCATGCATCCCTCTTAGGGTCCTCCTTGTTACCTAACTTTTCTGGAGCTGTGGGTTGTAGTCTGGTTATCCTTTGCTTTATTTCTAGTATCTGCTTATGAGTAAGTACGTACCATATTTGTCTTTCTGAGTCTGGGTTACCTGGGATGACCCCAGCTTAGACTACTAGCAGTGGTGGAGAGGGTGCCTGAGCTGGCCTACCCGGGTGATCAGATTGACTGTCATCATAGAGCCTTCATCCAATAACTGATGGTTACAGATGTAGAGAGCCAAGGCCAACCACCAGGCTGAGCTCCGGAAGTCCAGTAGAAGAGAGGGAAGAGGGATTCTACGAGCAAGAGGCATCAAGACCATGATGGGGAAACTTGCAGATACAACCGAACCCAGCTAGTGAGAACTCATGAACTTTGGACTGACAGCCGTGGAGCCTGCATGGGACTGGACCGGCCCCTCTTCATGGGTGAGGTAGTCGTGTAGCTCGATCTGTTTGAGGGCCCTCTAACTATAGGAATAGGATCTATCCCTGGTGCATGAACTGGCTTTTGGAAGCCCATTGCCTATGGTGGAAGACCTTGCACAGCCTTGATGCAGGGAGAGGGGCTTGGACCTGCCTCAGCTGGATGTGCCAGGCTTTGCTGACTCCCCATGGGAGGCCATACCTTTTTGGGGGAGGGGCTTGTGGATTGGCTTGGGGGTGAAGGAAGGCTGTGGGAGTAGCGGAAGGAGGGGGGTCGGATCTGTGGTTGGTACGTGGAATGAATAAAAATTTCCTTAATA
Source organism: Peromyscus californicus insignis (assembly GCF_007827085.1). Taxonomy (NCBI): domain Eukaryota; kingdom Metazoa; phylum Chordata; class Mammalia; order Rodentia; family Cricetidae; genus Peromyscus; species Peromyscus californicus. The sequence goes on along the minus strand of NW_026294617.1, from coordinate 55,829,286 downwards.
AAAAAAGAAATAAAAATTCAAAATAAAAATAAAGAAAATTTGCTTATCACATAGTAACCAAGTCAGCCACTAGATGGCAGAGGTTACCATATTCAAAAGAATCCTTTTTGAAATGAAACTAGTTATAAGATCATTTACAATGAATGTCAAGTTGAAGAAACAAAATTTTATTGATCCATCTTCTCCATCCTTCTTTGTCTTGAGGGATTTGTTATTTCTGTGACACGTTTTTCTGTTCTGTTTCCTTGATTTTGTCATAAAGATGGAATCATTAAAACAATCCTTCCTCTATGTACGAGATGGATGATTCTCAAAACTGTCAGGAATCTTACCAACTCCACACAATGCAAAGTGGAATCACAATACTAGGTAACAAATTGCATTTAGATGACTGTGAAAATGAATGGCCCTTTTACACTGGAAATTGTTCAACGAAGTCCAAATGGCCAATCTCACTGGTCTTGATAGCATCTTAACAGAAAGGAATGACATGTCGGTCACAAAAACAAAGACATTTACTGCATTTTGAACTAGATATACTAAATAAAAATTTTTGTTACGTTTTTATTTACTTACTTTGTATGGGGGTGGGAAGAGATGGGTTCATTTGCCATGGCATTCCAGTAGAGGTCAGAGGACTTGTATAAGTCAGTTTTGTGATTCAACCATGTGGGCCACAGGGATAGAATTCAAGTTAAACTCAGTTCATTTGGCTCGGCAGCAGGTACCTTTACCTGCAAAACCATCTTTCCATCCCTAATACTGCATTTAAGAAATAACTTTGGCCGGGCGGTGGTGGCGCACGCCTTTAATCCCAGCACTCGGGAGGCAGAGCCAGGCGGATCTCTGTGAGTTCGAGGCCAGCCTGGGCTACCAAGTGAGTTCCAGGAAAAGGCGCAAAGCTACACAGAGAAACCCTGTCTCGAAAAACCAAAAAAAAAAAAAAAAGAAAAGAAATAACTTTGACATACTGTCAGTTCATTTGATCAGTATGCTGGTAAGTGGCCATTTAAAGTCAGAGAATAAAATAATGAAAAAAAAAACCTAAACTATCAAAATTATAGTTCAATTATGAAAATTCAATTTTGGAATATGCTAGAGATTGTTATTCTAATTAGTTAAACTTCTTTTGAATTGCTATTTGCTTGCATTTGGCCAGTTACTTTAAATATATGGTAGTAACATAGGTTCATAAAATGTGAAACCTTTGTTTATAAATTTCCTTGGAAGCATATAAATATTTTCTTATCCTATCAAAGGAGTTCTGTGGCTTGATAAATGTTATCTTCTGTGCTTGCTTCAGTAGCTCATGTACTAAATATAAAATGATACAGAGAAAATTCATCTGCCCCCTCTGCCGGGGTGCTCTATATTGCATGGGTCGATTGACGAAAGAAGTCACTCCAAGATGAAATTTTAAGTCTTCTTTGGCAGCAGGAAGGTCCAGCCTCTAATGAACTGAACTTTGAACAGCAGTACAAAGTCATATTTATTGATTGTTACACAAAGTTGTTTTTCCAGTAAAGTATTTCCTCATACCAGGGTCCTTAATCTAATCTTTATGTTTTTCTAAAGGAAAGTATCACATGCTTTTGCTACTTTAGTCCTTATTGTGTGCAGTTTGCAGTACACAGTAGTCCAAGAGCTTCAGGTGTGCCAGAAGTGTCTTATGACCAAAGTCATGCAAAGGCTGTAATGCCCCCTCAGAAAAACAATACTACAAATCACAGAAAACAATCATAGTTTTCCACAACGATTCTTCAAGGTTAAAGTCCTTCCAGGAAACAACTGTTCACTCCAATGTTTTACCCTAGACACAGTGACCCTGCTAGAGTTCTAAAACATCCCTTCCTCCACAGAGATGACATGCTAACTTGGGAACCAGTCCATATTTTAAAAACAAAAGAAGGAAGAAGAATGAAGAGACAATCATAATGACACCCATTACTTTGTATGCTGACTTAAATCCTAATGAAACATTTGATTTATTTCCTGTAGCTATAGACAGCCTAGGATATTGTGAACCAGACAACTTTTCTTTTCTTGGAGGGCATCTGAGAGAAACATAAAGGTAAGAAATTAAACAATGAGAGCTGATCGACATTAAACAAAATGGAACTAGAATACACACACACACACACACACACACATCATCATCATCATCATCATCATCATCATCATCATCAAAAAGCAAACTGAATTTCTCTAGTTCTGAGAGTAGTTGGCATCTGTCCAGGATGCCCCCTGTGGTTTCCCTTGAGCTCTCTGCCACTTCTGCTCAGCCTCTTCCTCTTCAGTCAGCTTTTTAAGTTATTTTGCTTCAGTTACTTTTCATGATTGTTCTCTGCACATAATACAAAAACATAATTCAATACATCCTGATGTCTCAACTATGATGAACCCCCTTCTGGCTTCTCTCTTAATCTTAGTAGTTTGTCTGACATAACTTTGTGTAGGCTTTGGTAGTAGAACACCTGAGTTTGAAGACTGGTGCCACTACTTCATGCTTAGAAAGTCTTGGCATATCACATACCATAGTCTTGATATATTACTTAACTCTATTGTGTTTGACATTTACCCTGCACTTTAAGAATGACAATAGTCCTACTGTCTTGTTATGTATAAATTAGAATGGAGCAGTGCTTGTGATAAAGTTACCATAACATCTAAAAAGAATTTAAAAAAGAAATAAAATAGTGTCATTAAACTCCTTCTTAGAAAATAAATGCATGCATACCAAATATCTCCACTAAGATGTTTTACAGGAAACCTCAAGGTAATATAGCCAAGTCTTAAGTATTAGTTTTCTTTCTGGAATTCTCTATCTAAGCTAATGGTAGAAATCCCACCTAATTTTGACTCTCTAATCTTTCACAGTTTTTGATCTCTGTAATGTGTTGACTCAACTTGGTAAAATCACTGGGGATTGTTCCTCATAGTTTATCTCTATCCAGCCATTTACTCATTTATTCATTCATTCATTCAGATTTTATTTATCTCTTCAATGACTGAGTATATTGTCCACTGCAATGTGATCTGAAAATATAGCCCTGAAGTATCTGTCTGTAGACTCACAGATTATTTAGAAAGGTTAACATAACGGGGAGCAATTACAAGCATTCCTACATTAGTTTCTCACCCCATCAAGCCCTCACTTAGATTGCTACAATTGTCTTCCAATACCTCTTTCTTATACTATGTTCAGTTAATAACATTAATCAATGCAATTCATAGACATAAGACAACATTCATTATTCTAGCATAATAGGAAACAATGAGATGAACTGTATTATATGAGTCAAAAAATCCAAAGGAGCTATAGAAAACCATAACAAAAAATATGATAAGTTAAAATGATAAGTGTTTAAATGAGGATATAAAAATCAGTATGCATGCATGTATTTTATGCCTAAACAACAAAATATGTAATCGAAAATATAGATACACACACACACACACACACAATAACAGTGAGAGAGAATATGCAATGGAAGAATATGTGACATCTGTCATCAAAAAGAAAACAGGAGAAAAAAAGCACTTTGCCATAACTCACCAAGAAATGTCCACTATTTATATAAACCAAGCAACAAAAAGGTTTAACAATAACTAGATATAAATTAACGAAAAGGCAGACCATAAGCAGGGAGAGAAAAATAACAGCATAACAACTACTTTAATTAATTTATAAATTTAGCTCAACCCTGAATAAATGCATGTAAGGATTTTGTCTACAATCAACAACTTTCCTAGGAAAATTCATTAAGTATTTTGAAAAGTAATAAGAATAATTAAATGAGCCCTGAAGAAGAAGAACAACAACAAAGAAAATAGAAGAAAGGCCAGGTCAAAAAAATGTTTGAAACAGCATAAAACATAATTCAAACACATCACTATCAGCACATTGATACTAATACAAACCAATGGAAACAGCAGAAAACTTAAGAAACAGATGCAGTTGTAGGTGGACATTCAGTGTGAGAGATGAGAGGCATTTTAAATCCCTGGGTAGAAGATGGACTTTTAAATAAACGTTATAAATGGATATCCATATGGAGAAAGATAAAAATGGCTCCATCTCCTACATCAGAAGCCAGCACATATTCCCAATGGATCAGATATTTAAATCAAGGGTTAAAAAGGAACCACATATGTATTAGAAAGAAATATTTGTGAATTCTTCTATAGTCTGGATCTAGGGAAGTATTCTTCAACATGACTCAAAAATTTAGAAATACAAAAGGAAAAGAAAAAGGAAGAAAAAAGGAAAGAAAGACAAAGAAAGAAAAAAGAAAGGAAGGAAGGAAGGAAGGAAGGAAGGAAGGAAGAAAGAAAGAGGGAGGGAGGGAGGAAGGAAGAAAGAAAGAAAGAAAGAGAAGGAAGGGAGAAAGAAAAAAGAGGGAGGGAGGGAGGAAGAAAGAAAGAAAGAAAGAAAGAAAGAAAGAAAGAAAGAAAGAAAGAAAGAAAAGGAAGGAAGGGAGAAAGAAGGAAGAAAGAGAAAATAAGTTTCAGTTTTGGCCTAGACAGGACTTTTTGCATGGGACTCCAGCCACTGAGGAAATAACAAGCGACAAATGGAATCTCGCAGCTAAAGAAACAGTTAATCAAGCGAGAGACAGCTTGCCAATGGGAGAAAAATCCATGCCAGGTATGTATCTGACTGAAAATTAGTAACCAGAACATACAAAGAACTCAAAAATCTAAACAACAAGAAATCAAGCAACCTGATCAATAAATGGCCCAATAAAGAGACAGTTCTCAAAAGATAAATTGTAAATAGTTAATAAACACATAAAACATTATTCAACTTCAATTCTTCAAAGAATTGGAAAGTCAAAGCCACATTGAGGTCCTATTTTGCCTAAGTCAGAATGTCAATTATTAACAACCATGAATGCTGCTCAGGTTATGGACAGAGAGCCTCATACTCATCTGGTAGGAATATAAACTAGTGAGCCCCTGTAAAAGTCAGTCTGGAGGTTTCTCAAAAAAATGAAAATAGATCTACACATAACTGAGCAGTATCATAGTAAATGTATACCATTAGCGTGGTTTAAAATCTATACATGATAGAGGAGTAAATGTTTGTAAAATTTTGTAAAATATACTACCAATGGTATATTAATATAAATAATATAGTGATTTTATACACATATACAAGTAGAAAGCTTCTCAAAATAAAGAGGGGAAAATGGATGACCTGCTCTGGGTGTTCATTACATACATGTATGCATAAATCTGACTACCACTCATTTGGCTGAGAGCTGCAGGTGACTTCTCATAGCATATAGGATATATTTCTGACTACTTAGCACAATATTTAATACTTTTGAAAGTCAGAATTCTGTTGATCCCTCTACACATGTGCATTGTGATCACAGGAAACATTTGTTTCACAAATTTCACAGAAAACGTTTTTCTCCCACGTATGCTTCCTTTTGCAAGTGTATGTGTCCCCTATGCCTTCTCACTTTGCTCCCCAAAGACTGTGATGCTCCAAGAATTCAAATTTTGAGCTTCCCTTGGGGCATCGTACCTTTAAATTCCAGATTTAAAGCCCTCGGTTAAAACAGTTCTTACCCAAATTTATCCTAGTCCCAAAGAAGCATACTAACGTTGGTGAATACTGTAATTATCATGCACTTGTCAAAACAGCTTCAGCCTTTCCATTTTCCTTGAGGACATGTCAAGGGGAATAGAAGTTGGAAAATAGATTATTACAGATTGTTTACTTCACGCCCACAGTTTGGGATATTAGTTCTGATTCTTCAGGTTAAATGAGAAAAATTTAACTCGAGTCAGCTCTGCAAACTGGCAATCTGCTAGTTACTAGGAGTGACCCTTGGAAAGGAGTTGATTGTTGTTTCTGTTTCTGTTTCTCTTGTTCGTTCTCTCTCTCTCTCTCTCTCTCTCTCTCTCTCTCTCTCTCTCTCTCTCTCTCCCTCTCTCTCTCGTGCATGTATGTGAGTGTGTGTGTGAATGTGTTCCCGTCTATCTGCTGCCCCCCCCACCGTCTAGTTTGGATTTACACGTATTTATATTCTTCCAAGTAGCAAGAAACAATTATTCACTTCTAATTCTAGCTTTAAAAAAATCCCATTAAAGTTCTCTGGTTGGCCTGAATCATGATTCACCTATGTAGGTTAATTACCATGACTAGCAATGTAGGGTATGCGATCCACCCTGGTCTAGCCCTGTAAAGGGCATGAGGTCCTTGTGCTTACAGATAAGCACTAGCAGAACCAGGAATGTTAAACGCTCAGGGTACTTTCTGCATTTATAACCTGATGACCTGTGATATCTGTAGGGCCAGGTCATACCTGAATCCCACAAACTATTATGTTTATCCCAGATTCTTCCTCCCTAGACCTTTATCTTGAATATTGTTTCTCAGTCAATGGAATTCATCCTTATTGGAGATGTCACAACATGTACCTTACAATTACCTGGGTGACCTCTGTGTTATCTGTAAGGCCAACCCACACCTGACACCCACAGACTTTCATGTTTATCTTAGTTATTCTCCTTAGGCCTTTATCTTGAGTGTTGTTTCTCAGCAAATAGAACCCATCTTTATGGAAGAGGTTATATGTACTTTCTAAAGAGTTTCATGTAAATATGTCTTAAGCTTTGTTGTACACACAGGATTGAGTTAATTATCATCAGAAATTTTTTTTCCAAAATCATGTTGTACTTGAATATGCCTAAAATAAATTGCCCGGGGTCAGACTCTAAAAGTTTGAATCAACTACTGAGTCGTGTTGAACCAGATTTCCGTCTAGCCTCATGTGGATTGTCACCCAGCTGGCCCTGGTGTTAACAGAGACCCCATATAGCACCATGGCCATCCAAATGGTGAGATGATCAATTGGAAGTTCCCATCACACCCATATTTTGGGGTACACGATGAGTAGCATTCTAAGAAAGCAATGACTTCTAGCTATGCAGCAAGGGCACTTTCTACCATGAATAGGAAGATAAGAAACATAAAATATCAGCCAGGATGTGAATAATAATGATCAAAACATTTCTCTTTCTGACACACAATTAGAGTTTAAACATACGATATGAATACGTCAATCATGCTTTTCTTGGCTTGAAAGTGACCCAAAGTATGCAGGAATTAACATTGTGTAGTATCTGATGAATTGTACTGCTTCAAAGGTTTTTGATGATTTTGGGGGTTAAACCCAAGACCTTCTTGCATGTTAGACAAGTATTTCACCACTAAGCTATACTCTTAACAAAATTTAATTTTTAATTATAAATAAGTAAATAAACAGGAAAAGAAGCATATCAATTAATAGAAACAGCTAACCCAGGATTTTATTTGGATGTTTATGCATTTTTCTTCTCCTTTCTAATTGTTCATTAGATAAGTACCTACCTAAAGAATGCAATTCCCTTTGTATTGTGTACAAACTGTATATAAACTGTATAAACAACTGCTTTGGTTTGATAAATTTGTGTATTCTTTCCCGCATATATTCTATTCATCCTTTCTTTCATAATACCTACTTTTCCCAAAGCCAAGTACAACATTTGAGAAGAAAAAGCTGAAGAGAGAAAAATGCTTTATCTGTGAGTTGCTGCTCCAGGATTTTTCTGTGAGTGGGAAAGACAGGAGCAAGTGCTTCTAAAATGTTCGGTCTCAACTGAATTTTCCAATCACACTTTTGAAGTTGTTATAACACTGTACCCAAAAATTGGACTGGCTGGCGAATTTCACCATCCAACTCTGGCACTGTGTAGCTGTCTTTAGGAAGCTCGTCTGGGAGGCGCCGTAACCAGGCTGGTGTGGTAGCCCAAACAGGCAGCTTTCTTATATTCATTTGGCTTACACACATTTGAGTGGCCAGTATGTGCAAGGAACTACCTAAGGAAAAGTGTTTGAAAAATAAAAGTTCCTCAAGAAGCTAACCCTTTACTGGAAAAGAAATAAGAAACAATTCGGGAGAATTTTTAAGTGACTAACCATTCTTAAACAAATTAAATGCATTGTAAAGATACAGTTTTTTGTTCATAACTATTTTCTGATTTTTGTCTTACAATAAACACAAATGAAAAGTTATTTTAACGCGCAAAAGGACACACCTCACCTCACATTGTATAGATTAAAACATCATTTCTTCCATGGGAAAATTAATTAATCTCCCTATGATTAGGCTCTTAGCCTGCAAAATGGAGCTAATAATTCCACCTTCCCAGTGAGACTGTGTCTTGTGAAATGAGATAAAATGTGACAAGGATGTTTGTGCTATGCCTTGTATGTGATGTGACAAATGCGTTATAGTCATTGTTTTTATTACTAGATTTTAAAAAATGTTTCATATGAAGCCTTGGCAAACACAGAGTCTGTGAGCAAGTGTTTCTAGACTTAGTTTAAACTCTTTCCCATCTTTGCTCCAGTATGATCATTTATACATCCAACTTTGTATTGACTCATTGTGGAAGGTACCCAAAAGGGCATCCTTGTAGAATCTTGGGAACTTGGATTGCTATCAATCTCAGGATTGATTTCTAGTAACAAGAGCCAGCTAAGTCTTCATGCCTGTTGCTAACCTTGTCCCACAGTGACACTCACCACGTCCTTCTCTAGCCTTGGGATTATTATAGTCTGCAGTTTCCTCTTAATTGAATCGAAGGTGAGGACAGGAAGGCAACTTTCCTCTTTCCCCTTGTTCTGACAACTTTGTTTTCCAGTTAGAGAATCCATGAAGAGCATGGTAAATGGTGACAGCTTCTTATTGTGTCTTTTGTTCTCCCCAGGAAGCTGCAATGCTGATGCATTCCCAGTGTGTCATCCACCCTGCTCTCAGGGAGTTCACAGCTGACTCTCCAGCTAAGCTCTCCCCAAGGCTTTCTGCCTGCTAAAAGGGGCTTTCTATTAAAAGGAATCTCTCTTTATTCAGTGAACCAGCTTCACTCACAAAAGTATGGGCTTGCTTCTAAATCTGTTTGTGTTAAATAAGCCTAGGGAATTGATCAAGGAATTGAAAGTATTTATTCTTTTAGAACAATCTCTGTTGAATCTTGCTCGAGTCATGGACTTAACCACTGCAGCATTTTAGCACCAAAACCGGAATTCAGTGTCTATATACTTTACTGTTTTGTCAGCAAGCTTCCCAGGCTGTCCAGCTTCTCAGAGACCACTTTGAATGATGGGAAATTGTCTGGTACACTCACTGCTCTCTGTCTGACTTCAGTGTGTTGTGTAGATCATTTTGAAATATAGCTATTTTTTGGTAAGTTAAGTAAATCTAGTCAAGTACCCATCAAACTTGCTGTCTACCTGTTAAAATATTTCCATTAGTTTTGGTAACAATGTGTTTTTTGTTGTCTAATTTGACAAGAGAGAAAGGAAAGAAAGAAAGGAAGGGAGGAAGGGAGGGAGGGAGGGAGGGAGGGAGGGAGAGAGAGAGAGAGAGAGAGAGAGAGAGAGAGAGAGAGAGAGAGAAAGAAAGAAAGAAAGAAAGAAAGAAAGAAAGAAAGAAAGAAAGAAAGAAAGAAAGAAAGAAAGAAAGAAAATATATTACATGGGGATCCCTGCAAGCATCATGGCAGGCAGGAAAACAAACCACAAAGAAGTATGAATGGAAACTCAGTCTCCAAGAAGCTTAGGTTCATGATGTACAAATTCTGAAAATTTTCTCAGATATTCTCAGCTTCCAACATTCAGTTCTTTTTGTTGTTGTTGACCATTGGACAGTCTCCTAAATTCTAGATTCTAGAACACAATTGACTGAAATGAGAAGGTAAACAATATGGACCAACTGCAGAAGATTATGTAACACAGATGTAGAATTACAAACACGAGGCTGTCTGGCTGCATGAAAATTTAAATTCTCTTTAAAATGCATGAACATCTAGCTCCTATGAGGCAGAGTTCTTTGTGACTGTGAAACTTTGCAGTCATAAAGCTTTATAAAGTCACTACCATTGGAAAGCAAATTTCGTTGAGGTTGCAAAGAAAGCTGAAGCAGTACAAGGTGAGTGATGAAATCATCGTTAATATATTATGGGCCACTACTTTTTGTATATTAAAAGAGAACTGAATTATATTGAAAAGGATTTAGCTTTATACTCATGTCCACATGTCCACAAAGAAGTACATATTCTACTATTTCACAACAAATATGTACATATATCATTATATTTGTTTATAATCACTAGTGGTGCAACTTAGAAAAAGAAAGGAAGAGCATAGGAAGGAAGATTGAAACCAAATGACTCTTAAGAAGAACTTTATTAGGGAAGTCAGAATCTCCTGGCCATAGTCATATGGGGCCACAAAAGGACACACAACTTTGGGGTCCATAAGACAAAGGAAGCTTCTTTCCCTTGTAAGTTTCCAGAGTGCGGCAATAGGAAGGTTCCTTGTCACTTCTTCTGTGTCCTCTGTCATGAAGAAGAGACCTAAGTAAGATAGTAAAATTACGATGCAAGGTGATTTTATGTCCAGGTGCTGGAAGACAGAGTTGGGCTCGCTTATACCTACAGGGAGAAGGAGATAACTGAACCCTATGTAGGAGCATTGAAGTTACTTTGGCTTAGAGTGGGAGACCATAGGGAATGTGGCCTGAGAGAGAGCAGCAGCTGGAGGGGTCTGAGGGTCTAACAGCAAATCTGGACTCTGCCACAACCCTGCTCTTAGAAACTTAAGCAAATTACTTAGCTGCTCTCCTCTTCATGTCCTCATGTATAAAATGATAATAATTTTAGATGTTAGGAACCCAAATCATATAACTGTCAGAATTTTTTTAAGAAAATTCTCAACATAGTATCTGACACAATTTGTATAAATATTTGCAGAACATCATCCCTTATTCAGTCACTGTTTTTACTCTACGGGTGTGGAAGTAAAAAATATAGACACAGTTGTACCCCCAACCCAACTCATCCCACCCTTTTTTTTTTGACTGGCCATAAATTCATGGTAAACTTGCCTCTCTCTGCCTCCCAAGTGCTGAGACTACATGTGAGAGCTATTATGCCCAGCTTCTCCTTACCTTGAATTAATTACCTTGTAGTACATTAGAGAGATAAGCATCCAGTTCAAATATCATAATCCAGATCATGCTTAAGTACTAAGAAGGCAACAGAAGTATCCTTTTGGAATGACTGAATCTACAGTGGAGATTGGGAATGATACTTAGCTCAATACCAGTGACAGATAAGCACATATACCTGCAGGTATACAGGATTTTCAGGTGGCTTCTGGACTGCCTCATGTCAAAGAACCTTGCTAGACACACCTGGTTAAAATATTGCTCTCTTTCCCACTCAGTCTGCTCTCCTTTTCTTCCCTGTATTCTCTAAACTCTCCCGTACTCTGTCTCCTGTGGACTCTCGGGGCTGCAGCTGTCATGTTGCCTTGACTAATCTTTGAATTTCTCTCACTACCCTGCTGGGATGGCATCCAAGCATTACTAAGGAAGCTTTGGTCCCACTCCCATGATGCTCTGTAAAACATGCCTAGAGTGTTGTGCCTAGCTAACAGAATCTTTCTCAGGGTAGCATGATGCAACATCTATGGTCTCTCTTAGCCAGTAATGCTGCCTTTCTCTTGCTGGCTTCCTCTGGGATTCTGTCCACTGTCTTCCTTGCTGTCATGATAGGTCATTTAGTTGCCTTGTCTGGAAGAGTAGCTTTCTTATCAGAGCTTGAGTTGAAAGCAGATTTCCCTCACTGAACAGAAATGAGGATGCCTGACACTTAATCTGTAATGCCATTAGGCTCTCCTTGGCTGGAACAGCTCAGAGTTTCACTGTTTAACTGTTTCCTGCCCAATATTATGTAGGCAACAAGCAAAGTATGGTGTAGTTATGAGCATGAAGGGTTTTCCACCATGTTTATCTAAAGTGGGTTTTAATTTATCATTGGAAAAAAATAATTCATTGTTATATTAAGTGTTCCATATTTTGGATGTAAAATCATGGGGCAGAAGTGTCTGGTGCTCAAGTAATATAATGCACTTATAAGAACCATGTGATAAAATCATTTTTAATTATTTATCCAGAATCTAGGATGAATTTTAAAAACTTGGTTGATGAAAGAGGAAGTAGCTTTTTTGCTTTTTGTTTGTGTTTAGGGTTTTTTTTTAATTTATTTTGCAATACAATTCAGTTCTACATATCAGCCACGGATTCCCTTGTTCTCCCCCTTCCCGTCCCCCTCACCTTCCCCCCAACCCCCCCCCCCCCATTCCCATCTCCTCCAGGGCAAAGCCTTCCCCACAGACTGAGGTCAACCTGGTAGACTCAATCCAGGTAGGTCTAGTCCCCTCCTCCCAGACCGAGCCAAACAATCCTGCATAGGCCCCAGGTTTCAAACAGCCAACTCATGCAATGAGCACAAGATCTGGTCCCACTGCCTGGATGCCTCCCAAACAGATCAAGCCAATCAACTGTCTCACCCATTCGGAGGGCCTGATCCAGTGGGGACCCCTCAGCCATTGGTTCATAGTTCATGTGTTTCCATTCATTTGGCTATTTGTCCCTGTGCTTTATCCAACCTTGGTCTCAACAATTCTCGCTCATATAAACCCTCCTCATTCTCGCTAATTGGACTCCCAGAGATCCACCCGGGGCCTAGTCATGGATCTCTGCATCCAGATCCCTCAGTAGTTGGATGAGGTTTCTAGCACAACAATTAGGGTGTTTGGCCATCTGTTTAGGGTTTTTTTATTTTTTTTATTTGCAATAGAACTGAGGCATGGAAAAGCAAATTTATTTTTCCTGATCAGCCACAAATAAAATATTCATCAATGTTTGCTAACAAAGTAATAGATGTCCTAGCTTTCAATGGCAATTTACAAGTTTTCTGGGACTCCATGATGCCTCTTTCATCGTGTGACCACCTAGGGGGACATGGGACTTCTCACTGATGCAGGTGATTTTTTAGTCACCCCCACACCTTTGAGTTCCAGGAGATGAAGAATGAAATGAATCAGAATGAAAAGCAAGTGATTTCATCATTTAAAAAACAATTCTACATCAAAAACTGTTCAAGCACAGGAAAAAGAGACTCTCTTTGCTACTTCCAATCACCACCTGCACTATAAAACTTAAAAGTTAGACTCTTAAATTTTGTATTTATCATCTTAAACTTGAGAATGAATTCACTAGGACTTCAGAAGAACTGAATGATACTTCCAGTTTTATCAATGACTGAGCACCCCACGTGACTGACAAAGACCCCACTGACATCATTTCTACTGATTCTCACTCTTATAGTGTAGTTCTTAATTCTTCTGTATTGAGATTTTTTTTAATTATTTGAGGTATTTGGAATTTTCTTTGGTATATTTATTTAAATATTAAGAATACTGCTGCTGTTCTTGATGCTAGGGAAACTACAAATGAAGATGATGATATTATATCATCGCATCCATCAATATTTGCTTGTCATGGTCCTGCCCAATGCCATGACAGACTGCGCAGAGGGACAAGGAGACCCACACATACTCTCCTTTCTGGGCTCCAAGGACTCAGGCCCACCCGGTGCCTTGCAGAGCCAGGAAGTCAGGCACTATTATGGTGAGCGAATCTATGGTGGGGTATGGGAGAAAGAGAGAGACAGAATGGTTCATGTCTTGTGGACAGAGGCAAATCTGAAGAAGTGAACGCAGTGAGGAGTAGGCTGAGGTGGTAGCTTGATTGCCATCCAGGGTGCTGGTGACGTCTGGGCCTGCGCTGCTGCCCTGATTAAGCCATGGTCTGTGTTGATGTTCTTGGCTCCTGATACCACCAAAGGCCAAGGGAATAGGGATGTACAGAATTGGCCCCGCCCCTCACTGGCTACAGCACTAGGGAGAACTTGTCTTGACCCTCACCAGCTGAAGCGTTAGGAGAGTGAGTCCTATACCTTGCCTAGGCAGCACAATAGAGCTGACCCTGTAGACAGGGGTGCAGGTGAGCCAACCCTGAGGGCGTGAGAATGGGATAGCAGGTACCCACACTCACCTGCCTTGTGGTAGTGAGGGCTAGGGAAAGAGGCCCTCCCTCCTTGCCCCAACCACCTGCAGCTGACAAGGGATTTGACCCCTCCCTACTGCCACTGCCTTTACCAGCTGCAGCACCCAGGGAAGTGGGCCCTGCACCTCCTCTGGGCAGTACAGTGAAGTTGACCCTGTTGATTGGGGTGTGGGGTGAGCCAAGAACGTGAGAATGGGAGATCTGCCCCGCCCCCCGCCTCATCTGCCATAAGGGGGCATGGGCCAGGGGAATGATGGCCCCCTGCCTGTGCCTTGCTGCCTGTGGTGGGCGGAAGAGCTGACGTCATACGAGAGGGAGAGCTGTCCCTGCTCTCACCAGCTGCATGGCTCCAGGGTGTGTCCCCTGCACTTGGCCTGGGAAACAGTAGAGCTGGCCCTGGTGGTATAGGTGTAGGTGAGCCGACCCTTGGGGGCATGAAAGCAGGAGCACCGTTCAGCCCCTAACTCATCATTGCAAAGAGTGAGCTAGCCAGGGCAATGCTGGAGAGCTCACCCTGGTTGTGAAGACAGGAGAGAGCTGGTAGACAGACCAACTCTGTAACAAGCCAGGCCCAGAACCAGGGCCATGCCGTAGCCCACCCCAACATCCACCCCATTTATGGTCTGGTGGAGCACAGGAAGGGGAGTGTCCTGCAGATCAAAGCTACAGGGATCTCCATGGCGCAGGACAACAACAGGATACCCAAGAGGAGCCCCAGTGAGGGCTGAGTATCATCAATAGCATAGCAGAAGCCAGAGACCTTGAACCAGACCAATGACTTTTTGCAATGAACACTTATAAGTAAAGATATATGGATAAAAGGGTATATTTCATGACTCACTGTGTCACATGACAAGATTTCTGATGAGATTTTTATTTTCTTTTCTCTTAAATTTTATTTTATTTTGGGGGGTGTTGCAAGGGCAGAGGGTGGATACAAAGGGACAGGGAAATGAATGGGACTGAGATGCCTGATATGAAAGATAGAAAGAATAAATAAAAAGTTTAAAAAAAGATTTGCTTATGACTATGTATTTACCAGACCTTCTACCAGACCAACCATTTCTATGTTTTAAAAGAGTCAAATTTTTCACTGTGTTAATCAAAGGATTCCATCATTATTTGGGACAATACAGATTTATAAAATTAAACTTTCAGATTGAAGAGACCTATTTTAAATCTTACCTAAATAACATCCATTTTCAAGATACTTCTATTTTATATTCACATTTCTGGAGCTAGAAACAATAGAAGTTCTTTTTACTTAGAAAGAAGAGAAGAATATTAACTGTGTCTAGCCAAGTGGATCACTGTGGAACTACTGATATTAAAAAACATTAAGATAGAACAAATTGAAAGTTCTGGGAAGCCCTACGGCATACTCAAACTTCTGTTTTCCTTAGATTAACATTGACTTTGTTAGCTCTCTTTGGAGATACACAAAGATCTTGGAGTTGACTCTTTTATCCCAAATATACAAAAACAATCAGTCTCCACTGGCAACCATCATATTACAATGTGAACATATTAGTTATGTGTATAATTCTGGGTTTTCTAATAAACCAGAACATATACTACATGTATATATATTATGTATGTATACATATGTGTATGTGTAGGTATATATGTGTGTGAGTGTGTGTGCTCACAAGCACACATGAGTGTGTATGGGAATTATCACTCAAAGTCATGTCCAGAGGTTAATCTGACCTAGATAATCTCTCACATGCATGCCCAGAGGCTTCTCTCATGAGTAATTCTATATCCCATAAAGTTGACACCCATTATTAATCATGCTATTTAATTCCCTATTAAGTAGTTAGTATTATTAATATAGTAATGTTTAATATTCTTAACCTGAGACATGAGGTGACCTCAGCAACAAAACTTTTCATTATTATACCCATTGTTAGCATTCTGTGTGTTTTTACATATGTAAAACCCAGAGGGAAATGCAAGCTGAATTAATAATGGCACAAAAAGGAACCTTTACAGTAGTTATAACTATCTCCAATATTAAAGAATCTAAAGTCTAAAGCAGCTTTCAGGGTGCAGAGGTGTGAGTTCGAAGGAAAAGGCCTCGTTTTTGGATAAAGCATAGTGCAGCTGTTCTTCCTGCTTCGAAAGGAGAGTTCCTATGAAAACATCTCACTTGGCAACCACTAGTCTGCTAGAATATATTGTTTTTCATCTGGGATCAGTCATTCCTCTTCCCAAACAGATGATGTATTATAGTCCTGGCCTTAGTTGACAAGGAGAGAGCTCTTCATCTCCAGCAGGCAAGTGAGACAGCGCTGGCTGGAAGGGCTGAGCGATGCCACAGACACAAAACACCCCATGGTGGAGCATTAAAATATATATCTGTTCTGTCCCCAGCCTTAACAATAGTTTTATTTCACGGAAACAGTTGAAATTCCTCAGGTAGGACTGCTACTGGTTTCTTCTCTTAGTTCACTCTACCTATCCTTGCTGAAACA
The DNA here is from genome assembly GCF_007827085.1 of Peromyscus californicus insignis. Lineage (NCBI taxonomy): Eukaryota > Metazoa > Chordata > Mammalia > Rodentia > Cricetidae > Peromyscus > Peromyscus californicus. The sequence continues at coordinate 55,812,833 of NW_026294617.1, read as the reverse complement.
AGGCCAAATGAATGACAGCACACAGCCAAGAAGATGAGGAAATTTCAAGAATCACTGCCTGGAGCTGCTTTACAAAGAAAATACTGACAAAACGTGGGGTTGGATTTTTTTTCTTTTGAAACACTTGAGAAGTTTAAACAGATATTTTTAACCTAAAGTAAATAATTAGCAACTATTTTTATTGCTTCTACTCAAAAAATCATACTCTTAATCCAAATTTTCCTAAATTCTACATCTTAAAACTTCAGCATAATTGAGTGTTCTATACTTTGTATTGGCTATATTCAGTTAAAATCAAAGAAATCATAATTCAGGAGTCTTGTTGAATTCTGAAATGGGTTTATGCATTCAATGTCTAGTCCAGAAAAGTAACATTGTATCTCTAGCTGATAGTGATGAGGAATCCTACATCAAGTTGGCTTGCCTCCCTTGCTGAAGTGACGTATTCCAATAATTTTGAAAGATACAATCTCCACAGAGCTTCCACTCTGCTAAATACCTCCTTTTAGGAACAAAATTAAGGGTGGAAACCTCACTACCCAATGTCTCACTACCATCACACATCAGGTTCTTCAGTCACTTAAAGATCCAACAGCTGTCGGCTCATCTTCAGGGAACCCAGGGGTGTTTAAAACTCAGGCAGGGGTGATACTGATAGAGGTGCAGGGGGTGGTTATTTTCTGCTACAAAGAAAGAAACAAGGGGCCTTGTGTTTGAAGAGGTTTAGAGGATGCTACCCCCAAAATATGTTACTGCAGTAAGAACTATTTTAAGCTATAGTTAATCTGAAGAAGACAGGGAGGGAAATGTGCTGTGCCAAATGGCATATGTAAGGCTGATGTCACAGGCAGTTAAAAAAAAATATTATCAAGACAGGGAAAGACAGAAGACAAGACTCCAAGAAAGCAGCAAACAGTTCCCAGAGAAGAGATTGTGCCATTGAGACGGGGTGAGGGGCTCCAATTGTGCAATCAATTGTTAGCAGCCGGAACTTACAAGGTAGCACAAGCAGAGAGGGAGAAGAAGTGGCAGTTTTCCTGTTACACTTGAAGGGAAGTCACTTGGTCTTGTCAGCATGGGACTGCTGTGCAGCCCCCCAGCCAGGGGGCAGGGGACCTCCTGTTACCTTGGATACAGTATAAGGTGTTTCTCTTGATACAAGCCAGTTCTGTAAGGCATCGTGGGTCATTAGGGGCTAGAATTGTGGCTCAGACTATACTTCATTGTGGTCTAATTCCTAAAGGGTGGAAAATTTTGCTATTATTTTGGCCTACTGTCTCAGTAGCACAGAGAAAAGAAAAATCCTTTGTCTTCTTTCTTGTAAGTTTATGCTTTCTTCAGTTAATAGATTGTTGGGGCTGGGGAAATAGCTCAGTGAGTAAATCGCTTGCTCAAAAGCAGGAGGATCTGAGTCCACTGACTTCCAGCCAGTCACACACACTTGCACGTGCACCACATACTGTCCCCCACATGCACTGGCACACACAATCACAGGCACAAAAATAAAAATATATAGTAATAAGGTATAGGCATTACTCAATGGAAATACATTGATATTAAGTGACTGATCTTAATGAATAGGTGGAGACGTGGTAAATTCTTTAACCAGGACCTTCTGATGGATGCTTATGGAATTTTCCATTTTTCTTGTGTTCCCAACAATGGATGGGAGATCTCATTTACATAAATCTTTGCATAAATGCTTATGTGTTTTCTTAAGACAAATTTGGAGTTTCTCTATTTTAAAAAGCATATGAGATTTTCAAAAACTAAGTGTACACATTCAAAATTTCTTCCAGATATTTGTATGACTTGTGCCCTCCCTTTAGTGGAGACAGTTTACTTCAGCAAACCGTTAGCATGCATCGATCTTTTTATTTCTCCTAATAAATCTCTGCAGAAATCATGGAAAGGAGGAAGAGATCAAGTGAGAAGTAGCCTTAAAACTGCTGCAATCCTTCCATCTACATAAAATAGTGATATATATCAATTTTCAGCCTGTACACCTAAATATATCCCAGGAAGTTCTTCAATATGTTCTTCAAAATTCAATTTTAATTTCTCTCTGTCCACATCATTTTCATCCATATGTGACTGGGAGACAAGCTATTGAGGATAATGGATGCAAATGTCTCCCTGCTTCCCTTGAGTTATTTCATAATTCCTGCTTTAAGATGCAGCAGACAGTCAAGAAATAATGATTCAGCTGTTTTGTAAAGATTTCACAGCTTCACATTCAATTTGAAAAAGAGAATTTATGGAAGTTATGGAATCTGTGAAGTATTTGATATCAGTGCCTGTAGAAAACATGCCTAGTTCCCAGTTTTCCAGGATTCTATTGTATTAGTTAGCTGAATTCCCAATGGGATTTGACCTTGTGAGTTATGGTAAAACTTAACTAAAATGCCAGCAAAAGTTTTCAGCTTGCAAAAGCAGTGAAGGGCGCTTTACTGAATAAAATCTTGTTTTCTATCTTACCACCTGGATCATGAACATGAAGGATATTACTAAAATCCAAAGCATAAAAAGGCAATATAATGTTCCACTTAGAATTTATTCACTTAATGAATCGTGGTGATGCATTTGCTAATAGTGAACCATGAGGTGACATGAATTTTAAAATATAAAGATAAATGGATGAGCTTATATTGCAGGAATACATTTAAATTTTAAGTACTTATTCCTAAATAAAAGAAAATTCTGTCTCTGGAAAGAGAGCTAGGATACAAAATACTTAAAGTGTTAACTATTGCTGTATAAGCCAGGCATTGGCTATTGAGCAGGGTAGAAAAGTTTTCAAAGGGCAAGAGGAATAGGACCAGTGAAAATAGCTTCTGTTCAGGAGGTAAAAGGGTTAAGGGCAAATAAAAAACCTAATTATTATTTGACTCGTGGATTTTTATGTGTTAAAAAAGATACTTACATAATAATATACACATGGTTCCTAGACTTAGTAAGGTTGTGTTTGGAACCTATTTTATGGAAAATTATGAAACACTGCTCATTTAAAAGTTCAGAGGCTCGACAGATGATTCAGTGGTTAAGAGTACATACTGCTCTTGCAGAGGATCTGAGTTTGATTCCCAGCACCCTTCCCAAGTGTCTCACAACCACCTTTAACTCCAGTTCCAGAAGATTTGACAACTTCCTCTGGCCACCAAGGGCAACAGTACACACACACACACACACACACACACACACACACACACACACACACACATACACGCACACGCACACACGCGCGCGCGCACACACACACGCACACGCACACGCACACGCATGCACTCACGCACGTGTGCAATTAAATATAAAACAAATCTTTAAAACTAAAAGTACAAATGAGAGATGGAAGACAAATTGAATAGTGGAATGCTTAATGTGATTGAAAAGAATATGAGGAAAAGTTTAAATAAAGGAGAAAAGGGGAAATTGCAAATAAGACAAGCATAAACCACATACTTTTAAAATAAAATTCAAACAAAACATCAAATTTATATATATTAAAAAATGTTAGCATGTCCTGTCTTTAAGACTGCACATGCAGCTGGAGCAATGACTCAGCAGTTAACGGATTCGAACTCCAACATCCACATGGCACCACACAACTTCCTGTAACTCTAGTTTCAGGTTATCTGTTGCCCTCTCTGGTTTCCAAGAGTCCTTCATGTACATGGCGCACAAACAGACCTTCAGACAAAGCACCCCCATACATAAAATCATAAATAATTTTTAAAAAGAATGCGCATGAAATAATATGAGGGCCAATGTTGAAAAATAATTATAAGGGTAAATGCCAATAAAATGTAGAGTGCTGAAGATACCAAGGTATCAGTTAAAGCAGAATTTATAACAAAGACACTAAAGTTTTCACAAAATGCTATAATCTGAAGGAAAGCCTACATCTTTGTTTTCCAGACATACATATCAAATATACAAAACTTAATCCTCCAGAAATATAAAGACAATTTAATCAAAGGAGGCTGCATGGCATAAAAATAGAATTAGCGGGCCTGTCTTCAAATATTTATAAACATATGCATTTTTTAAATGGTGGTACTGAGGAGATGGTTCAGTGGGTAATGTGATTGCCATGCAAGCATGAAAACCTGAATTTGAGTGTAGGCAGATGTTTCCTGTCCCAAACGCTTTCAAGTCACACACTGAGGCTTATATTAATTATAAATGATTGGCCAATAGCTCAGACTTTTTACTAACTAGCTCTTACAACTTAAATTAACTCATTTCTATTCATCTATGTGCTGCAATAAAGCTCTTTGCTTTTACCTCTATCCCATTTTGTATGTACGACCCATTCTTCATCTGGCTGGTGACTCCTCTGACTCCACCCTTCCTCATCCCATCATTCTCAGTTTGGCTTTCCCACCTAACTTTATCCTGTTCAGCTATTGGCCAGTTGGCTTATTTATTAAACTAATCATAGCAACATATATTCACACCGTGTACAAAATGATTATTCCACAGCATTTGGGTTCCCACAACACACATAAAAAGGAAGGGGGAGGGGAGGCAGAGACAAGTTGATCCCTGAGGTCCATTGGCTAGTCAGCCTAGCTGAATCAGTGAGCGCCAGGTTCTATGGTAAACCCTGTCTCAGAAAGTAAGGTGGAGATTGATCTGACTGAGGAAGACATACAGTGTTGACCTCTGGCTTCCACATGCCCATGTGTATATACGCATGCAAGTCTTCAAGTATGTGGACAAACCGAAGCATGCACACACATATGCACATACAAATAATAATAACAATAATAAATACATTGTAATGCTTTCCACACAGAGAATGAACATTGTTTTCTGACATTATCAGAGCATATACATTCTCCAGTAAAGTCAACAAAAGTAGGCATCAGCAATGAAATCATGAATAGAAACTTGCTGTCATTATTTAAAATTTTTAGATTTATTTATTTTTATTTTATGTCTGCATCTATGACTGTGCACCCATGTACACACAGTATCTACAGAGGCCAGAAGAGGGTGTTGGAATTCCAGGCAGTTGCAAGTTGCCATGTAGGTGCTGGGAACAGAACTCCAGTTCAACACATGCTCCTAAGAGCTGAAGCATTTCTCCAGCCCCACAATCATTCTTTTAAACAGCTACCAGAACAGAGCAGAAATCATATAGTCATAAATGGAAATTACCTTGCATTTAACTTTAAGTATGTTTTACCTCAAAATCTATGGAGTTGCAGCCTTTAAGGTTTTGTACAAGTAAAGAGAATCTGAAAAATTAGTTTATTAGGGATCCAACTTTAAAAAAGAAAAGACCCAATTCTATTATTCCCACAACTGAGCTATTTTAGGATTCTGGCTTATCTGGCATATTTAAGATTATATTACACAGAAGTCCTAGTGAGGCCTGGCAAGGGTCCAGGCCTATTTTTGGCAATTTCCATGTCATGGCTCTTCTGGATCTGTGCGACATACAGCAGATTCCCAGCCAGTATGCACTGGAGCCATCAGCCCAATGGCAGCCTTAAAGCCTTCCTCCAGGGTCTTTGCAAGCCTTGCAGGTGGGTAGGCAGGGACCTGGGAGAAATGGTCTCACCTAGGTAGATCTCTAGGCTCAAAGGTTTTCAGCAAGCTGAGCTTTATTCCTGGGAGTAGCCTCAGCAGTAAAGGCTGTGTTTTGCTAACTGGTCAGCATGGGGTAGAAAGAATTTAGATCCAGGTCTGTCCTGGGTTCCACTCAGCCATTCCCACAGGAAGGGTCTCTTTTTCCTGTTTTCCTAAAGGCATAGCAGAGCTGTGAATGCCAGGAGGTAGTAATAGTCAGCAAGTAAATAAGAGGTTGCTGTCACTTCTCTGAAGGAAAAGGATGGGATCTAATGTGATATTTTGCAAAGATGTGGGGACAGAAGGAACATGTATCTTCATCTCCACACACAACCCTCACTTGTGGCCTCCAGCCCTAACCTCAATCGGGGAACAGTCTTTGCCATTCTGTGCTGACAAGGGACAAAGCTAAACTTCACTGACTGAGCTGTGTTTGGGGGACCTACCTAAGGGGCCACCACCATGGAAGGAACAGGACAGCCCCCTTCTCTGCACAGTTTGCATCTAACGGGACCCAAATGTGTGTCAGGTGCCCAACAATAGGATGCAAGGCTCATTCTGGCCTGAGCTTCCCCTCTGCCTCCCTCCAGACTGGGGTCTGATCACCTCCATTAGAGCCACGTGTCATTGTTTTAAACAACTGTCTTGGAGAAAATGTGGGGATTCCTCAGCATTTTGGAGCCCAGTGGACTTGCTACACTCTGGTGCTCTGTGACTGCCCAGTCCTAAACAAAGCTACGTTGGCTTTTTCTGGAAGGCAAGACTCCAGGATTATCAGTGGAGGAGCTTAAATTCGAGAAGTACAGCTCCATCCTATCATCTCACTTCCGTCTAACTCAGAACTGCCCAAGGAGCACAAAGGAAGGTGTTTGAAAGCTGAACTCGTTCAACAATTACACTTTTTTTTTTGTCAGATTCCAGTTCCTTGAACATCTTTAACATGGCCACCTTGTCCTGGACTGAGAACGGTTGCTGGACAGTTGGATTGCTCTGCTTGCAATTCAGTTCCAACTTCCCAGGTTCCCAGAGTTCTCCAGGGACATGGCTCTTTGAAGAATAGAAAGTAAAGAGGGCTCACCTGCTCCTGGGATCTTTTTGTTTTAGAACCCTGGACTGGTTATCCCTCATTTTAGGTGCCATGGCATCATATTTAAAACTCATTAGGGGCTGGCAGATACCTCAGTGGTTAAAGGTACCTGATACCAAGTCTGGATACCCGAGACCTATCTCCTCTGAGGGGGTCCCCTCAGGTGTCATACAGGGACGCAAACCGGGGGAAAAGATGAGAATGAAAACCACGTGTGATTGGCTTCGTCAACCTGGATGAGATTTCAGGGAGTCTCATGCCAAGTGGTTCATTGTCAGCATATTTAAAACACAGCACAATTTGGGGGAAAGATTTCAAGGCAACAATCTTTCCAATTCCAGATGCACAATAAAAGCTCAAGGTGTGGATGCATAGAATCCTCTTTGCAAAGTACATGTGACCAGGAGGGTAAATTCTGTAACTAAAAGGTTAATGTGGTTTCTTACCAAGATATCATAGAGGTCAGCTGTCTATAAGGTGCATGTGGCATCTCCTCTAAGGATGGGTAATGAACTAGGGAAAGAAGAGTCTGGGATAATCATTCTGGAGAATTTGAGTGAGGTCTGACTCTATAGCAAAAGGAAGATGAGATCTGCTTCCACAGATAGCAAAATCTGTGGGAGGTCATTAACAAAATCTACACCCAGCCTTCTAGTAGGGAAAACAGGTATTTTATTTCCTCCATTGAGGCAAGGCCCGTGTATTTAACATTCCTGATGTCTCTAGTGATCTGTGGATGCAAGAAACCTATATGCACCAACAGAGAGCTGACTTCCCCAAGTTGTCCTCTGACTTTTCTACACACATGCTGTGGTACATGTGACCTTACCGATATACATATGCACAGATAATAAATAAATAAAAATGTAATCATGAAAAATTGTAAAACGTATTAGGAAATAGTACCTCAAACTCAATGCGTAACATTCTCTACAACATCATTTCCTATTAGATGTTTGTCTTCTTCATTTTAAGGGAGATGATCCTTTGTAAGCAAGGCAAGACTTACCCAAAAGACCAAAATCAATCGCTCAAGGAGAAACCATTTAATATTTTATTTTCTTATGTGTGATTTACATTACATTTGTACCACAAAATTTTAGCATTATTGGAGTTTTTAATGCTTATTATGCTGAAAATAAAATGTAACCCTGATGCTATTTTGTTCATTATCATGAAAATTTTTAAATACCTATTGGGTGAACATGATTTATGTAACTTTCTTTTTAAAGTGTCAAAAGGCATCATTTTGTGGTCTTTTTTTCTCAAATTCCCTAGGACTTTCATCTTTCTTTCTCACTGTGCAGTTGAGTAGATGGGTAAGGTGTTCTGTTCCATAAGCTGCCATTTAATCTCTGTGGGGAACAAATGGGAAGAAGCTGTTCTCTTTCAAAGAGTTTACCATCTTAAAGGTGTCCAACCTTTCACACGTGACATGACATGTCATATACAAAAGTGCTGGGCCACATTCACTGCTATTATGGGACTTAGGGACAGAGGACCACAGGTTGGACACACACAGTAGACTAGCACTCACTAAGGAGGGAGAACTGAACATGACACTATGTTGATACTAACAAGCTTGAAGATTAAAGAAGAGAGGCCATTGCTTTTTACAGGAGTCTGAGAAACCTGCATGTGTGACATGGATCTTCTGCAAAAACATGGGCTTTTCAGTCAGTGTGGTAATAAAAAAATTAAATACCAACAGCACTTTTATGTCAGGAAACTGCAAAATGAGATTCCCAGCGTTTTACTTCATCTAGCTTTAAGTTTGTTGTAGGAATATCCCTTTGTTCTTGACAGATAGACTGGGCCAGTGGTGAAGAGGAATTTCCAGTAAACACATGGAGCATAGAGAATGAGAAAACCTGAAGATCAAACTTTAGTAGCATAGGAAGTTCTCTGAGTATTCTTATTGTAAGGTTTTACTTCAAAAAAATTCAAAGATGCTGAAAATTTATTTTATTATGATATTACAAATCAGACATAATTATTATAAAAATTAGGACCTATTTTTTACTAGATTTTTGCATGCACTTATACCAAGATATAAACACCCATCACTATCTTTCAACAATTTTCCAAACCAGAGCCATGTTGTATCATGTGTAATACATCTTTTTAAAACTAGCATATAATCTGGATAAGTTGCCATAAAGTATTTATAGCTATATATGGAAATTTTTAATATTTGTGTAGATGCTTAAAGGTAGAATTTTTTGGTTCAAAGAGTGTACTTTTAATTAGACCCCTCCATGTTGGAATGCTAACTGACTTAATCTTAGGCAGGTCTATGCAGGCAACCCCAGCTGCTGTGAGTTCATGACCTTAGCAGTCCTGTCATATCTGGAAGATACAGTGTCTCCCCTGTCCTTCAAGACTTCTGACCTTTATAATCTTTTGACCCATTCTTTCCCATGATTTCCTGAGTTTTGAAGGGGAAGGATTGTGATATCGATGTCCCATTTATGACTAAGCACTCCACAGCAGCTATTCTGCATTTTGGCCAGTCGTGAATTTCTGTTTTAACTTTGGTCCACTGAACAAAGAAGTTTCTCTGATGAAGACGGGGTGCACACGAATCTATGGGTACAGAAATAAACATTGAGAGGGTAGTTTGATACTATGTCCATTTAGCAAAATAGTAATAGTAGGTTTACCCTTGGGGCCTCTAAGCTCCTCAGTCATGAGTCCTTGCCAGATTTATTCTGTCAGTTATGCATTTCTCTTGCAGAGTGATCCTTATATCCAGTCAGAAAGCAATTGGTTACACCAATAACATTTGTACTACTATTGCACCCATGGCCGTGTCTTGCATGCCAGTGTTATCATAGACTGCTGAGGGCTTTTTCCCTCTGTAGCTTAGATAGCACCTTATAGTATGATGAAATCTAGCCAACCAGAGGAAGCTTCTAGATCAATCCCAGCAAGATTTCTCCAAGACCTGTGGCAAAAGTGTATGGTGTCTTCAGCGAAAGAATCTTACCAGCATGTTCTGATGGGCAAAATGATACCTGAGTTGTGTATCATAGCATCCTATATTGTTCTTTATGTTTACACTTAAAGGCTTCAGTTACTAGAGCATCTTTGGACATACTCTTCTGTGCTGGATATCAGCAATAGAGTATGACGGTAGGGAGGGGGTAAAAGGAAGTTACCATTCAATCTGTCTCATCTTGCTTCAGCTTTTCAGTGGTATCATTTTGATATTTTAAAAAATGATCATCCCCTGCCCTGTTCAGTGATCATTTATAATATCTACACTGCTATCTATGAGGTTCGACGAATGCATACACAGCACAAAGTGGAAATCATTCCTCACTGTCACTTCACAGCCTTGGCTTTAGTAATCAAATAAAAACCGAGAGTTCTTCAACCATTTCCTAAAAGATTCCCAATGTTTATACCCACCTCAATAGGAGAAAGCTTTTAATTCTTACAAAGTGTGTTTCTGATAGAGATTAAAAAAAAATGTTTGTCTCTTCTGTGCCTCGACATCTCAACTTGCCTGGGAATTAAAGAACGATACTGAATGACCGAGAGTGTCTACACTCTGGGAAAAAGAGAAATGGGTACTCACCTCAACCTGTGATGGAGATGTGTCATTACACAGGATGGAGGATAAGTGGTGTGCAGAATACACTGCACTACCCATGAGCTTCATGTCCCAGAAAGGAACAGAGGTAACTTGTCATCACAGAGCGCCCTCTCTAAGGACCTGGTCTTCTCTTCTGTAGTCTCCTAGTTTTCAATTGTTTGTTTATTTGTAAATGTTTCCATACAATCCTGTATGCGTCTATCATAGTAAATAAACTTTTTCCCATGTGCCCTCTTCCCTATTCTGGGAGCACATTGGCAACAGGCAGGACATCAAGCGTTTCCTTTTGGTTCCCCAAGAAACAACACTTGGGCATAAAAAATTACTTGTAAGTGTTATTGAGATTCATGTCATTGAGAGACACAGTGAGTTCTTGTGAAGATATTTTGACTCTGAGACACCAGCAGCTACCTTAAAAAGCCAAAATTTAGAAAGTAGTTATAAATGCAGAGTAGCAGGTGGGGGACACAGATCTGAGAGCAGTGGCAGCCAGCCAGAGGCCTGGAATGTCTGAGCAGACAGCAAAGCTTGGGAAGGTAAGAAGTTGTCTTTGTTTAAGTAAAGCAGCAACAGAGGAAAAAAATACTTTTTCAGAATATGTTAATATGTTACTCCTAGCTGTTTTGATGGGTCCCACTTCTGTAAAACACAGTCTCACCCAGCCTCTTTCTTGTTTCCCATGTTATCTGCCCTGTCTACTCTGCTTTCAGCCAACAATATAGACTACATAACTATATATAGATTCAAATGTACATATCTGTTTGTAACAGATGTTCCAGAGCTGATGGGATCCTTTGGTTCTGAGAAGCTACGTAATTTGGTGAAACTGAAAAGCTTTTATAACTGTCTGTCATTTATAAGGAAGCAATCTCTCATTTTTTAATAGGAAAAGAATATAAATCCATTTTATTTATTTAAAGAGAAGATTCTATTCTCAATAACTACTGCTCAGGGATGCCTACACATGATGGAATGGCAACACACATTAATCAACACAGACTTTAGTGGCCAAAAATTTGGTAAGAAAACATGGAATCTGCTCTTTACATGACTTTCAAGAACACGGTGCACTGCCCTTTCTTCCATCACTATGCTGCCCAGGAGCACTTCGGAGCTCACTGCTCTTATCTAACTGAAATGTTACAGCTTTTGGCCAATAATTCCTCTACAGAGCACCCACCTCCACCCTGTGCCAAACCCTGGTGATCACTGCTCTGCTAACAATCAGATCTTAATTACCCTGAGGAACACACTTCAGAGCAGTCCTGAAAGAAAAGGAACTAATGAATCTGAATGTAGCATGGACCATCTCCAGGTTACCAGATAATGTCTGTCATCTTAATGAAATCTAAAGATTATGATTATATGGTGTTTTTTTTCTCTCACATTTTTCCTGAAATTGTGAAACAATGTCAGGGATGAATAATATTTCCAGTATTATCTTCAGCATTATCATCTTCATTTTCAAAGTGAAACTGTCTTCTGATCAAAACATTTTATTACAGAACAGAACATATTGGGGCTGGAGGGAATCATGTAGTTTTCTTAAGCCTTTCCTGAACAAGTTGAGTAGAAAGACAAATGTTTGTCACAATATCATGGGGATAGGGGAACCATGCATTTTGTAATCAGAAGACATGGGCTGACATCTTAGCTCTCTGACATCCAACTTGTAGATATTCTCTTATATAGAAATTTAATTAAGAAGTCCCCAGGAACCCCCACCCAACTCTGTGCCAGTTGCCAGCCAGCAGGGAAAACTCCTGCGGGAAGATGCACCCCAACCAAAACCCCCCATTGGACCCTGCAATCTACAAGTTCCACACCCTGCCCCAGTACCCACCTGCCTATGACCCCAGTAACTTCTTGAGGCATGGAAACCAAACTGCCAGCTCTCATTGGACCAAGAGCTCTCATTGGACCAAGAGTAACTTCCAGAGACAGGGAATCTGCCAGCCCTCATTGGACCAAGAGTGACTTTCTGAGATATAAATCTGCCAGCTTACATTAGGCCAAGAGAGGCTTCCAGAGACACAGAATCTGTTAGCTCTGACGGGACCAAGAGCCCTGATATGACCAAAAGCAGCTCTGTGAGTCACAGAATCAACTAGCTTGAGTTAGGCAAAGAGCAGCTCCCTGAGATACAGAATCTGCCAGCTCCAATTAGACCAAGAGCTAAGACTGAACCCAGAGGGGCCCCCTGAAACACAGACACAAGCACAGAGTGGACCAACAGCAACTCGATCAGACACAGGCACCTCTTATACCTATTAGAGGAGGAGATAGGCAGACATCAAGGCAAAAATACATACAACAACATGCATCACCAGAACATAGCCCTCCCCCAAGAGCAAGACCTGAACATCACAGTGTAGAAGAAGCAGAAGAAAGTGACCTTAAAAATAGCTTCATGAAGATGCTAGAGGCCTTTCAAGATAAAATGAAAAATGAAATTGAGGAAAAGACAAACAAACAATTGGAAGAAATCAATAAAGAAATTGATGAAAAGATAAACAAAAAAAATAGAAGAAATCAATGGGGCAGGAATCTTAAAACATCTTATTAATTAAATCAAACCTAAGGCCAGTTATTGTAGTGAATGCTGGAAGATCAGAGAAGCAGAACATGCCACAGCTACCTCACCTTGCCAGTTCCTCAGCTGATCCTGTTTCCTCAGACTGGAAGCCTCTGAGTCCTCATCAAGAATGAATCTCAGTTGAACTGCTGCTCAAAGCCTAAAAGTTTTTTGTTTTTTGTTTTTTTTGGTTTTTTGAGACAGGGTTTCTCTGTGTAGCTTTGCGCCTCTCCTAGAACTCACTTGGTAGCCCAGGCTGGTCTCGAACTCACAGAGATCCGCCTGGCTCTGCCTCCCAAGTGCTGGGATTAAAGGTGTGCACCACCACCGCCCGGCCAAAGTCTAAAAGTTTAACCAGGCCAAAAGCTTCTAGTTTCTGGTCTTCACACCTTATATTCCTTTCTGCTTTCTGCCATCACTCCCTGGGATTAAAGGCTCACTTTCTGGGATTAAAGGCATGAGTCTCCATGCTTGGCTGTATCCTTGAGCACACAGAGATCCAGGTAGATCTCTGCCTCTGGAATGCTAGGATTAAAGGCATGTGCTACCACTGCCTATCCTCTATGTTTAATATTGTGGCTGTTCTGTTCTCTGACCCCAGATAAGTTTATTAGCATGCACAATATTTCAGGGAACACAATACCACCACAAATCAACACATCCCTTAAAGAAAGCCAAGAAAACTATGAAAAAGCAATTAAACAGGTGAGGGAAACAGTTCAAGACCTGAAAAGTGAAATAGAAACAATGAAGAAGACACAAACAAAGAGAATGTTGGAAATAGAAAATCTGAGTAAACGAACAGGAAACACAGATGCAAGTATAACCAACAGAATTCAAGAGATGGAAGAGAGAATATCTGGTGTAGAAGATACAATAGAGGAAATAGTTTTGTCAGTCAAAGAAAATACCAAAGCCAAAAAAGTCATAACACAAAATGTCCAAGAAATCTGAGACACCATGAAAAGACCAAACCTAAGAATAGTAGAGATAGAGGAAGATGAAGAATATCAACTCAAAGGCACAGAAAATATATTCAACAAGATCATAGAAGAAAACTTTCCCAACTTAAAGAAGGAAATGCCTATGAAGATACAAGAAGCCTATAGAATGCCAGAGTAGACCTCCCAAAATAGTCCCCTCACCACATAATAATTAAGCAATTAAATGTACAGAATAAAGAAAGAATACTAAGAGCATCAAAGGAAAAAGGCCAAGTAACTTATAAAGGCAAACCCATCAAAATAACACCTGACTTCTCAATGGAGACTTTGAAAGCAGGACCTGGACAGATGTCATTCAGACAGCCTAGACTAATATACCCAGCAAAACTTTCAATCACCATAGATGGAATGAACAAGACATTCCAAGACAAAGCCAGATTTAAACAATACCTATCCACAAATCCAGCCCTACAGAAAGCACTAGAAGGAAAATTCCAACCGAAGGAAGTCAGGTACACCTATGAAAACATAGGCAATAGATAACCCCACAGCAGTAAATCCCAAAGAAGAGAAATACACACACACACACACACACACACACACACACACACACACACACACACTACCACCGAAGATAACAGTAATTAACAATCACTGGTCATTAATATCCCTTAATATCAATGGACTTAATTCAACTATAAAAAGACACAGGCTAATAGAACTAATATGAAAGCAGGACACATCTTTCTACTGCATAAAAGAAACACACCTCAACTTCAAAGATAGACACTACCTCAGAGTAAAGGCTATGAAAATTTTTTCCAATTAAATGGTCTTAAGAAGCAATCTGGTGCAGCTGTCCTAATATCCAACAAAATAGACTTCAAACTAAAATCGATCAAAAGAGATCGAGAGGGACATTACATACTCATCACAAGAAAGATCCACCAAGATGAAGTTTCAATTCTGAACATTTATGCACCCACATATGTAAAAGAAACATTAATAAAGCTTAAATCACATGGAAAACCCCACACATTAATAGTGGGAGACTTCAACACCCCACTCTTACCACTGGACAGATCTGCCAGATTGAAACATAACAAAGAAATAAGGGACTTAACTGATGTTATGACTCAAATGGACTTAATTGATTTCTACAGAACACTCCACCCTAACAAAAAAGAATATACCTTCTTCTCAGCTCCCCTTGGAACCTTCTCTAAAATCGACCACATACTCAGTCACAAAGAAAATCTCAACAGATCCAAAAAAATTGGAATAACCTCATGTATTCTATCAGACCACCATGGTTTAAAGTTAGATTTCAACAACAAAAATTAAGGAAGCCTGCAATTTCATGGAAACTGAATAATGCTGAACTGAATCACCAATGGGTCAAGGAAGAAATAAAGAAAGAAATTAAAGATTTCCTCATGAAAATGAATGTACTACATACCCAAACTTATAGGACAATATGAAAGCAGTGATAAGAGGAAAATTCATAGCACTAAATGTCCACATAAAGAAGTTGAAGAAATCTCACACTAGTGACTTAACAGCACAACGGAAAGCTCTAGAACAAGAAGAAGTAAAGTCATCCAGGAGGAATAGATGCCAGGAAATAATCAAATTGAGAGCTGAAATCAATAAAATAGAAACAAAGAGAACAATACAAAGAATCAACAAAACAAAGAGTTGGTTCTTTGAGAAAATCAACAAGATAGACAAGCCCTTATCCAAACTAACCAAAAGTCAGAGAGAGGGCATCCAAATTAGCAAAATCAGAAATGAAAAGAGAGACATAACAACTGACAAACAAGGAAATCCAGAGAATCATGGGTCATACTTCAAAAACCTGTACTCCACAAAATTGGAAAATCTGAAAGAAGTGGAAAATTTTCTGGGTAGGTAACATATTCCTAAGTTAAATAAAGACCAGACAAACTAAAATAGACCAATAACTCCTAAGGAAATAGAAACAGTTATTAAAAGTCTCCCAACCAAAAAAAGTCCAGGACTAGATGATTTCAACGCAGAATTCTACCAGATCTTCAAAGAAGAGTTAATACCAATACTGTTTAAATTGTGTCACAGAAGGATTTAGAAACAGAAGGATCAAAAGCCAGGTGGTGGTGGCGAATGCCTTTAACCCCAGCACTCAGGAGGCAGAGCCAGGCAAATCTCTGTGAGTTTGAGGCCAGCCTGGTCTACAAAGAGAGTTCCAGAAAAGGCGCAAAGCTACACAGAGAAACCCTGTCTCAAAAAACCAAAAAAAAAAAAAAAAAGAAAAAGAAAAAGAAAAAAGAAACAGAAGGATCATTACCAAACTCCTTTTATGAAGCTACTCTGCTTCCCAAGCCAAACAAAGATGCAACAAAGAAAGAGAATTACAGACCAATCTCCCTCATGAATATTGATGCAGAAATACTCAATAAAATATTGGCAAACAGACTCCAAGAACACATAAAACAATTATTCACCATTATCAAGTAAGCTTCATCCCAGAGATGCAAGGTTGGTTCAACATATGAAAGTCTGTCAATGTAATACACCATATAAACAAACTGAAAGAAAAAAAAAAGCATGATCATTTCATTAGATGCTGAAAAGGCCTTTGACAAAATCCAACACCCCTTCATGATAAAGGTCTTGGAGAGATCAGGAATACAGGGAACATATCTAAACATAATAAAGGCAATTTACAGCAAGCCAACAGCCACAATCAAATTAAATGGAGAGAAACCCAAAGCGATCCCACTAAAATCAGGAACAAGACAAGACTGTCTGCCCTCCCCATATTTATTCAATATAGTACTTGAAATTCTAGCCAGAGCAATAAGACAACAAAAGGAGATCAAGGGGATACAAATTGGAAAGAAAGAAATCAAACTTTCACTGTTTGCTGATGACATGATAGTATACATAAGTGACCCCCAAAAATTTGACCAAGGAACTCTTACAGCTGATAAACACCTTCTGTAATGTGGCAGGATACAAGACTAACTAAAAAAAAATTCAGTAGCCCTCCTATATACAAATGACAAATGGGCTGAGAAAGAAATCAGAGAAACATCACCCTTTTCAATAGCCACAAATAACATAAAATACCTTGGGGTAACTCTAATTAAGCAAGTGATGGACCTGTATGACAAGAACTTTAAGTCTCTGAAGAAAGAAATTGAAGAAGATATCAGAAAATGGAAAGATCTCCCATGCTCATAGATAGGTAGGATTAACATAGTAAAAATGACAATCTTACCAAAAGCAATCTACAGATTCAATGCAATCCCCATCAAAATACCAACACAATTCTTCACAGACCTGGAAAGAGCAATACTCAACTTCATAAGGAAAAACAAAAAACCCAGGATAGCTAAAAGAATCCTGTACAATCAGGCAACCTCTGGAGGCATCACAATCCCTTACTTCAAGCTCTACTATAGAGCTACAGTAATAAAAACAGCTTGGTACTGGCATTAAAACCAACATGTGGACCAATGGAATCGAATTGATGATCCTGACATGAATCCGCACATGTATGAACACCTAATTTTCGACAAAGAAGCCAAAACTGTACAATGGAAAACAGAAAGCATCTCCAACAAATGGTGCTGGCATAACTGGATGTCAATATGTAGAAGATTGCAAATAGATCCATGTCTGTCACCATGCACAAAACTTAAGTCCAAGTGGATCAAAGACCTCAGCATAAATCCAATTACTCTGAACCCAATAGAAGAGTAAGTAGGGCCGGGCGGTGGTGGCGCACGCCTTTAATCCCAGCACTCGGGAGGCAGAGCCAGGAGGATCTCTGTGAGTTCGAGGCCAGCCTGGTCTCCAAAGCGAATTCCAGGAAAGGCGCAAAGCTACACAGAGAAACCCTGTCTCGAAAAAAACCAAAAAAAAAAAAAAAAAAAAAAAAAAAAAAGAAGAGTAAGTAGGAAGTAGTCTTGAAAGCATTGGCACTGGAGATCACTTCCTTAATATAATACCAGTAGCACAGACACTGAGAACAAAAATTAATAAATAGGACCTCTTGAAACTTAGAAGCTTTTGTAGGGCAAAGGACACGGTCAATAAGACAAAACGACAGAATGGGAAAAGATCTTCACCAACCCCATATCTGACAGAGGACTGATCTCCAGAATATATAAAGTACTCAAGAAACTAGACATCAAAATACCTAACAGTCCAATGGGCTATAGAGCTAAGCAGAGAATTCTCAACAGAAGAATCTCAAATGGCTGAAAGGCTTTTAAGGAAATGCTCAACATCCTTAGTCATCAGGGAAATGCAAATCAAAACAGCTCTGAGATACCACCTTACACCCATCAGAATGGCTAAGATCAAAAACACTGAAGATAGCTTATTTTGGAGAGAATGTGGAGCAAGGGGAACACTCCTCCACTGTTCTTGGGAATGCAAACTTGTACAGACACTTTGAAAATCAGTATGGCGGTTTATCAGAAAACTGGGAATCAATCTTACTCAAGACCCAGCTGTACCACTCTTGGGCATATACCCAAGGAATGCTTAATTATACCACAAGGACACATGCTCAACTATGTTCATAGCAGCACTATTTGTAATAGCCAGAATCTGGAAACAACCTAGATGCCCCTCAACTGAAGAATGGATAAAGAAAATGTGGTACATATACACAATGTTGTACTACTCAGCAGAGAAAAATAATGACATCATGAGGTTTGCAGGCAAATGGATGGAACTAGAAAATATCATCCTGAGTGAGGTAACCCAGACTCAGAAAGGAAAACATGGTATGTACTCACTCATAAGTGGATACTAGATGTAAAGCAAAGGATAATCAGACTACAACCCACAGTTCCAGGGAGACTAGCTTGTAAGTAGGACCCTAGGATAGACACAAGGATCACCCAGTGATGGAGAAATGGATGAGATCTACATGAACAAACTGGGGCTTGAGGGGGGTGATGGAGGGCAAGGGATGGGGGAATGAGAGCTTAGAGGAGTGGGAGGTTCGAGCTTGATCAGGAACAGAATGGGAGAACAAGCAAAGAGATACCATGATAAATGAAGGCACCATGGGACTAGGGAGAAGCAGAGTGCTGGGGAGGTCCCCAGGAATCCACAAAGATGATTCCACCATAGACTACTGGCAATGGTCAAGAGGGTGACTTAGCTGACCTACTCTGGTGACTGGATAGCTGAATACCCTAACTGACTTCATAGAACCCTCATCCAGTGACTGATTGAAGTAGATGCAGAGATCCATGGCTGGGTCCCAGGCAGAGCTCCAGGAGTCCAATAGAGGAGAGAGAGGAGGGATGCCATGAGCAAGAGATATTGAGACCATGAGTGGAAAAAACACAGGGACAAATAGTCAAACTAGCGGAAACAGATGAACTGTGAACCAATAGCTGAGGAGCCCCCATGGAACTAGACCAGGCCCTCTGGATAAGTGAGACAGTTGATGAGCTTGAATTGGTTAGGAGGCCCCCAGGCAGTGGGACCAGGACCTGTCCTTGGTGAGTGAGCTGGCTTTTTGCAACCTAGGGCCTGTGCTGAGACACTTTGTTCAGCCTTGGTGCAGGGAGGAGGGGCTTAGACCTACCTCAGCTGAATGTACCAGGTTCTGCTGACTACCCATGGGAGACCTTGCCTTGGTGGAGGTGGGAATTAGGGGTGTGTTGGGGGGAAGGCTTGGGAGTGGTAGAAGGGAGGACAGGGGAATCTGTGATTGATATGTAAAATGAATAGAAAATTTCTTAGTAAAAAATTGAATTAAGTACAAGCAATGCTCAAACTAATCTATAACATCGATTACAGTAAGTGGTTTAGTTTTTTTAAGTATCTATAGAAATTAATATTCCAATAGAATGACAGTCCCATATTTTCCAGAGCCTAAAACAGTGCCTGTCACCTAGTAGGTGCTATTCTAAATACTTAAGTAATTGAATCTGACGGATGACTAGTGGTGTTGATATACAGTACGTTTAGCATTAAAATGGAACTCAATTCCATTTTAAATAATGAATATGACATTAATGTCATAGGTAACAAAGTTCTTTGATTCAAAAGTGCCAGAAGGTTCTCTTAGAAGTTCTGTTAATAGATTCTATTAGCCAGGAGTTCTTGGGTTTAAATCCCGTTTAAAATATCTGGGTGTTAGGGAGATAACTCAGTAGGTAAAATACTTGCCTACACCCACATGAGGACCCAAGTCCAGATCCCCAGCACCAGACACTGTAAAGGCAGAGAAAGAAAATTCCCATGATTAGCTGGCCAGCCAGTGTAGCCAAATCAGTGAGCTCTGGGTTCAGTGAGAGACCCTGTGTGGAAAGTAAGGTGGAGTGCCAGTGCAATGGCTCAGCAGGTAGAAAGCACTTTCTTTGAATTACTGACAGCCTGAGTCAGTTCCTGCAACCTAAGGAGGAAGAAGTCTTCTTCCTTCTGCATGTGCATCATGACACTGGTGTGCCTGCATTTACACACACACACATACAAACACACAAACACACAGATAGATAGATAGATAGATAGATAGATAGATAGATAGATAGATAGATAGAAATAGATAGATAGAAAGATAGATAGATAGATAGATAGATAGATAGATAGATAGATAGAATAGTAAATATAATAAGATGTATTTTAAATCTGAAGAGTGACAGAGGAAAAGATCTAATACTGCTAATACTGACCTCGGGCCTTTGCATGCATGTGCACACTTGTGCATGTGAATATGTACATATGTGCACATACTATGGGGAGCCTGCCCCTACTTTTTGCAGGGTTCCTGTGAGGAGGAGAGAGGCATAAGGAATTAGTAGATAGAAAGATAGCAGAGATGAGATAGACAGAAACACGGGATAGCTTCGGGAGGACCTGGATCAAAATCCCCCAGCCCCTTCTGTCTCTTCAAACGAACTTTTTATAGGAATGCCAAGGGGTAGGGAAAAACCCTCCCTTTGCTAGGTCAAAGCATACCACACATACAAGTGCACACCCTTCCAAACATCTGGTAACCATGCATGTGGCCAATTCATCCCCTTATGCAGCCCTGTTGGGTAAAGCAAGCTCAGAACTCACTAGGAAACTTCTGTGGGCTCCCACAGATTCTTCCTCTTAATTTTTTAAAGGGCCCCTCAGGCCCCTCAGATAGACTATGTTGCCTTAAGTTGTCTTCTTCAGTCAGACAAACCTTACCCATCATGGAGATATACTTTCCATCAAGCATACTCTTGTCTTTGGTTGGAAGCTAGCAAGAAAAGCATTCTCATCTCTGACTACAAGCCTCTGTCATGAGTGGGTACAGAGCTTATCTCAGCTCTGATTCAGGTCCCTACTAAGAGCTTGCAAGCAGTTTGAATAACCCAGTGATCCCTAGGCTGCCACACAACCCCAGTAAAGGAGTAGAGGATGAACAAAATGGAATGTTCTTTTTTGTTAAGATGTCTATAACAGCCTTAGCTGTGCCAAGCCCTTTTTAAAATCAATAAACCCTTGATGCAAACATCATCAAATAAACTGCATCAAACTTAAAGATTTCCTTAGCTTCACCAAACCATAGTTTATTAATGTCAACATGATTCTAGTATGAACATTACTATACATATTTACAACTAGCATGACTATTTACTATACATATTTACACTTCTTACAAACTTAAATTCAAAAGCAAACTCTCTATAGGACAACCTTGCAAACTTTAGCAAACATCTAAAACAGATTCCTTAACAGAACTATTTACATTTTCTTCCAACAAGACAGAGGACATGAATTGAGAATCACCACAGTTAAAATTGGAGGTTGACTCAAAATTGCTTCATTTCTGAAGTTCACAGTGAGTTTTGATAACATCCTTTAAGTTCCCCTGACAGTTGGAAACAAGAGCCTAATTCATCAGTGGCTCTAGAGTCATTGTATCCAACTCCCCCACCCCTGGGATTTGGTGAGTGCTGTTGCTAGGTGGCTGTAACACTTGGGACAACACCACTCCCCAAAGCCACCTTTACTGCTGGCCCTGCCAGCCATTCTGAAACCGGCAGAAGTGCACACAGTGCAGATGGTTGCTAGTTGGGGCTGCCCCTTCACCCAAACTCATTGCCGCTCCCCTGAGTGTCACAATTAAACAAAGTACTGTTGAAACTTCACTCCTAGCTACAGCAGCACTTTATGGCAGTCTTTCCTGAGAAACTTGCCTCAGTGAGAGGGTAGAATTACCATACTGAGCTGTTGTAAAACTCTTAGAAAAAAACTTCCTGTGCAGCTACTAGGAACCATCTCTTAAAGGAGTCACACATCAATTTGCCACTATTCAAAGAAAAGCGGTGTGACTCTGAGCTCCGTTTCCTTTCAGCTTTTACTCAATAGTGACAAAACCTTTGTCCCAAACTTCTCAGCAGTCTAGGGGTGCCCATAGTCTCCTGCTTTTCCCAGACTGAAGACTGAAAGATGGAACCTCAATATCAGGAACATTGTTTTAGCTGCTTTCACTCCAGTTCCTCTGAAGGAGCATCATTGGAGCTAACATCCCTCTGTTCCCCACTTCTCACCAAAGGCTCAGACAGCCATCAAGCTTCTGTGGTTACAATTTCCCCCTTCTTAATTTTTTAAAGCTGCTTTTTAAAATACTGGCTTGAATGGGAGAGAGGACTAGCAGAGAGAGTTTACCATATTCCAAGAAGTTTTTTGTTGTTGTTGTTGCTGTTTTCTACAGGAATTATAAGCAACTTTTCCATTCTGATAGACACCACCCTAGATGAGTCTAATTCTTCCTCTACAGAAGGTAGATGAGTATCCTTCTGAAAAGGTGAGATCTGAGAAGCTTTCAGTTTTTTAGAGAGAAATTACTAGATTTTTTCCCAAGACTCCTGTTCCATATAGGCTTTTGCCAAGAGGAAGCTGACTCTGATGGTATGATGTTATAAAAGTGTTCTCAGGCACTGATGGTAGAGCAGAGGGGTTTTGTCTCTCCCAAATCTACCTCAGGAAAAATTTCCCCTGCTTCTCAGGGCTTAGATCCAAACTGTCATGAATCAATGCCCACAGGCCAAAAGCTTCCATGGGAATCTTTTCTGGCCCATATTCTTCATAATATTTTTGCATTTCAACCCCAATTCTCCCCCAGTATTCTGTGTTCAGGGTCCCAAGAACACAGTTCCTCTGTCTTGTTGCTTTTCTAAGTTTTTTTCCCTACACTTATATTTCTATATTCTACCTTACCCTAAGTTCTTTTCTACACTATATTCCTATACTTAAACCTACATTTTTACTTAATTTTAATAGATAGAAATTAAGAGAGAGAGAGAGAAAAAGAAGCCTAGACAGAGAGAGGTACTTGCTGAAGCCTAACTATTTCTGTACTGCTTTATATTTACAGTTATACCTTCAAAGAATAAAATACCACCACCTTTATTCTTCACTGCAAAACTAGACATTTCCAACTGCTTCCATGGGGTTCTTTTCTACTCTCACTTAACTTCTTCTGCACCCAAGTCCCTGTTCATGCTCCATCTGTGGGGGGCCCACCACCACATTTTACAGGGTTCCTACAAGGAGGAGATAGGCATAAGGAATTAGTAGAAAGAAAGATAGTAGAGATGAGACAGAGATAGAAATACAGAATAACTTCAGAAAAACCTGGATTAAAATCCACTGGCCCCTTCTGACTCTTCAAATGGGCTTTTTATAGAAATGCCAAGGGATGGGGCAAAAGTCTTCCCCTTGCTAGATTAAAGCACACCACACATCCAAGTACAGACACTTCCAAACATCTGATAACCATACATGTGGCCAATCCATCCCCTTATGCAGTCCTGCTGGGTAAAGCAAGCTCAGAACTCACTAGGAAACCACTGTGGGCTCCCACAACATATACCAAACCAAACAAAATATATATTTAGGCAAGGAACTACTATATATTTACTCTAAATTCTGTTTGATAGTAATTTGAGATTTTTCCCCCCTTGTGGTTCATGGAACAAAACCAAGAAACATGATTTTATTATAGGTAACAATTTTTTGGCAGTGAGCTATCAAATAAATTCATTTATTCATCTATCCAACCATCTGTCTATTCCTAGTAGTTATACCCTGGAAGTTGGCAGGATTTGTGAACCAGAAGTATGCAGGGTCTGATGGTTCGAAGATGTCTTCAATGTTTATCATGCATTCTCAAGATGGGCATCAATGCAATGAATACAGACTAGAGTGTCATTTTTACCTTCAGGAAGTAAGACATAAGCATCTCATAAAGGATGCAGAAAATGAGGCAAGATTGTTAAAGACAAAAAGCCAGCAAACTTGAACACATAACAAAGAAAGAAACCAAAAACAACAACAAAATGCTGGTAAGCTAAAAAGCAAAGACTATTTTACTCTATCTTTTCTATCTTGATACTTTCTTGCTCAGTCTGAAGGAATAAATTTGAAACAGAGTACGTGGGGCTTACCCAGACTGTGTTCAGATACTGAGCCATCAAAAGCATACGCATCCATATTCACAGCATTATACTGAACCACCTTGGCAGAAAAAGCATTTGATTTTTGTTCTAACAGGTAATAAGTATCACCTACTTTAAAATACTCTGATACAAAATTCAAATAAAAATTATTCTAGGAACTCACATAAATTCAATAAAGACAGTGACCTGAGTCAGGGAAAATACTCCTTTTAAAGTTTTAAAAACATCTTTCTACATAAGCACATAGAAACTAAATATGTTAATAGTGGCTCTTGCTAACCTTGTAATAGAAAAAGACTTATCAAGCATGTTCCTAGGTGCCTTAAAGACAGCTTCCCTCTTACCCACAAGTACAGACATTAAGACATAGTTTAGTTAGAAAGCACTTACCTAGTATGCTCAAGGCCCTGAGCTCAGATCCCTGTATTATTTTAAAAGTTCTAAAACAAAAATACATTTATAGTAGACGTTTGGTAAATGGTCTTTTGTGTGATCCCACAAAACCACTGGGCACATGAAATGGGACAAGGCTATGCTGATGTGTGCTGCAAGTGTATAGTACTCATTAAGTTTTGAAGACTCAGTAAGAAGACAAGATGCAAATTATCTCATTAATAGGGTTTCAATGATTACTTATTAAAATATATGTAGCTACACTGTATGCTGAAGTATATTACAAAACTAGTGGTACCTGTTTAATTTTATCTTGACTGCTAGAAAATTTAAGATGGCACATGTGGCTTGCATTCTGTTTATATTAAATGCCCATGTTGAGTATTGAATGTCATTTGTCCTATTCCCTTAGAATTGCCTTGGAGGTCCTATAATTGAAGACCAATGTTAATATAGTTTCACACTCTAAAGGAAAGAGAAAGCCATAGGATGCAACAAAGCTCTGAGCTATGCCTGGAGAAATGGTCCAGCAGGTAGGAGCTTTGATGTGAAAGCATGAGGACCCATGCTTAGATACCTAAAACTCATAGAGAATTTTGGTCAGGGACACATGGGCTTGCTACTGTTGATGCTGGATGACCACCAGCTTAGACCCAAGACTACAAGTTCCAGGTTCAGTAACAGACCCTGTTTCAAAGGAATAAGTTGGAGAACAGCAAACCTGAACATTCATCTCTCTCTCACACACACAAACACACACACACACACACACACACACACACACACACACACACACGCACATGCACACACACACACATAACACACATATATACATATACTAATACACATACTCATATATACACACAAACAAGAAAAAAAAACCTGCCTGAACTAACAGGAGGGAACTATGCCTCCTTGGGTCAATATTTATGAAGAAAATCATTCCTCCTTTCCTCTCCCACTCATATTCCATCTTTCCTCAAGCCAAGTGATGAAAAAGGACGCTAATGGTTCAGAATTAGTGTTTAGGGATACATAGAAGTGTATTTTGTTTACATTCTTGTCTGGATACTTGAACAGCTGCAGAATCATGGGACCACACTCTTTAAAACTGCAGTGAGGATGGGAATATCATAACTGAGAATCCTCCACAGTTGTACCCTGGAGACAGCATGTGAGCTGAGACATGGAGACTGATTTCCAAGTCTAGAAATATAGAAGGCCAGAAACTTGCTGTAACAGTATATGTAGAAAAGGGACTGTGCTATAACTTGCCTATAGAGAAGTCAGTGAAGTACTTCTTAATTACCTCAACTCTTATGGTCCTCTAAGAGAACAGAACAGAATTAAAGGGATCTAGAAGTTTGGTGAAAGGAAAGGAGTTGACTGGGCCTCCCTCTTGGCCAAGTGAGAGACCAACTCACCTTTCAAAATGCTATGCTATTCTCCCTTGTTTTCTCTTCTTTATTGCTGTTGTTATTGTAGGTGAGTGAGAGCATGCATGTGTTCTCGTGCACATGTGCACGTGTGTGTGTGTGTGTGTGTGTGTGTGTGTGTGTGTGTGTGTGTGTATGAGTATATGTTTCAGGGGTTAGGGTAAAAAAATATGTTTTGGATGACTGTTGTCTTTGAAGTGGTCAGCATTGGTCCTCATGTATTAGGTCTTGCTTCATACATTTGGAAAGAGCCACTTAGCGTCCTACTACATACTCAGCTCTGATTGTCCTGCTCAGTTGCTGTTGAGATTCCCATTGTCAGGAATACAGAATCCTAATTCCTTAAATCATGTCCATAGCATCTTTGCTGTTCTTTCTAGTTTATCTCAAGTGTGAACACTGCTCTTCTTGTTTTAGCAGAATAGAACAACTTGGAGCCTTTTTCTATTATCTTAAGTCAGGCCTTCACTAGTTCAATGAATATATATATTGATTTCCTCTATGACAGTGGTTCTCAACCTTCCTAATGCTGTGACCCTATTATAATATAGCTTCTCCTGTTGTGGTGGCCCACAATCATAAAATTATTTCCACTGCTACTTCATAACTGTAATTTTGTTACTGTTATGAATTATAATGCAAATGCCTAATATACAGGATACCTGATACGCGACTCCTATGAAAGGGTCATTCAACTCCCAAAGGGATCGCTACCCATAGGTTGAGAACTACTACTCTAGAGCATCAACTAGTCTTAGGCATTATGCACACAGTAGGTTAATCAGTCAACCTTCCTTTCAATACACAATGTACATTGAATAAATAGATTGATCATTATCTACATTGAACAAATAAATAAATTGATCAATTTTGACCTTGTTTCTTGAAGATAGTTGAAGAGATTTTTCTACACAGATGGAATATTACATTAACTATGAAGCCTTTCTTCAGTCAGGATCAATACCATCTATGCGTGTGCACACTTACAGAGGCCAGAAGATAGTGTTGGATGTCTTCCTCAATTGCTCTATACCCTGTTTATTGACACAGAGTCTCTCAATGAACCTGGAACCCAGTGGTTAGGCAATACTAGATGGCCAGTAAACTCCAGAGTTCCTCCTGTCTCTGCCTCTCCAATACAAGGGTTCCAGGCCCATTCTCCACTTTTCCAGGCTTACATAGTGTGTGGTGGTTATGAACTCAGGTCCTCCTGCTTGCACAGCAGACACTTAACTGACTAAGCCATCTCCCCAGCCTTTGTTTCTGTCCTTTCAATTCACTGTTTGGTGAACTTTGTCTCTGTTATCTAATTATCTTCCCACTTGTAAGAGGCCAGTGACAAGAGCTATGTCCTATCCATCTTTGTATCTACAACGTTCAGCCAATGTGGAGGTTTAAAACATGCCAAATTTTCCCAGCTTTGTTGTTTCTTAGCTAATTCTGTCTTTATTTCTTAATTTTGTATTTTGTATGAAGTTATATAACATCCAGAGACTTAACAAAGCCAAGTTTAGCTCAGAACAGTTACACAATCAAAATATGCTTTAAAGAAGTCTATTCCAAGCAACATTGGTTGAATGATTTAACATATTTCTTTTTGTATCTAAACAATGAAGTCATTTCTGGTTGCGGGGTGAGGGGGAGGAGCAAAGTATCGACTTTCTAAAATTATTCTGAAAATTAAGGGTAAACATCTGCTATAATTCTGAACATTAAAAAACCTATTTTGACCATCAGAGGCTCATTTTAATGCTGACAAAAATAGAGCTATAGATAGTTACTATGGAGTTGCATGCTGCTAAGTTGTAATCACCAAGTCCCTGATTAAGGAGTGGCTGGAACATCTGGAACTTGTCTTGGAAACAAGATTTTTCAGCATCAGAATGGCTATTTTCTTTTGTTCAGTCCTTGATAACAACTACAGAAGCACAAAGTTTCAGATGGAAGTGTTTACCACTTCCTAACTAGCACTTAAAATATCTGGATATGTTCTGTTGGTGGAACTAAAATAAGTAGATGTAAAGTTGATTACCTTCTCTGGAACAGCTTAGAATTTTTAGGACACAGAATACACTAAAATGTTCCTAGGTCTCTGAAGCTCAGCAAAGAGTCAAGGTCTGCCTCCCTGAGTATTAGGCAGCTCAGTGTGGCACTAGGGCAAAAGCAGGTGGAGACAGTGTGGGATGGTGAGAAGGACGTGACTTAGCAGCAGTTTGCATGTGACATCCATCAAGTACTCTCTGAATATGGCCAAGTCAGAAGAGGACAACACAATGAGATTAAACACAAAGTCAAGTATTCTTCTCACCCCAACATTACTGCTCTGTGCGTTCTTTTCTGATGCAATTCCACAAAAATATCAAGAGATGAGATATGAAATGAATGAGATTCATTCTCATTGCCTGGCAAAATGGGCTTGAGGTATAAGTCAAGCTGACTCATAGGTGACAACACGGCGTTTCTTGTATCTTGAGTTTGGAAACTGCTGTGCTAAACTATTGAATAGAATCCCTGAGCATACAAATGTATTTCTAAAGGATATATTTCTATAATTAAAATTGCTGGGTCCAAGTGTATGCCTTATTCACATTTTGATAGGTACTACCAAATTGCCACCTGAACCATGAATATTTTTCTATTAACAGTGTACAGGAGTGTTCTTCACCTGATGAGTTTGAAAAATTCTATCAGTTGTTTCTAAATGTTCATTATGTAAAATATTTTCTTGAATTTATTTCTATAGAAATACTTTTTGGTTTGCTTCCAGAGAGACTTGCCCAGAGATAATTGGATTTAGCTTACTTTCATTCAAGCCCAATGTCACTGGCTCATTGCTACCATCTATTTAATTTCTTTTGATGAAAAGTTAAAGAGAGGTCGAGGACAGGGGGACTAACACTCATTAGGAGGTTGTTTGAAATTAGCATTTTTTTTCTGGCAGATACTACATTTTTGTTCTAATAACAGTAAAGTGGTGTTTTTCAAAGCCTTGTCTCTAGACAAGTAGTGCCAGCAATTATCTGGGACCTTTCTAGAAATATAAATCATTGGTTACCACCACAGACCTACTGAATCAGAAATTATGTGGCTGATTTAGCTAGGTACTCTTCTGTTTTCTTTTCCAGGCCATCCATAAAACTATAATCTGCCTCAGAATTTGTGAACCATTGCCTTACACTGTTTTTAAAATGAAGAACGGAACTGAAGGGAAATGAAATGAGCAGCCAGGTCATGGCCTTTAAAGGGTAACAGGCATGCTTCCTTTCTGTGTGGAGATAAGTTTGAACTGGATGCAGTGTGTGCTGATATAGGAAAACAATATTGAAGAGTTTGCAGTGTATAACTCTAGGGAAAAGCAACCAGCATTGTTTGTAATAGCCAGAACATGGAAACAACCCAGATGCCCTTCAACTGAAGAATGGATAAACAAAATGTGGTACATATACACAATGGAATACTACTCAGCAGAGAAAAACAATGGCATCATGAGGTTTGCAGACAAATGGATGGATCTAGAAAAAATCATCCTGAGTGAGGTAACCCAGACTCAGAAAGACAAACATGGTATGTACTCACTCATAGCAGGACACTAGACATGAAACAAGGATGACTTGTCTGCTACTCACATCACCAGGGAGGCTACCTGGAAAACAGGACCCCAAGAAAGACACAGGGATCACCCAATGACAGAGAAATGGAATGAGATCTACATGAACAGCCTGGACATGAGTGGGGGTAATGAAAGGCGAGGGTTGAGGGAAAGAGAGCTTGGGGGAGCGGGAGATCCCAGCTGGATCAACAACAGAGAGGGAGAACAAGGAATAGGAGACCATGGTAAATAAAGACCACATGAGAATAGGAAGAAGCAAAGTGCTAGAGAGGCCCACAGAAATCCACAAAGATACCCACACAACAGACTGCTGGCAGAGGTCGAGAGACAGCCTGAACTGACCTACTCTGGTGATGGGATGGCCAAACACCCTAATTGTTGTGCTAGAAACCTCATCCAACTACTGAGGGATCTGGATGCAGAGATCCATTACTAGGCCCCGGGTGGATCTCTGGGAGTCCAATTAGCGAGAATGAGGAGGGTTTATATGAGCGAGAATTGTTGAGACCAAGGTTGGATAAAGCACAGGGACAAATAGCCAAATGAATGGAAACACATGAACTATGAACCAATGGCTGAGGGGTCCCCACTGGATCAGGCCCTCTGAATGGATGAGACAGTTGATTGGCTTGATCTGTTTGGGAGGCACCCAGGCAGTGGGACCAGATCTTGTGCTCATTGCATGAGCTGGCTGTTTGAAACCTGGGGCCTATGCAGGATTGTTTGGCTCGGCCTGGGAGGAGGGGACTAGACCTACCTGGACTGAGTCTACCAGGTTGACCTCAGTCTGTGGGGAAGGCTTTGCCCTGGAGGAGATGGGAATGGGGGGGGGGGTTGGGGGGAAGGTGAGGGGGACGGGAGGGGGGGAGAACAAGGGAATCCGTGGCTGATATGTAGAACTGAATTGTATTGCAAAATAAATTAATAAAAAAAATAAAAAAAATAAAAAAAAAATATCTGTGCATAACTAGCTTTACAGGCAGGGAAAACAGAGCACCCAGATAGGATACAGACATAGCCAATATATTAACTGGGCCTAAAATTGTCCCCAAATGTATTATTCCTTTTATGTACATAAAGATGTCAGCAATATAGAGAACAGGCCAACTGCAGACACAGACCTTTGATTTATGAGTTTATACAATGCTAATAATATGGGGAAACACATGATCAGAGTTGGGAGAAGACAAATGTATCTCATCTAAAATAATTTTAGGTCATCTGTGTCAGGGATGACAATTAGTCACTGAAATGTTTTTGCTTTTCTGCTGCTTATTTTCTCAGGGAAGAGAAAATAATTGCATGTTTTGTGGTTTAAAATAAAGGTTGGATGTCAGGAATAGACAGGATGCAGAGGGCAAAGGGCCTTACTTTTGGCAGAGGGAAGAGTTCAGTATGACTCATTATTCATTACAAGAAAATGAATTCTGTGAGATTAGCTCTCTAGCTCACTTGTGTGCACATACACAGCTCAGGCTGTGTAGAGGAAGACCTAGCCACTGCTTGTTGAATCCAAGAATGAAACTTTGGAAATAGGGGCCCATGGGTGTGTCCTTAAAATAGAGAGCTCTTTGTGTAGAAGTAGGTAGGGCAAATACAACTTTATAACATTGAGGTTTCCAGGGACCTGAATGGAAGTGGGGGCTCCTGAGACCAACTCCAGGAAAAGGGGGCAATTTTTTTCTGTTTAATCACATAATATGCAGGAAGAAAAGTTATTGATTTATGTGTAAGTCCTACACATAATGCGGTGTAGCTCAGTTATCCTCAAACCTCAGGGTGCATCGGAATCACCAGGAATGCTTGCTCAGCACAGGCTAGTGGACCACATCCAAGAGTTTCTGATTCAGGAGATCTGGTGGGCAAGCGCTGAGAGATGGCTTTTCTAACAAGTTCCTTGTTAATGCTCTAGGGTCTGGAATGTAAAGAAAAGGTCACAGTTGGGAAGCAGAATGCTTGTGCTCTTGTATAGGCTACGTGTGTATACATGCATGCATGTGTGTTTGTATATGTGTGTGTGTGTGTGTGTGTGTGTGTGTGTGTGTGTGTGTGCTAGTATTCATGTATATGTGTACATATGTATATGGAAGCTAGGGGCTGACTAGTGTCTTTCTTAACCTCTCTCTAAGTTATTTTTATTTTGAGGTATAGTCCCACCATGTCATCCTGGCTGGTCTGGAATTCGCTCTCTCTAGACCAGGATGAACTCACACTCCCAGAGATAACCTGCCTCTGCCTAGCAAGTGATGGGATTAAAGGAATGACTCACTGTGCCCAGCCCCTCTCCTTATTTTTATGACAAGGTCTCTCATTGGACCCCGGGTTCACTGACAGATTAGGCAGGCTAGCCGGTAACTGCAGGGGTTCCCCTGTGTCTGCCTCCTCAGCACTGTGACCCCAGGCTCCCAGTGTTGTGCCTGCTCTGTTCATGGGAGCTGGAACTGGAATGCAGATCTCCATGCTTGCACAAGCATTACACCAACTGAGTCATCGTCACAGACTCCCTTGGCCAAGTCTTAGCATCCTGTGGCTGAACGCCCTTGCAAGAATCACTCTACCTTCCTGATTTGTGAACTTTTGACTTTTTTCCCCCCTGTAAAGTATGTATCATCATACACCAGCTGAATCACTTATCCAGAATTGTTGAGAGAGCCCAATGAACTGACTCAGGAGAATGTTTATAAATGTTGGTTAGTAACATGAATTTCTTCCTCTTGTACATTTAGAAAAGTAAGTAAAATCCTTTCACTCACAAATCTGTTCCCAAATGATTCTGCCTTGATTTCTTGGAGTTGATGTACATATACATGGGCTTATATACATGATGTCAAACTGGAAATTCTGGAACACAATGTTGGTGGCCTACTTTACAGCAAAAATTCTTGGAAATAGAACATTAATTTTGCTCAATAATGTCGTTTTGTGCTCAAGGAAAAATTAGTCCTTTACATTACCCATATGTATAAATTGTAATTGGTCTAGGACCATCTTTGTAATCTTAACTTTTTCTCATAAGAATAATGTTAAGAAAGTTAAAATTCATGACTTAAAGTAATATCAGTATACTACTATGATGTCTAATCTTGGTTATAACTTAATTTTCTATATCATATTGATCTTTGGGCATGTCCATGGGGCATTTTCTTGATTACTAACTGACAAAAGAGGGCCCAATCCACAGTCAACCTTAGCATCGATGAGCAGGTAGGCCTGGGCTGTATTTCAAAGGTAGCTGTCTGCAAGCCTGGAAGCAAGCAAGTAAGCAGCGTTTTCTGTGGTTTCTGCTTCAAGTTCCTGCTGTGAGTTACAGCCTTGGCTTCCCTTGACAGTTGACTTGAAATAAATCCTTTCCTCTCCAAGTTGCTTTTGGTTATGATGTTTATCACAGCAACTAATAATCAAACAAAGACAATTCCTAAGTAACATCTTGCTGCAAGGAGATAGGATGAAGGAGAACCATCAGGTCTTCAACTGGTGCTATATTGTGAAAGAGAAGATTCTCGAAAATCTCACTGCTGGATTTGGTGTGAATAACTGGATTGATACATCCTTTTCTGAGATGCTGATGGAGTAGCTGGGTGGAAAAAAGAAACATTTTTGTTTATATATGAAAGACAACGTACTTTGGTTTGTTTATACTGAGTGTGCAGCTCTTCAGAGAAGATCAGAGCAGGACATGAAATTAGTCAAAAATGATAAGTAGAGCTCCTGGAGTCATGGAGTTCAAGGGGCAGTTGACTGTGTCAAGAAGTAACTACTGAAGAAGATGGTAAATATTCCCAATGCAAAGAATGATGAACAGCGTGAAAGACTTGCCAGATGCCCCCAATATGATTGTCACACACTGCATATTTGTGTGAAATGTCACATCCTAGTCCACAAACATTCTAAATTACCACATATTGAAAAGAAATTTAAAAATACTTTTAATTTTTTTCATATATTTTGATCATATTCTGTTCCCACTTACCTCCTCCCAGATCCCCACCCCATCCAACTTTATGTTCATTATCTCTTAAAACAACAACAAAACAGGAAAACAATGCAAATTTTTTAAATGAAGTCATTTTGTGTTGGTCAACTACTCCTGAGCATGAGGCTTGCCCTGGAGTGTGGTTGATAAACCTGGTGTTACTCCATGGGGAAAAAAAAATGATTTTCCTCTCTCCTAGAAGTTCCCAGCCTCTTGGGTAGGTGTGAGCCGTCTGCCTACTTCCCCTTCTCCATGCTGGGATTTTGTACAGCTTGAACTTTTACAGGTCGGTGGGTTGTCACATGTTGTCACAGTCTCTGTATATTAATGTATATATATATATATGCATCAACCCTATTATTTTTGGATAAATACACTTACCTTGGAATTATCCACCTCTTCTGGTTCTTAGTCTTTCTGCCTCCTACTGCACATGAAGACTGAGGCTTGAGGGGAGGGGTATGATAAAGACACCCCATTTAGAACTGAGTACTCCAAAGTCTCCGACTCTCTGAACATTATCTAGTTCTGGATCTCTATGTGGATTACCATCTATAGCAAGAAAAAGCTTCTCTGATGAGGAGTGAGTGATGTGCCGACCAATGTGGATAGCAATATGCATCAAGTTTATTGCTCTGTTTGGTTAGGAGAATAATGGCTTTCCCCCTAGATTCCATGTCCTAGCTAGTCTCTTGTTTGGGGCCCCATTAGCAGTGCCATGTATGGGTTCCATCTCATAAGGAGTGGGTAAAATAAATTCAATCAAAAAGTGGTTAGTTACACCCATTCATGCCGCTATTGTACTAGCACATCTGTAGGCAAGCCTGTGGAGCATATTCGTAATTAGTAGTTGATGTTGGAGAGCCAGGCCCATTGGAGGTGGCACCTCTGGCTGGTGCTCCTAGATGATGGCTGAGCAAGCCTTGGAAGGAAGCCAGTAAGTAGCATTCCTCCATGGTCTCTGCATCCCTTATTGCCGCCAGGGTTCTGCCTAGAATTTCCACCCTGACTTTCCTGAATGAACTACATAGAAGCTATAAGCCGTAAGCTGTAAGCTATAACCCTTTCTTCCCAAGTTGTATTTGATCATGGTCTTTATCATAACAATAGAAACCCTAAGCTTTTTTCTTTTTTTTTTTGGTTTTCTGCCTCCCGAGTGCTGGGATTAAAGGCGTGCGCCACCACCGCTTGGCCAAAACCCTGACAGTTCTTAAATATCAAAATTGAAATTTCAAGTGGTTAAATGTTTGGTAGTTCTTCATTATTATTCTTTCTGTGTTCATACTAAATTTTCTTTCATTTTCCCTTTCTTTCTTCAATACTGACTATAGAACCCAGGACCTCACACATGCTAGGAAAGTGCACACCACTGAGCTATATGCCCAGCTCGTTTTCCTTTAGTTTACATATTTATGTTTTATCTAGAATGGGGTCTCACTAAATAGCCCACATTTATCTTGAAACCACTTCGTAGTTTTAGAAGATCTTGGATTTAGGATCCTCCTTCCTCATCCTCCTGAGTAGCTGAAAATAAAGGCCTGTGCCACCAATCCTGGCTAAAATGTCTAGAATGTGAAGTTGCTATTGAGTTTTCTAAAGATTTACTTTTCTAAGTCAGATGAATTTGAAAGATAAGGATTGAAGCATATTCTTGAATCTTTCTATTAGAATGCAGTTGTCCATATTTATAGCTCAATTAGCCCAAGCCTCAGCATACTCTTTTGACATTTGAGAATGAAGAATAAGAAAGATGATTAGAGTCCTGATTACACATAGATAAAAAGAAAAAGACTATGACAGTTTAGATAATGTCTCTGGGCTTTCATTTCATTCTACTTACATTAGGAAGAGAGAAAGCATGCAGGTATAACTCTGATATTTCCATACACTGTGTGGTATTGTGCTTTAGTTTACATAGAAGGAAATGTAATCTAGCCTCAGGATTTCCTATTATTACATTTCAACAATTTAGAAGTGATTATTGGGTAGGTATTTACTTATTATTTTGTTTGATACATGGGTCTGATGATGTTACTCTAGCTGTCTGGAACTCACCATGTAGTTCAGGTCATCCTCAAACTCACAGAGTTCCTGCCTCTGCCTCCCAAGTGCCGAGACTAAAGGCTTACAAGCTTCTTAAAATATATACATATATGAAGGTGATCTAACTGAAATCACCAAATAACTTGGAAGCTTGAGCTCCAACTGGACATCACTTACCAACAAATGAAGCTTCCAGTATGGGAAATTAGTTACATCTAAGCAATTTGTTGGCCAAAGGGGTGCTATGGGAACTCCCAAACAATCCATGCTGTTGCTCAGGCTATTGGTGGCTCTCCATTAAAGAGAGGTTCTGTTGGTCAAGACAACACCTACACAACACATTGAACACCAGGAAGTCAAGCTGGTGGGTCCTTAGATCCCTTACCCCTGCGGATTAGTGCTCTTAGTAATGGAAGGTACTCTGCACACTACCAAAGGAGAAACGTAATCACCAAACCAGCTACAGTCTTAAATCTACAGTGGTATCTTGCCTACAGGATATGCTGTGATGGTGACACAAAGTTCATGGGTGTAACCAACCAATATCTGATGTGACTTAAGGCCCACTTGTGGTGGTATTGTGTTCCCCGAAATATTGTGCACCCTAATAAACTTATCTGGGGTCAGAGAACAGAACAGTCACAATATTAAACATAGAGGATAGGCAGTGGTAGCGTACACCTTTAATCCTAGCATTCCAGAGGCAGAAATCCATGTGTTCAAGGATACAGCCAAGCATGGTGACTCACACCTTTAATGCCAGAAAGCGAGCTTTTAATCCCAAGAAGTGTCCCTTTAGTCCCAGTGAGTGATGGCAAAGAGAAAGATATATAAGGCATGAAGACCAGAAACTAGAAGTATTTGGCTGGTTAAGCTTTCAGGCTTTCGAGCAGCAGTTCAGCTGAGATTCATTCTAGATGAGGACTCAGAGGTATCCAGTCTGAGGAAATAGGATTAGCTGAGGAATTGGCAAGGTGAGGTAACTGTGGCTTATTCTGCTTCTCTCATCTTCCAGCATTCAACCCAATAACTGGCCTCAGGTTTGGTTTTATTAATAAGACTCTTTAAGATTCATGCTACACCCACTCCAAAAAATGGAACCCAAATCCAACTGCTGCTTGGGTAGCCAAGAATCTGAGACTAGTTAGCCCAGGGATCTAGGGAAAAACCAATTACTATTACACTGAAGGAATATAGCAATGAAATGACTCCTGATAACATCCTGCTATACCCATAGATCCATGCCTTTCTAAGCCATCATCAGAGAAGCTTCCTCCTACAGCAGATGGAAATAAATACAGAGACCTACAGCCAGAGTAAGAGACCTTGGAACACTCAGTCCTAAACAGAATGTCTCCATCAAATCTCTCCCCTCAGGACTTAGGGAACCTTTCAGAATAGAAGGCATGATAAGGGATCTCATGGGGAATCAGCAAAGCCTGATATATTCAGTAGAGGTGGGACCAAGCCCCTCCCCCCTGCTTCCAGGGTGAACAGGACTTTCCACCATAGGTAAGGAGCTCCAGAAAGCCAGCTCATGCACCAGGGATAGATCTTGATCCCACTGCCAGGGGCCCCTCAGATACATCAAGCTACACAACTCTCTAGGAGGGATGGGGGGCGGGTCTGTGGTTGGTATGTAAAATGAATTTTTAAAAAATTTCTTAAATAAATTTTTTTTTTTTTTGGTTTTTCGAGACAGGGTTTCTCTGTGTAGCTTTGCGCCTTTCCTGGAACTCGCTTTGGAGACCAGGCTGGCCTCGAACTCACAGAGATCCGCCTGGCTCTGCCTCCCGAGTGCTGGGATTAAAGGCGTGCGCCACCACCGCCCGGCTTAAATAAATTTTTAAAAAAAGAAAAAAGGAAGGACAAAAAGAAAAGAAGGCAGGAAGAGTTTAAGAGCCAGAGGAGGATGAGAACCGCAAGGAAACAAGGCCTTCTAATCCCAGCAGGATAAACACACACAGAAAATGACAGACTGGATCAGCATGTGCAAGGCCTACATGGGTCTGCAACAAATGAGATCCTAGAACTGAAAGGAGAAGTGGACACATGCCCCCATCCCTAACCCAGAAGCTATCTCCAATTGATAATAGATGACAAATGAAAATTGAGATTTTTCTCCAAGGGACTCTCACTGGGGAAACAAACTATTCCCAAGGATAGGCTCCATGCCCTGCAGTAGATGGCTGACAGAAAATGAACTCAACAGCTTCTGTGTGGTTCCTTGTCTCAGAATGTTATGCCCCCGCCCTGCCCCCCAGTTGAACTTAATTTTTATTTTACTTTCTTTTTTTCTACACTACAGGTCCTTCACATATATATTATGGCTTGTGGTTCTGTGTTTTTATGAGACTCCTGTGTGCAAATGTGTGTCTCTGTGTCTGTCTGGTTTTCATGCCTTTTCTTGGGCTTTCTTATTTCTCTTTGTTTTGTTCTATTCTGATTTGTTTGTTTTTGTTTTATCATATTAATTTTATTTTATTATTAGCCCTTAGATGCCTGTTTGTTTCCTAACAAAGGACAGATGGGGGTGGATCTGGATGGGAGATGAGGTGGGAAGGAACTGGAAAAAGTAGAAGAAAAGGAAAAAATATGAATATACTGTATGAAGAAAAATCTATTTTTAATAAAAGAAAAAAGTGCCTGTATATTACATAACTTGTTTATTATGAGTTCAAGTTGTGGGATTTGTTTAAGGTAAAAATTTTAAATGTCAGGAATCAATAGCTAATGTCCTGATATCTTTTGTTTTTCTTCTCTATACCTGAGTAGAATAGTATAGCTGTCTCATTATTTTCTTCATTTATTGCTGGGCATTAATGTACCAAAACCACTGTCACTTTTTGTAATCTGTCCTACTCTATGAAATGCTATAGCAACCACTACCCATTGCAAAGGAGAAGTTTCCCTCTATGACTGATGCTGAGAGTAGCAACAATGTGTTGGTGCAAACACAAATGTTTAGCAATTTGACTCATACATCACATCCACTTAACATAATATCAATGATCTCTCTATTGAAGTCTATGACCTGTCCATCCCTTTATCATTGTATTTACTAACAGTGCCAAGCATTAAGTTTCTTCCTTGGGAGCATGCCTTTAATACAATCAGCTACTTGTATCTGTAGGAGTAGTGATTTCAATACAAGAGTGGGTACATCTTACCTGGTACACTGTAGCAGAGGATGCAGGATCCATAATCCAGCAGTGCTACTGTTTCTGCTAATTGTCCTGAGGCACTGTATCTATTGGCCTTACAAACCTAGGCAGTGGGGAGGAAGCCACCAGCTCAACTCCAGCCTGGTTTCTCTAAGTCCCACAACCAAGTGCAGTCTCTTTAGCAATGGGTTACATCTAGTTCTAGCGTGCAATCATCAGCAGGGGCTGTGGCATTGATGGTTTGTGTGGTTTCAGGGACACCCCCTCCCAACAACTTTCAGGAAGGGAACCCATCCTGGTACTGAAACTTTTATCCAAACACTTACAACTTCTTAGAGTGAATTTTTTTTAAGCAACTCAGGATTCTATCATTCAAAGTGTTCAACTACAATTTTTTTTTTGCCATTTTTCCAGATGCTTTCCCAAATATGTAAGACAGTAAAGGATTGGCCTTGTATTTTGGAATTTTTTTTCAGAGAATAAACAGGATTTCTCAAGCTCAACTTTCATCCATTCCAAGGAAATTCAGTGGATCTTGGAATTCAGTGTACAAAGGGAATACTAAAGTAAAGGATAGACAAGGCCCAATACACTGTGAAAAGGTTTGTCATTTTTGTCCACTGTTTGTGAAGGGCTGTGTAGTAGGCCCAAGCACTACAGACAGGTTTTTTCCTTCCCCTTTCCTCTCCTTTGTTAAAGCCTTCAATTGCATTACTAAAGCTAGCCCCCAAGGTCTATTCCCTCATTTGACTATTGACTCATTCCTGAGACTAAACACTAAGGTCCAGCAATCAAGATTCATTATTTGGCTACACAGGCTAACCTGTCCAATCAGGACTTACCAACTCATCCTAGCAGAAATTTCCCCTTTTCTCCTTCAAAAAACCACTTCTGCAGAGACACCTGCTGCTGCTTTTGTCCGATCCAGAGACAGCACCTGCTTGCCCCTCTGAGGTATTAAATATCCTTTATGTTAAGAAGAATTTTAGTGTCTGGGTGTGTTCTGGACCAATTCCAATCCATGCCCACCCCTCAACCCCAGCTGACAGTTTGGACCATAGATCAATACTAGACATTGGTAGCATGGAGAGGAGACACCACCTCATCTAACCCTCCATAATCTACATTAATTTTCCATGAGACATTCATTCCCCTCATCTTGAAACACTGCTGTGGCCTCATAACATCCAACCCACAATGACGTAGGCAGGGCCACCTTGCACTAGACAGTCCTGTGTGAGGGGAAGAGAGACCTGTGGACTTAGCAACTATTGGATTCTAAGCCTTCCTGACATGAGGCAGCCATTGTTGCATTTCCTGAACCATATCCCTTAAGCTAATCTGGTAAATATCATATATATATATATGATTCATCTTATCAGTTATTTCTATAGGAACCCTGACTAATATATGTCTTGTTACTTCCTGTTAGCTTTCTGAGTTTTTTGAGGTTGGCTCCTCCCTCTCAGGGGCAAAGTTTTGATTCAAAGAAAATAACTACACAAAAGTATGTCTTAGTTATTTAATAAATCCGCCTGAAATATCTGATTAATGATTTATAATAAAAGAAGAATTATACACAGAGAAACCCTGTCTCGAAAAACCAAAAAAAAAAAAAAAAAAAAAAAGAAGAATTAGATTCCTAACATCATTGGCTGAAATACTCTAAGATAAATTGTGTCTAGGTTGACTATCCAAATGGAAAATGAAGCAGATATGCTAAAGGATACGTGGGAACTCTAAATATACAGCAACAGAAAATATAAAGAGAAATTTTACCTCTAAATTGAAAGGTGAGCCACATCTGGAAGAAATGCTCACAACAACGCATAATAAAATGCTGATGTACATAATAGAAAACTATTACAGAAGGCTAAGTAAACTATAAGCAGGGAAAGAATAAAAGAGAAAGTTCCTCAAGTAAACGCAGTCAAAAAAGAGTTAAATTTCAGGTAACTCTGGATGCCAGGAAGGACTCTCTAGCACAGATATATGTGTTGTGCAACAAAGAAAGAGTTCCAAATGAAAGGGTGCATTGGTCTTCTTGCTTAGATAGCCTTCCTTGTTCTATGGGCTTATCTTTTTAACCTTTCTCCACTATTCTGATTATGTCCTTTATCATCCACACAAGTTTTTATTTTCTTACTGCCTATATTTATTTTCTGTGTCAATTTGTGCTGCTATTACAAAATAGCATATGTCAAGTAGTTATATATTACATTCCTCAGGATTCCAGAGTTTGGAGTTCTGAGGTCAAAACTCTCCATGGTGAGGTCCTGGTATGTAGTAGAATATTTTAAGGTGTGTTACTTTTGTTTATGTTGCATTTGTTTAACTCTGTGAAGCTGTGTTTCTGTGCCTTGTAAAACACCTGCTGGTTTAATAAAGAATTGGCCAATAGCGAGACAGGAGAAAGGATAGGCGGGGTTGGCAGGCAGAGAGTATATATAGAAAGAGAAAACTGGTAAATGGCAGGCAAGGATATCTTCTCTTAGCTACTCAACTCTGTTCCTTCAATAAACCAGTGACCTCACTTCCTGTGTGTTTTTATTTGCATGATTTCCATTAGCCTGGCTCTAATTTTATTGCTTCTTTAGCTACACCCATAGCATTCTATACGACTTTTGCTATGTTTTCTTCTGTTTCCAGAATTTTCCTTTCTTTGTTTAGTTAGCTGAATAAAGTTTTGGGTTTTTTTTTTTTCACTTTTGTTTTTGTTTTTGTTTTTTTGAGACAGGGTTTCTCTGTGTTGTTTTGGTGCCTGTCCTGGATCTTGCTCTGTAGATCAGGCTGGTCTCAAACCCACAGAAATCTGCCTGGCTCTGCCTCCCGAGTGCTGAGATTAAAGGCATGTGCTACCACTGCCCGGCGGCAAAGTTTTGGTTTTTGAGATAAGAGCATAGATAGCCCATGCTGCTTCAAACCCAGCATGTAGCTCAGTCTAACCTTTAACTCAGAATCTTTTCAACTCAGCCTCTTGAGTGCTGAGGCTGTAAGTGTACATTATCACACCTAGATCTATTTCTTTTTTTTTTTTCATTTTTTAAATTTATTTTTCTATTATCAGCTTGTTACAATATAAATTCTTATCCTAATAGTGAAATGTTTCATTGAGACTTGCCCAGTAATTGAATAAAACCAAAACTTAATATAAGCCACAGTCATCCTAGGGTCTCCTCTGCTATGTAGCTTCCCTGGTTCTGTGGGTTGCAGTCTGATTGTTTTTTGCTTTATATCTAGTATTCACTTATGAGTGAGTACATACCATGTTTGTCCTTCTGGGTTTGGGTTACCTCACTCAGGATGATATTTTCTAGTTCCAGCCATTTGCCTGCAAATTTCAAGCTGTCATTGTTTTTCTCTACTGAGTCGTACTCCATTGTGGATATGTACCACATTTTCTTAATCCATTCTTCAGTTGAGGGGCATCTAGGTTGTTTCCAGGTTCTGGCTATTACGAACAGTGCTGCTATGAACATAGTAGAGCATGTATCTTTGTGGTATGATTGAGCATTCCTTGGGTATATGCCCAAGGTAATATGGCTGGCTTGAGATGATCATGCATCTGAACTGATATTTCCTAGAGAACAGTTGTCAAGTTTTACTATTAATTTTTAAAGATTTATTTTCATATGTATGAGTGTTTTGCCTGCATCTACCATGTGTGTGCCTGGTGTCCATGAAGGCCAGAAGAAGGTGCCAATCACCAGGAACTGGAGTTACAGTTGTGGGCTACCATGTGGGTGCTGGGAATCAAACCTCGGTCCTCTGGAAGAGCAGCCAGTTCTCTTAATCACTGAGACATCCTACAATTTGTTCTCTGACTTCTACATGTGTTCTCTGGCATGGATGTGCATGTGTATACACTAAATAAATGAATAAATAAATAAATAAATAAACAAACGTGGAAACAAAAAAAAAGAAAGAAAGAGAAAACTGGGAGGAAGGATCTAAGTTCAAGGAGACAGAGAAGGAGAAGGACTCCAGGGACCAGCCACCCAGCTACACAGTGAGCCATAGAGTAAGAGTAAGATTTATAGAAGCTAGAGAATGGGAAAAACCGAGAGACAAAAGGTAGTCGGAATAAGTTAAGGAAAGCTGGCTAGAAACTAAGCCAAGCCAAGGCTGGGCATTCATAAGTAAGAATAAGCCTCTGTATGTAATTTATTTGGGAGCTGGGTGGTGGGCCCCCTAGAAAAAGAAAAAAACCTCCAACAATACTGGTATGGGTCCTCTTCTAGGCTGCTGATAGCTGACTTCCCCTTGCTTGTTCATGGTATAAAGAACGGCAGGAGCTCTCTGAGGGTCTTTAAGTAAGACTCTTCACACATGATCTAATTATACTCACAAATCCTACCTACAATATCATCACACTACGGAAAGATGGCAGCGTATGAATTTGGGAGGGACACAAATGCTCATTCCACGAAAGTGCAACATGCATTTTGTGTACTTTAAATGTTTTTTAGAAACTTTATCATGCCATATATTTTTTACTGAATATATTTTAATTTTTTAACATCAATAGTTGGAACTGTAGTTTATTATCTTTAGCATATGCTTAAGCATATGAATCTGTAATAAATTATTCATTAATTCCTGTCTTGATGGACATTTATCTCATATTTTACGCAATGAATACATATTACTTTACAAAATCACAAGTTGCTGGGGTTATTGAGTGATGATAAAAGTTCAATGATGGGATTTACTAATACATATAGCTGCTATGTCTTGTAGAAATTATTAATTATGCTACTCAAATGCAAATGCACATGGGAACTCTCCTTATATTTTTATGCATTCTATTTATAATTCATGATAAATTGAAATTCTTTTATCTTTAATTTTTTAAAACTTCTTCCTTTCTGAAATATTAAAATAATTTAAAAATGAGAATCTATTTTCATTTTTCATCTCTTTATAATAGAAGTTTCCTAGGTAATCCTACATTTAACTGAGAGAGAGAAAACAGGTGGGAGCTTAGCCTTCTATAAAGATCAGTTCTCAACATGTGTGCAATTCACCATGAACTGACTTACAGCTACTCATTTCTCTCTGAACCCAAACATGAAAGTAGTACTCACGCCTCTACCCTGGGGAGGCTAACATGTAGTGAATGGTCACTAAATAGTCAATGAAGAAGTTATTGTATTGATTTTTGATGCTGAGAAAAAGCCTTAGAGAGCATGTTCGTGTTAAAATAAGGACATTTCACAAAGAACTGGGAGTTTTATAATGGAGATTTTGGAGAAAATACAGTTTAAATTGCTACTGTTCTCAAAATTCTGAAATGTTGTTGCAATAGATTTCCAATAGACTTCAGTCTGTCTTATTGGGTCTATTTACTCAATGCCTAGGTGCTGGATGACACTGAGGCCTCAGTAAAGAAGTGTCAGTAGTAATACATTGTTGTCTGAATGATAACTTATGCTTAGAGAATGTGTGTGTGTGTATGCATGCATGAGATACATATATATGTGCTATATGTAATTAGATGCTATGTAAAACTTATTATGATTTTAAAATGTGATATTATTAATGCATTAGCACA
Source organism: Peromyscus californicus insignis (assembly GCF_007827085.1). Classification (NCBI taxonomy): domain Eukaryota; kingdom Metazoa; phylum Chordata; class Mammalia; order Rodentia; family Cricetidae; genus Peromyscus; species Peromyscus californicus. The sequence goes on along the minus strand of NW_026294617.1, from coordinate 55,768,425 downwards.
TAATTTTAGTCATTAATTTTTTTTCTTTTTTTTTTTTTTTTGGTTTTTCAAGACAGGGTTTCTCTGTGTAGCTTTGGGCCTTTCCTGGAACTCGCCTTGGAGACCAGGCTGGCCTCAAACTCACAGAGATCTGCCTGCCTCTGCCTCCCGAGTGCTAGGATTAAAGGTGTGCACCACCACTGCCCGGCTGTCATTAATTATTTTTAAGATAACATACCAAGTAATGGATTTCATTATTGCATTTTTGTACATACATTGTTGTTACTTGTCCTCTGTGATGGTTGGTTTTGACTGTCAACTTGACTCAATGTAGAATCACCTTGAAGGAGAGTCTCAATGAAGGATTGTCTAGGTTAGTGGGTCTGTAGGCATGTCTGTGGGGAATTGTCTTGGTTCCTTAACTGATGTGGAAAGACCTTGCCCACTCTAGGTGACACCATTTCCTGGGTTTCGATCTTAGGTGCTCTAAGAGTGGAGAGTTAGAATCACATGCATGTGTTCATTCTCTCTTTGCTCTTGGCTATGGCTGTGCCTAGCTGCTTCAAGTTCCTTCCATCCTGGGTTCTCTGCAGTGATAAACTATAACCTGGAACTTTAAGCCTAATAAAACCCCATTTCCATAAATGGCTTTTGTAAGGGTATTTCACCAGAGCAACGTGAAAGGAGGCTGAGATAGCCCTCCTCCATTACCTTCTCCTACTGCCCTACATCCCTCTTGCTGGTTCCCTTGCTCACCTCCAAGCTCCTTTCTGCTCTCATGTCCTGTGTGCTTCAATACCCTCTCCTTTTCCTCCCCACACTCCCCACACATTACTGTTACTTCCTCCCTCCTGTGTCCTCCACTTCATTGGTGATTTATTTTTTCTTTTCACTTTTACTCAGCCACATTTTTGAGTCCCAATCTCTTTGGAGGTACTGCACGTTTTCCTGCCTCATAAGTGTCTTACATTTTATTTTCTGTTAAGATGATTAAAATAGTAAGAAATCTAATCCAATGAAGAATCACTTTATTAAGTGGCTTTCAAAGGGCCATGTGTTGATGAATTGGCTCCCAGTCTGTGATCTGTGGTGCTGTTAGGAGATGGTAAAATCTTCAGGAGGTAAGGTCTAGTAAAAAAAAATGTTAACTACTAGGAAGCATGACTTTGAAAGGGATGTAAGAAGCATAAATCATTACTATCATAGTTCCTGGCTTTCATGAAACAGTTACTCTGCCTTCCCAGTCTCCCATCATGATATGCTTGCTCTCTTGCTACAGGTTGAAAATCCATAGGAAAATGAACCATACACTGAACTATCCAAGATGGTGAACTCAAACAATTCTGTCTTTCATGTAAGAAATGCTATCACAATGATGAAAAGCTGACTATCACATGAACTTTTAAAAGAGTGAGCATGCTACCCAATCATCCAGATGTCCTGGTGAAAATTTGTAGCAGACCTCCTTGTGAGATGATACTGCTATGGTTTGCCTGACCGTTGTCACTGACTTGTTTGTGTGGCAATATATGTGAGTATGGAAGAGGTGAACAATGAAACGCAATGAAACTGCTGACTGTGCTTGATAGTTCTAAGCTCTGGGTTCCAGCTGAAGCATAACATACAGTTTACACAGGGATGGGAAATTATGGTTCTGATGAAGGACCCACAGGGCTTGAGATTTAGTTCTCTGAGTCAGAGCATGGTGCAAGCTGCTTTCAACCTCAGTTTCCTTAATAGATGGTGATTTTACAAGCCCTTGGCATGGTTAAGATGATGCTACAGTACAGAGTGTAGAAAGCACAGTGGCCATCCCATCGAAAATGCCCAGGAAGCACCAACATGACAACAGAGCTGACGATAATGGCTTGATTGATAAGAACTGCCTCTTGCTGCGTCTATTTCTCACATTGAAGTGGGTCTCTTTAAAAACATATTTGTGATTGCCTGATTAAAAACTTCTAGTAGAACACTTTATTGCCTGTATTGCTTCACAGTAAATCAGGCACTCCTGGACATCCCTAAGGACTTGTCAAGAGTACAGAGGCAAAGAGACAGCAATCCTGCCCCTGTGGATGCACAGATTAAGTTTCTATAAAGAATTGTTTTCATTTCTACTACAATGCTTGGAGTCCGATGTTTATTTTTGTCTGTCATATTTGCCTGTTTGATTTGATGTCTGAAGTTTTGAAGTTTATCTATTATGATATTGGACTTTTTTTTTTCAGAGCGGAGTTCTAAAAATAAAGCTCCCACTGAGTCTGACTCCTGGGGGAAATATGTACACAAAATTGCTAAATCATCATCAACCCCTTTCTCACCTTTGATACTAAAATTTAAAGCTTCCATAACACTTCATATTTTTTAAATAGTTTAGCACTGTTTTAATTTCTGTTATGCTTGTGAAATGCGAATGCCCTAAATAACTCAAAAGTAGGTTGAGAAAGGATCAGTAAATATCTTGAGTCTTCAAGAGAAAATAAAGACCAGAGTTAAAAATCAGAAGTAATAGGTGGAATCCATTTAAATAAACGTACTAGGAGTGGCTGAGAATGTAGCTCAGTTGGTAGACAACTGGGTTTGATCCCCAGCAGCAGATAAACCAGGCATGGTGGCACATGCCTGTGATTTCAGTGTTCAGGAGGTAAAGCAGGATGACCAGAAGTTCATGGGCATATTTGGCTGCATAGTGTGTTAGAGGTCAGCCTGTGACACACAAAATACTATTTTAAAATAAAATAAAATATAATGTGACCACAAAAAAAGCTCTCCCTGCAACAGAGGAGTGGGAAGGCTGCAAACAAATGCCACTGGTTATGAGATTTTAATAAATTCTTTATTTATTTTTAAATATTTGTTCTTCTTTTCTGTGCCTGAGTGTTTTGCCTGCATGCATGTATGTATATGATATACATACCTGATGCCCTCAGAAACCAGAAAGAACATTGAATTCCCTGGAACTAGAGTCACAAACAGTTGTGAGCCATCATATGGATGCTGAAAATCCAGTCCCAGTCTTCTGCAAGTGGGATTGCAGGAGTGCTCTTAGCTGCTGAAGCATCTCTCCAGCCTCTAGATTAATTTTTGAAGTAGAACAATTTACAAAAGGCCTTCTACTGCATGTACGAACACACACAGAAATGCAGCTTGCACAGCTCAATTGACTTTGACAAATCCCCAGAGCAGCCTCTGCCTCTCACCTTGCATAACATCCTAGCTGCCTCCACTGACTTCTGTCTCTCCCTCCCACTGTTCTCCACTGGAGTGAAATCAGGGTGGGAGCTGAGTCGAGTGCACTTTCATGTTTGTGTCCCCAAGACTCTGGTGGCTAGGTCCTCAACAAACAGTTCATGGGATAACAAATGAACAAACATTTGCTAAATTTATTGAATGGCTTCCCTATTACATAGCTTGCTAGGGAAAGACGGTAAGGCTAAAGGTCACCAATACCTTTGTGTCCTTAGCTTCAGGGAAGTCAGTCAGGTTTATTAGCTGCCATTCTCAGCTCTTCAGGCAGTGGCAATCAAGCACATGATGTGAATCCTGGGGCAGGCATGTACAGAGCAGCAAAAGCCGTTTCAACTCTCAGAAGCAGAGAGGGAGCAAGAATGTAATCAATACCTGTCAAGGGATCCACTGGCCTGTGTGGAGGTCTTGTGATGTTAGAGACTTGTCCTGCATTATTCAACAAGTTCTAGTGTGAGCAACCTCACAAAGACAAGGTATTCATTTAAAATAAATGCATCTTTCTGACGGGAGACCACACTGCTGTCACGAGTGAGTATATTACATAGTTTATTATTTTGGTGAAATGCCAAGGGGGGGAAGAATGAAAACAAAAGCAGAAAGGTATATTTCTTTCCATGAGAATAAGGTAGTCATACGCATGCCCAGAAAAATCCCAGCAGCCTAACAACTATAAAAATGAGCAGATGCACATTTATCTGTTTAATTATTCAAGTTTCATTTTTGTGTGTGTGCAGGCTAATTAGACATTTCTGTTCCTTAGGCTGTCCTCAGTATTTGTCCTTTAAATGGAAACTCAGACTCCTTTCCTGTTGGAACTACTTTGGCTCACACAGTCAGAGTTTCTCTTCAGATATATTATACCCAGCTAGCAGGGGTGAGGGGAGAAAGGGCCAGAGGGTAGTAAAGAGATGTGTTCACATCAATTCATATTGGCCAGGACATGGTTACCTGACTGCATAGTTACAAGACAAGCTGGAATACATTAAAGGTGGCCTTTATTCATGTCATTGCTTTTCCTTTCCTCTAATTCCTTTTTCTTCCGTGCAAAAGATTTAATAGGCCTAAATGAGGGTGAGTGGACACTATATCCCAGCACCTCCCTCAGAGAGGTTGACCAAGGTTTGGCGGCCTGATGGCACTCCCAGAATGAAATTTCTCTGCAGATGGAGGAGTGTAATGACAGTGAACTTGTTCCTGTCTAAGCCCAACCAGGACAATCCTCTAGAGCAGCTTGTATACCTATCTGTGGTATAAATCCCCTGTGCAAGAGCTCCTAATTACAATGCTCTAGATGCTGCCAACAAAATTGGGGGATCATCTAAAATATGTCCAGCTGGCTAATTCTGAATATACATTTTTTTTCACCATATAAGTATATGTAAGCATGATGGGTTATCTGTGCTCTGACTTTGAAAGTATTTCTGTGAGAGACTAGAACAACCTTCTCTTCTTTGTCTTCATCGTTAGCATCAAGAAGCTTATGATTTATGGCCATGTTTCTCTCAGGCTGGACCAGATATGGCTTAAACAAGTGAGACTTTTTTTTTTAACTCTAGAGAATAGGTTTGAAAATGTCTATTACCACATGGACAATGTCCAGCCCACAGGATGAACAGTGGAATTCGCTGCATCTTTATTATGCATTGAGGTGAGTTTTGGTGTGCCTTTTCATTTTTTACAGACCTGTAGCTCAATGGATGGGCTTTTTTTTATAATGGGTTAATATGCAGAAGCAAATGGGTATACCATCTGTTATGATCATGCAGCTACCTGAGCACTGCTTTAGAGAATGTTTTCTTTGGAAATGTTTTCTCTCATAAAGTAAATAGTTCCTCATGTTTCTGCTATTTTAGCAAAGTCATACAAATTAAAAATGGTTGCTCTTAATTAAATAAATTGATAATACTGAAAACTGAAACCAAACATCTGGGCAGGTTTACTGTGAGTACAGAGGAAACAATAAGCATAAGTGGGGAATAAACAATCCCCTCGAATATTCTGAAGTACCTTGCATTTATACACCTTTGGCCTCTGTCACCAGTAACCTGAGTCATAAGAGCACTGTCAGCTGCATCAGTTCAAGCTTCTTTCAGCATTGTTTTTAATACCCTCAACTAGATTTCAAGAGCTTAAAGATGCACGCAGTTCTAAGTCTTATTTATCTGTGTGTCGCTAGTATATGGCAAATTATTAAGTGAGTAAGTTGGAAAAATTCCAGTAAAAGGAAAAGTGAAGACCCGTTATGGACAGCCAAGGCATTCATGTAGTTAAAGAATTTGCTTGTAGAAATATTCTACTGTTTTTCTATTTAAAGAAATGAGGGGTAATTTTTTTCTTTCTTTCTTTTATTGAAAATAGACTCCTCGAAAAACCAAAAAAAAAAAAAAAAAAAAAAGAAAATAGACTCTTCTCTCATACTTCTCTCATACAATATGTCCCAACCACAGTTTCACCTCCTTCCACTGCTCCTAGCTTCCCCCTCCCCTCTCACCCAGATCCACTCCCCCTCCAATTCCTCTTCAGGAAAGAGCAGGCCTCCAAGAGGGGACAGTCAAACTGGACAGCAAAATACAATAAGATAAGGCAAAAGTTCTCATATCAGGACTGGATAAAGCAACCCAATAGGAAGAAAGGGTCCCAAGAGCCAGTAAAAGAGTCAGAGACACACCAGCTCCCACTGTCAGGAGTCTCACAAAAACACCAAGCTAACAGCCATGACATATCTGCAGAGGACCTGGTGCAGATCCATGCAGGGCCCTTGCTTGCCACTTCAGACTCTGAGAGCCCCTGTGAGACCTGCTTAGATGATTCTATGGGGCACGTTCTCCTGGTGTGAAGGGCACATTTTTTAAATGTTGCCTCCAAATTCATGTATAGCAACCATTCACCCCCTAATAACTAAAACCCAAAGACATTGAATGTAACTTCATTTTACACATTGAAAGAAAGAAAACAAGCAGAGCATGGTGGCACACGCCTTTAATCCCCACACTCAGGAGGCAGATGTAGATGGATAGCTGTGAGTTCGAGGCCAGCAAGGTCTACAAAACAAGTTCCAGGGCAGACAAGGCTATAATACATGGACAAAGCCTGTCCAACCCCCCTCCAAACCTGCCTCCCCCAAAAGAAGGAAATAGAACTTCCTGTAATTCTCTTTTAACAATGGCAAGGGCAACCTCAGTAGAATCATTTAAACTTACTTTTCCCCTCAGGAGTTTGTTGTGGTTGAAACAGGTCCATAGCCTCTGCTTTGATCTGTGTGCTTTGACTACAGTGTGTGATGGGAAGGGCCCTTCAACAGAAGGTTAACAAGGAGAAGAGATTAATATAGGCAGCTTAGAATATATGATCAAAGGAGATTTGTGTGTGTGTGTGGTAGCTCAAGCTGTGTTTTTCTTACAATTTTGTCTCCACTTTGGTTAACAATGGTCTGTTTCATGAACATCAGATCATCATAGAAAGAGCTGATTCTTCATCCTTGACTTTTATTTCCAAGAATCAAAAGTATTATTCCACTTCAAATCTGAGGCAGTGCTGGGGATGCTGTGAATGTGTTGCTCTGTTTGATTGATAAATAAAACGCTGATTGGCCAGTAGCCAGGCAGGAAGTATAGGTGGGACAAGCAGAGAAGAGAATTCTGGGAAAAGGAAGGCTGAGTCAGGAGATGCCAGCCTGCTGTCCAGGGAGCAGCATCTAACAGGCACACAGGTAAAGCCACGGAATACGTGTCAACATCTAGATTAACAGAAATGGGCTGAGTTTAAGTGTAAGAGCTAGTTACTGGTAGACCTGAGCTAGTGGCCAAGCAATTTCAAATAATATTAGCCTGTGTGTGTTTATTTGGGTCTGAGCGGCTGCAGAAATACAAGGATGCTGGAGCTAGGTAGACACAGGAAAACTTCAACTACAAGGCAGAAATAGGATATCATGAAAAGATTCTTATTCTGCTTTCTGAAACTTACCATTGACATCAATAGTCTTGTTTTAGCAGACACTTTCTGTAGTTTGTGTTATTCGGAGCTACACACTAACATTGTCATCAGTGCTTTGGTGCCTACTGGGGGGACTTTTACTACTCATCTAGCTCTTTAAAAATTGAAAGAAAAACATTTACTATTCTTAACAGCTTGTCAAGATTGCAAAGGCGTATTTTGCATGCCATTCTTCCTTTAAAAATTGATGCCGGGAAGAAAACATCTCAAGCTTAATCTTTCAAATTTTTATTTAAGTGTGCGAGAGGGTGCATGTGAGTGTGAATGTGCACATGTGTACAGGTGCTCTAGGAGGCCATAAAGGAGGTAGGATTCCTGAAACTGGAGTTACAGGTGGTTGTCAGTTGCCTGAAATAGGTACTGGGAAATGAATGGGGCAGCAATTCCTCTCAATAACCCAGTCATCTCTATGGCCCCTTCATCTTTAGTAAGACCACATGAGAATAGGAAGAAGCAAAGTGCTAGAGAGGCCCACAGAAATCCACAAAGATATCCCCACAACAGACTGCTGGCAATGGTCGAGAGACAGCCCGAACTGACCCACTCTGGGGATGGGATGGCCAAACACCCTAATGGTCATGCTAGAAACCTCATCCAACTACTGAGGGATCTGGATGCAGAGATCCATGACTAGGCCCCGGGTGGATCTCTGGGAGTCCAATTAGCGAGAATGAGGAGGGTTTATATGAGCGAGAATTGTTGAGACCAAGGTTGGATAAAGCACAGGGACAAATAGCCAAATGAATGGAAACACATGAACTATGAACCAATGGCTGAGGGGTCACCAACTGGATCAGGCCCTCTGAGTGGGTGAGACAGTTGATTGGCTTGATCTGTTTGGGAGTCATCCAGGCAGTGGGACCGGGTCCTGTGCTCATTGCATGAGTTGGCTGTTTGAAACCTGGGGCCTATGCAGGATCGCTTGGCTCGGCCTGGGAGGAGGGGACTGGACCTACCTGGACTGAGTCTACCAGGTTGATCTCAGTCTGTGGGGAAGGTTTTTCCCTGGAGGAGATGGGAATGGGGGGGGAGGGGCTGGGGGGAAGGTGAGGGGGACAGGAGGGGGGAGAACAAGGGAATCCGTGGCTGATATGTAGAACTGAATTGTATTGCAAAATAATAATAAAAAAAAGAAATTAATAAAAATTTTTAGAAACTACAAATTGAAGTGGAGCCTAAATGACCAAAACCATTTCACTTTAAGTATTTCTGAATAATTTAAATTAGAAAAACGTTGCCCTTCAAAAATATTTAACTATCTACTGTTTAATTTGTTTTTCTATCAGTATCATTGTGACATGGGAAAATATCCTAGGAAATTCATTGTGATTTGATCCATACAAAGACAATGAAATAAAAAATGTTAATGTCTTCTCCTAAGAAAGAATTGCCCAGATCATAACTACTAGAGCTCATTAAATCCAGTCAATTAAAATATTTTTTTATTGAAAGGAAAGGATCTTTTCAGGGAAAAATTAAAGCTCTGCTCTTTATGTTCAATGGCTATCAGCCTCCTCAAAGGTTGCCACTAATCAGCATGTGTAGTATGTTAGGTGAGAATGTGATTAAACATCCCTGAAAGACACTTGCTTTTTACAAGAGGCTCACAGAATAGATTCAGCACTCCTAGACTCCCCTCTGTCCCAGCACTCAAACACAGATTCCAGTCTTTAATGTCCACTCCTAGGCCACGGGTGAGTGACGGCCATGTTTAGTCTACTTCAGATAAGACCCAGTCATCTGTTGAAAAATATTCCCACACTCCCTCGGCATCCAGTTACTTGCCCTTCTCATCTTTTCTTCCTTTCTTTCCCTGCTTGCTCCCTCTCCTCTTGATTTTGATCTTTTAAATAGCCCTTATGATAGCCAATGGAAGTAATACTTTTAGAAAATTACAGTCGACAACATTTCTTGTTGCTGTGTACCTTAATAAATCAGGCCATTTTAGGCCCTGAGATGAGTAATATCTATCCCAGTTCAATGGACTCAGGACACCAATGACAAGATCATTCTTTTAATGTGCTGCCAAGAAAGAATAAAAAACACTGAGTTAAAATGACATCAACTATATTGTTTATATAAAATTCATTCAAAAACTCAATAAATTCCATGTATATTAATTCAAAGTAATTTTATTGTATATCACGGTACTTATATTTGAAATACAAATACAAAACAAATTGTGATGACTGTAGAGCAAAGTCCAGCTCTGAGTTCCTTCTGTGAAGTGACTGTTGCCCTTATTGGCCCACACCATTGACAGGGGCACCAGTGACTCAGTGCTGACCACGGAGTCCTGAATTTTTGTCTCTAGGACATTCTTCCAAGCTATTGACATCTATTCTTAACATCTTGAAACTGGCACTTTATTTTACAGAAAAATCAATGAAATGTGTTTTAGACAATAATCAAGATTTATGATGCTTTCTCAAATGATCATTACGATTCTTTCTCAGCTGTTTCTTTGACTGAGTTCTCAAGGGACACCAGTTATGTGACAAGATTACTGCATGCACAGACAGTGATAAATGTCTTGACTGTTACCTGACCACACATGATCCCCAAACACCTTTGATTCCTCCATCACCAATTGTGTGAAACATGGAAAATGGAATATTTCAGAAGGAATGAAGGTCAGTGCTGAAAGGTCATCTTTCTTGAAGCTAAGTATCAAGTGCCCAGGCTCTTCATTCACATGACATCATTTAAGCTTTACTATAATATTATGAAGTAAATACTGTTATTAAAATAAATAGATGGTAATTAAGTCAGTTGCTTCAAAGATAGCCATCTAGTTAAGGGCTGACTGGGGCTTTAACTCAATTCTCCAACCCCCTGTTTTTTCTCACAGATATATGTTTATAAAAAAATTCAAAAGCCGGGCGGTGGTGGCGCATGCCTTTAATCCCAGCACTCGGGAGGCAGAGCCAGGCGGATCTCTGTGAGTTCGAGGCCAGCCTGGTCTCCAAAGCGAGTTCCAGGAAAGGCGCAAAGCTACACAGAGAAACCCTGTCTCGAAAAACCAAAAAAAAAAAAAAAAATTCAAGCAAAAAATATTGGAAAAAAGGAGGCCACTCTATCATGTACAAAAGGGTAATCTTTTCATTGGTAAGTTTTTTATTTTTTGTTCTTTTGGATGTCAGAGAGAAGAACAATTGTGTGAACAAAGGTCAGATTTAAATACTAATGAATTATAGCCATAGACAGGAGGAGGAATGAAACATCTATTTGAGGAAGAGCAAAACTGCACCAGCTAGCTTGACTGTGAAGGCTGCTAAAGAAATGTTTTCTGCAGCATGCCATATGTTACAGAAAACCACTTTATTTTTCCTTTAAAATTTCTGAAAACTTCAAGAAGAAGAAAAGGATGTATAAACCTGGTATAATAATAAAGAGAGAACTTAAACAGACAATACTCATTTTGTCCCTTTTTTTAAAAAATTTTAGCAAAGTTAGCATCCTTTTCATATATCCTTCCCATCAAGTGCCAGTATCAGTAGTGGCCTCTTTAGATTTTTGACTTATTAATGTTGAATTATCTTCTTTTCTTTGATCTGAAGTATTTAATAAAAAGTTAAGCTGATTTTTCTATGGAAATCTCTTTCTGTATAGAATATACATTTACATTTTTAACAAGATATTCTTATGTGCTTATCAAGGCTTCAATGTTCTCTCAAGAAGAACCTTGTTGGCATTAATGAAACTAAGCTTATGGGCTAAAATCATGCTCTCAGGCTTGCATAAATCAAAGAAATAAATGTAAACCATTAGGTTCTTTTTCCATTTCAGAAAAACAAATTGTTTTAGCTTTTCACAGTTCTGTGAAAGTTTCAGGATGTTATAAAATTAAAAATGAACAGATAAATTAAACCTTTTATTTCTTGCAAATCTATTTTATTTAGCAATGTTAAAATTGTCAGTGAAGTCCAAGCATAATAATCTATACCAGTAACACAGTACTTGTGATGCTGCGGCAGGAAGATCATGAAATCTAGGCTAGCCTACGTTATAGAGTGAGATCCTTCCTCAATACATGCACCCCACACACGTACACAATCACAAGAACGAAATGTGTGTGTGTAGGTGAAAAAATAACCAAACAATTGTTCACAAATTAGAGAATTTGAAAACTTTGTTCTGAAATCCCTACAATTTATAGTGTCCAATACCATCCAAAACAAAAGGCTGAGAACCTAACAGTTTTCTAAATTCTTCCTAAGAGAAAATTTAATCATCTGTTGATAACAATAGAGAATGTTTCCAAAGCAGTTAAAGTAGAAAAATAAATTTATTTAAATAAACAACAGGTTAAGGCTGGCAAGATGTCTCAGTAGTTAAGAGCACTGGTTGCTCTTGCAGAGGACCAGGGTTCAATTCCCAGCACCCACGTGATGGCTCACAACTATCTGTAACTCCAGTTCCAGGGGATCTGACACCCTCACATATACATACACACAGACAAAACAACAATGCTGTAAAGTAAAAATAAATGTTATTAAAAATAAACAATAGGTCAGAAAATCCAAGCATTCATGATCATCTACTTTTTGTAGAAATCATATAGCATTCTGGTTTAATTACTTTTGGCTCAATATTGTTATAATGCATACATGTCTAGGCATGAATATGAAGAGGCAGATTTTGGTGAACAGAGAGATATAGTGCATAAAAAAAGAAGTGTTCAATGAACAGGCAAAAGAAAATGAAATTGGAATTGAAAAGATTTAAAAAAAACATTCACAGTACCTAACTCTAAAGCCTATAATAAGCAATCATAACCAAGACAGCATGTAATTGGTGAAAAGACAGATATATAGATTAGTAGAATAGACTAAAGAGACCAGAATAGAGTCATAGAAATGCTGTCAGTGTATTTTTCACAAAAACATAAGAGCAATTCACTGGAGTAAGTCCAGTCTTCAGTAAATGGTGCTGTAATAATTGTACATCAGAATGCCAGAGACATGAAATACCCCACAGCTTCACAAAAGTTAACCCAAGATCTGTTATACACACAGATGTAATAACCATAAACATATAAGAAAGTAATCCATTTTCAGGCTTGGCATAACTCTTTGATCACCTGAGATAATTAGTTCCATTGCTATAAATCTAGAATCTCATGAGAAGAGCATCTCAATCAGATTGGCCTGTGAATATATCTGTGGGGGCTTGTCTTGTTTGTTAATTGAGGTGGGAGAGGCACCCTGTTTGTGGGCAGCATTATTTCATGGCTGGGCCCTCAACTGTGTAAGATAGAGAAAGCTAGGAAGCCAGGATGCAGCATGGGTGTGTTTCTCTCTCTCTCTCTCTCTCTCTCTCTCTCTCTCTCTCTCTCTCTCTCTCTCTCTCTCTCTCTCTCTCTCTGCTTGAAGGTAGTGGTGATCTGACCAAGCTCCTGCCTCTGTGACTCCGTGCTAGGGGTAGACTATAACCCGGAATTGTGAGGCAAACAAATTATATCCTCCCCTATGTTGCTTGTCAGGGTATTTATCACAACAGCAGAAATGAAGCTATAACATCACCAAGAGTCTGAAGAACGTTGACTTATTTGATACTAATGTTTCAATGTCTGTGTAATATACTGCTAAGAAAGTGAGATAAACTGTAGATTGATAGAAAATATTTACAAGTAGCATATTTGACAAAGGACTGAAACTATAAAAGAATTTTTGAAGGCAAATAAGAAAAAAGAAAAAAATCAAATAAAGGTCATAAGCCAAAGATTTTAACGAATACCAGAGAAGAGGCATAGATGTAAAAAGTACATAATATGTCCAAATATAGAAATCAAGTCATTAGGGATAAATTAGTTGAAATCACAATTAGAAACCACTACAAATTTCAGGTTGGCCAACACATACACAAAGACATGTCAGCACATGTAAGTGTTTGTACAACCTGACACTAGAATGTGCTGACACAAACAGAGATCAACTGGAAAATGAAGAATGGTGCAGTTACTATGTGCATTTAGGCAACTTCTTATAAGCATAATATTGTTAAATGATTCAGTAATCCTTATTCTGTGTTATATTTTTATCATTCAGACTTGGCAAAAATGTTTTTATAAAAGTTCACACTAATCTTCACATGAGTTTTCACAACAGTACTATTTATAATTGCCAACAATTAGCAATGACACAGATATTATTAATGTGTTATCAGATAAATAAATCATGGAATACATATACAGTGGATCGATTCTGCCATAAAAACCAAGAACATATAACTTGAATGGAAAAGTTGGATGAATCCCAAACATGTCACAGCTGAGTAATGCAACATCTTGAAACTTTATCTTCTGTATTATTGTGTTCGTATGATCAGGAGAAGACAAAATTGTAGAAACAAAGAGCAAACAAATGGCTGCTGGAAGACACAGGCAGAGTTGATGTGACTGTTGCTGGTGACAGTGTCTAACGTTTCCATGGTTTTGGCCTCTTATCCAAAGAATTGAAAACAGGAGCTTGTGTAAATGTGCAAAACAAGCAAGACAATTTGACTTGGAGTGAAGAAATTGTGCAGGTTATAAAGGGACATACTATTAAGGTTGACAGAGGGTCACATTAGTGAGAGTACTCAAGGGGCCCAGGGTACCCTATGGTATTTTTGTGGACTTCAAGAGAAGGAGAGGCTATCTACTAAGAGGCCTAGTTTGGGTAATTCTCTATTTTGATTGACAGATTAAGTTATATCATCATTTCTATTTTGTGAATAGCCCTTTCCATAATGCATATGATTTTAATCATACATATGCCTAATTGTGCACAGGCATAAGATGGTAATATGGATTCCCCCAAAAAGATCACTGAAGGACCAAGTTTTCCTTTACTACACAGGATATCCTGAATTAGTTCAGTTCAGATTGTCTCTTCTATTCCTCAAAGTGAATAATGGAATATAGTTGGGAACTCTTTGAAGAGAAACAGTTTTAAATTGATTGTTATCAGCTGTGGAGAAACTTGTTCAAAGACGGGAATATGTGTGGCTTGATCCAGATGGGAGTTTGGGGGGTTTCGAGGTTGCTAGGCTCCTTGTTGGAGTCAGGGTGATGGAGATGCAGGTGAAGGAACTGGGCTGTGGAGTACATTATTACGAAGGTGTGTAAGTGCATAACTCACATTCAAATGGGGTTACCAAGCTAATCTGTCTCCTATGCTTGTCTGCCTTATGACCATGAAGGGGCAGTGTGAGGAGAAGGGATATAGGTATTTTGATTGTAAAAATGACATAGATTTACATATATTAAAAGCCAAAGAACCATACATAAAATGACCAACTTTCAGTGTATGTAACTCTTTTAAACCATAGCAATTCAAAACATTTTTATTCACATATAAACCAGACACCTGTATTTGTCAAATAGGGCAATATGATTAGACTATCACTTAATCCCATTCAGTTATGTAACTGCCTATGACATATGCAGGTAATTGTTCTAAACCTTAGTTTATATGTTTTCAAAACTGGTAAATATCCTACTATATTTAAAACATTAAAATTTTGATGAGAAAGTGATTTTCAGAGCACAGTCTAGACGTGAATGAGTTTCATGTCATAAAAATATTCTTTTTTCTAAAGGGGTTTCCCTAAACTCTGAGTAAATACCATCAGCATCCTGATGGAGTAGCAAATGACTCCCCAGTGAACAATATGGAAAGGCTCTCATTTACAGACACATTGAGCAGACAAATCTCCAATGCAGAGAGTAACCTGTTAAAACAAACACAAATAGGAAAAGAAAAAAAAAAGATGACATACACACTGAGATACAAACTGACACACACACACACCACACACGGACACACACACACACACACACACACACACACACACATACACACACAGATACACTCTTAAACTGATAAACATACACTGAGACACACATACATTGAGATACACTAAGACACACCGAGACACACACACTGAGACATATACTGAGATACACATATCTACACACACCCATTAAGACACACAACCTAACAAGAGTGTAATGGAATGATTTACTGGTTAAATTTTAAAGAAGGAAAATAGCTAAATCTTTTGAATAATACATGGCATGTAAGTGGACCAGAAATCAAATAGTAAAACCTTGTGACTGCTTACTCTAAGTTTGCCTACTTTCTCTTTGCTCCTTTATGACCCCCTATCCTGAAATCACACACCGTTAATGATTCAGTTATTGTCTAGAGACAAATAACTGAGCTACGTTACTTCGGACCCACTGTCACCTAAATCTGGAAGTTCCTTATAATTATATGCTTCAGTCAAGGAGAGATTTGTCTTAAGTTTATTCCAACATTTTATTTTGAGATTATAATTACTTAATTTCTCCCTTTCTTCTCCTCCCTCCAAACTCTCCTATATACCCTTTCCTTGCTCTCTTTCAAATTCTTGGCCTCTTTTTTCACTGATTCTTATTGGATGAATATATGCATATGTATATACATACATATTCCTAAGCACAACCTGCTCAGTCTGTATAGTATTATTTCTAAGTATGTTTACAAGCATTTTTTTAATGTGCACAAGAATATTAATAGGCCATTTAGGTTTCCTGGAAGCCACTAGCAACCTTGGGACCTTGGTAGGATGTTTCCTTGAGTCTCTACCTTAGGACATTCTTCAGAATAATCACTGAACTGAAGAATCTTGCACTGTGTCTGCTTTTAGAAGATCCCCTTTATAATGGGCCATGATGCCATGAGACTCTGAGAGTAGGGCAAAGTTGCAGAGTTTTCACCAACAATACTTTTCCTATTATTTCTTTTATTTTTGAAATTGTATTTTATCTTTTCTCAAGATTGCAAACTTCACAAAGACAAGTTTCAACTGGTTTAACTTGCCTTCAGCTATTAAGTGAAATTCTGCCACTACTCTAGTTTTAGAGGAAAAATAAGACAGGATTTCAAATAGAAAAAAATGACTACCATTAAAAATTCAAGAAACTGATTATATATCAAAAATCAGTGAATTGTATTTTATATATAACATGCATATTTAATGAGAATGAAGTATGCTGTTACTGTATTTTCTTTTTATTTTCAGTCTCTTATAAAATAAATATTTTTGGTATTCAAATAAACACATAATACCTATTTTAATATTTGTTTGGTCATAATGGTGATATTAAAGGATGTAGGATTATATTGTCTATAATATAATTATAATATAATTATTCAGTGCAGTCTGTTTCATACACACAACTAAAACAAGAATTTCAGTTAATATCAAAATATTCAGAATGATGGTTGATTTCCTCCAAAATATAATTTCATAGAACAAAAATCTTTTCTGTACATGGTGTGCGTGAGATTGTGTGTGTGAATGTGTGTGTGCGCGCGCGTGCGCATGCTCACGCACACACATATAGTAATTATCCATTGTAAAAAAAAAATGAAACAACTAGGAACTATGCATTGTTACTTTTTCAAGAGAAAGAAAACTAGCCGGGCGGTGGTGGCACACTCCTTTAATCCCAGCACTTGGGAGGCAGAGCCAGGTGGATCTCTGTGAGTTTGAGGCCAGCCTGGTCTACACCGAGAAAAACTACACAGAGAAACCCTGTCTCGAAAAAATGAGAGAGAGAGAGAGAGAGAGAGAGAGAGAGAGAGAGAGAGAGAGAGAGAGAGAGAGAGAGAGAACCACTGAAGAAATTGAAAGCAAAGTGAGAACAATAAAAAACCTTGAGGGCCAGTGAAATGGCCCAGTGAATACAAGTCCTTCTTGTACAATCCTGACAACTCGAGTGTGAGTCTGGTATCCCAAGGCACAAAGGGGCAACCAACTCCCCAAATTTGTCCTCTGACCTCCACATACAAACTGTGGCATATGAATGCCTGTTCTCTGTTAAACACACACACACTCAGAGAGAGAGAGAGAGAGAGAGAGAGAGAGAGAGAGAGAGAGAGAGAGAGAGAGAGAGAGAGAGAAATACTAAATTAATAAAAATAAAAGCTTGGTAATGTAAAATATTATTTCTAAGCTTTCCATCAGCATGGGAACATCTACTTTCAATTAAGTAACACCTTATATTGAAATATTTTAAGGTAAATATTCCAAGTAGTACAACTTAATCATACATTTGTTAATAAAAATAGCATTTGGGACTCTGTAGAATCATATGATTGAATAATGATGTTTATTCCTCCTTACAGGCAATACATTTAGTTAACTGGTGAACATACAGGTATAGTCATGTGTATAATAGTCACAAGAAGGATACAGTGATAATTACTGTCTTAACTCAGAATGTGAACACTGGATCAATATCAGCCATCCCAGCTAAATAAATTATAAATGAAAACAAGAGCACTAGTTTACAATAACATGAAGATTTATGAATAAACTGCAAGTCTCCTGAAAATATAAGCTGCAAAAGATTCAGCGTTAAGTACTCTGTCCTTGGATATTCATAAATTCCTTCATGGGTACGGCCTATAAATGTCTCCATATTTTTAAAGACTGTATTTCAAGTGTTGTAATATAGAGAAGAATCTCATTTATCTGTAGTATGTACTAGAAAACAATTTTAGAGTCATACCAGTTCTTGACAAGGGCATTGTGTTATTAATGCAGATTACATCCTGCCTCCACCCTGATTCCGTCTAAGTGCAGTCAATGAAAATGATCGTTTTTCCATTTACTTATTATGAATATCAAAATGTAATTCTTACATTAAGTAGAATTTTGCTACCCAAGTGACAAACAGCAAAGCCCATGGTCAAACAACTAGAGCACAATTTGGAAGCTTGTTGGAAAGGTATGGTCCCCACTCTACCTTAGACATCCTGGATAAGAATCTGTCTTTGTAATAAGTGAACAGGTGACAGCATCACACACTAAGTTTGTGTTCCATATGTTGCACTGACCAGCAATTTTTCTATAAAGTCAAAACATCTAGGTACTGGTACATCAATGTGCCTAACACTTGATGTCTTGGATATATTCTAGGAAATGTGCCACTGGGTGATTTCATCTTTGTGTGAACATCAAAAACATCACTTAAACTTAAATGGGACAAGACAATCCCTTCGTGGGGCCTCTTGATGCCATCGAGAGTGGGTAATAAGATACTTGAGCTTGTTTCTATAGTCACGTGGCATACAGATTCACAGCAAACTCTTAAAAGTAAATATAACAGGTATACTCTAATAAATTTAAAGTACAAATTACAGTATACACACAAATCAGTAACATCTATAGGCTTTACATATCCCAATTTTTCTCCTAACAATTTTATTATGAAGCTCTATGGTAAATGACGATTCCAATTTTTGTGACTTACTTGTCTCCACATTATTGCTTATTATGTACATGTATGCTGCTCACTTTGATGTTGATTCTGCATGATTATGAAGAAACTCAGAAACAGCAGTTTCTACATTTTACGTTGTAGGATCATTTTACTACAATTCCTAAAGAAACAACATAGTTTCCAAATCTCAGGTACAGTGGTGTGCAGACTACAGCTACCTCCAAAATGAAAAAGTTGTTCACGGGTTCGATATATACTTTTATTTTAAACAACAGCACAATAGACACAATGACACAACAGGACCATAATCTTAATATTGGTAACATTTCTTGACAGGCTGACTGATAGGTCACATGTATTACTTCTATCCAGAACTATTCTAAATATCACCTTAAGTAATCCTGTAAAGCAAAAATCCTAAATATATACCAGTTGCAAACATAATGTGCTTTATTACTGCTTCCTTTTTTACTCAAACATCATCATTTAAAGTTCCTCAAAATCATGTCCACTTGCGTTCATTGTTTCTGGGTGCATGACTCGTCCCATGAATAAGATTCTACCTGCATTGGTTTGGAAGTGAATGAAAGGGGAGAGAGAACAAAACAATCAGATACTTAAAAAATATACATTATTTTGATTTTTTTAAAAGCATAAGAACATTGGAAACAATCTGAAAAATATGTATCATTTTAAAACAGAAAGCTTCTTTGTGGCTTATGCAATAACATGTTCACATGACACACTTACCAGTTCTCCTGAGTTTGATAAGAAATAAAAATGGATGGTCGACAATAACCTGGGGGTACAGCACAGCCATCCTGCTAATTGCGATCATTCCTATGGTTCAGAGAGAAAGTAATTACATGTCTGTGAATGTGCAAAGACTCAAGACTCATGAGAATTATTCAAAACAATCCATGTCTATTCACTTAATGAAAAAGCAATAATCTACAGAAAACACGGGTTTAAAGACAGAAATATTTTAAAGGTATTAATATTTATACTAGATATTTTAAAGAAAACAACCACAACACCTATACAAGTCATTTCTTCCCTCTAAACCATCAAAAATATACAGTGATTTACTCTGCCTGTTGTCAAAATGTTATCCTTAGTCTAAGACAAATATTTGTGTTTTAGTCAAACTGCCTTTTCAATTAAGAGAAGGGGAAAAAGAAAGAAAAAAATTGTCAAAGTGAAGGCAGTCTTTCATATTTTCAGGTTATTTCTGTTGCCTGTAGTAAGTGTTGTGCCCTGCAGTTCTATAAGGTTCCAGTAATGACCAGGCTGAAACGATAAATGAAAACTCAGCAGGAAGCTGGGTATTCAGTTTCCCAAGTTCTCATTTGCTATAGTCTGCTTAGTTATCTGGAGATTTTAATCTGTGTTGATAACCTAAGACTGTTTGCCTTTCCTCTTGAAAGTTTTGTTATTACCGATGAGGTCAGAAGTAATATACGTCAGTAAGCTAATATATGACCAGGTAACAGAAAGTTTATTAAATTTGGTCTTATCTGTCCAATATGCAATGGAAGCAATCCTAAGCCAGCAGGAGGACACAGGAAATGCAAATGGCAAAGTCATTCTTGGTTATCTAGGGAAATCACAACCATCAAAATGATCAAGGGTGGGGCTGGGGAGAAGGCTCAGTCAGCCAATTTCCTACCCTACAACCAGGAAGACCTGAGTTCAGATTTTCTGCATCCATATAAAAAGCTAGGCATGGTGGGTTGGGCTGCACTTTACTTACAGTGCTGGGGAAGGAGAATGGTTCTCTGAGGCTTACTGACCAGCTAGTCTAACCGAATTGGTAAGCTTGAGATTCAGTGACAAAAATTATCTCAAGAAAATGAGATGGAGAATTATTTAGAAAGACACCAGATACCGACCTCTGATTTACAAACACCTCCCCACACACACACAAACATACACGCATATACGGGTGTACATAGGAACCAGTATTCATCACACACAAAAATAATGAAGGACAATTAACTATTATAATCTGGAAATGGAATACATGTCCATTTAAAAATTTGCTAACTTAAAATTATTATCTTATGACCATTATTATTTAAAAGTACTTAAAAGCATTTTTATGACTATCAATTCTTGTTTGTGCATGTAATTTTTCAAAACCAACTTTCCACAGACAAAAATAAAGAACTAACTTCCAAGAGTAATTAGGAAGGAAAAAATGTTTGAATACACAGTAGGCAAATATTAATAATATTTATGCAAACAGTGTGGCAGGGGGGTCATCTCTTAGAGCTGCCACCATGTGATGTCCTCATTAGGACACTAGGCATGGACCTATGACACACTTCACATTCTATTGAAAATGTTCTGACTGCTTTAGTTTTTGCTTGACTTCTGACTTGGAATAGACTTGTGTCCTTGGTGCGGTTTCAGAAAAGACTCTCTGTTTCTACCCAAGACTATTTAAAGACAGAAATCTGGAAGAAGTAAGAAGAATTCAGAAAATGACTCAGTATGTACCGGAGGCTGCAGCTGCTTCTGACCCTTCTTCGTTAACCTCAATGAAGGACTTGTGAACAATTTTGGAGAGAAACAGCTCTTTCTTATCTGAAAAGAAGAAATGAGATCATTAGCACCAGACGGAGAGACATATTTGACCCTTTGGGCAAGTGAGTTTGAAAGCTCTGAGAAACCAAGATACTGATAAAAAAAAAAAAAAAAGGCAATATAATGCCGGATTAAGGCATGGGGGAACTAGTGATGGTATCATTTCAAATTTGTCCTCATTTTATAACCACTTGTTAATTTACCTCTATCTTTTCTTCAGTAATTTTACAGTGTATATTTCTCTTTTTTCCATTACTTATTTCTTATATTGCTCAGCAGTAGGAGAGCAGAAACTCTGTTTTTAATAATGACCTCAAGTGATTTCATAATTCAAGATAAAAATGTTTCCCGTTGCCCTCTATATTGAAATGAAAAGTTCACAATGAAAAATGGTGAAGATCCAGAAATAAGAATATTCTTTTCTTAAACCTAATCAATAATTTTTATAATAATATAGATGATGTTAACATGGTAAAATAAAATTGACTTCTTGCCTTTAGAACTGTAAAAAAAGAACATGTATATATAATGGCATTCTAGTCTGGTTTACTGGCTTATCTGAGTGCTTGCAAATACATCACTCCAAGATTATATTAAAAATACATTTCTAGTAAAAGGAAGAACATTTTCTGCATTGAGTTGCCTTTCAGCTTACTTTGAAATTAATGCTATTTGGGGCAGATTTATGATCCCTAAACATTCATTTGCTCAGGTCCTAACTCCCAGGATTTCAGTACATGATTATATTGAAAAGACGGGGTTTTAAAATCAAGTCGCTGTGGAGGATTCTCATAAAATATGACTGGTCTCCACTCAAGTGGAATTTGAACTGAGATAGCCACAGAGAAAAACAGAGATGAAGTGTTTAGTTTCATGTGTCAATTTGTTCAAGCTTTACTACTTAGACACTTGAAAACACATTCTGGATGTTTCTTTGAGCATGTTTTTGGATGAGATTAACATTTAAATTAGTGGATTTTGAGTAAAGCAGATTGCTTTCCCAGGGTGGGTAGGCCTCATCCAATCAGCTGAAGAAGCTGTATTACAGCAAAGACATCTCTTCTAAGCAAGAAAGAATTCAGTCAGCAGATCGCTTTGGACTCAGCTATGACTCTTCCTTGGATGTCTGCTCTGTAGAATTTTCATTTCCAAAGCCTTGGCAATAGGTAAGCCAATTCCTTAAAAGAAATCTATCTATCTATCTATCTATCTATCTATCTATCTATCTATCTATCTATCTATCTATCTATCTTTCTTTCTTTCTTTCTTTCTTTCTTTCTTTCCATCTATTTATCTGTCTATCTATCTATCTATCTGTCTATCTATCATCTATCTATCTCTCCATCCATCTATCTAAAATCTGTATCTATGTAGCCATCTAACTATCATATACTATACACATGTAAAAATATCTATCTATAAACACATAAAATATGTATTATTTGGACATACACATATGTGCACACACATGTCCTATGTCTCTGGAGAGACTTAACTAATGTATATGTGAAGATGAATAAAGAAACTGTCATCTGTAAGCCAAGGAACTAGACCTCAGAAAATGCCAATTCTGTCAACACAGTTAGCTGTAGAGCTAGTGGGAACATGAATTTCTAAGTTTCAATAAATCTTTTTATTAAAATTAAAATATATCATTTTTCTTGTCCTTTCCTTCCTCCAAGCCTCCCATATACTCCCCTTGCTCTCTCTCAAATTCATGACTTTTTAAAATTGTTACACATATAATATAACACACACACACACATATATATTCTGAAATACATAAAATACATAAATACAACCTGCTCAGTCTGTATAATGTTACTTGTATAAATGTGAGTTTAAGGCTTACCACTGGGTATTTGAAAACCAACTTGGGAGTTCTTCCCTGGGGAAGACTAAGTCCCACAGTCTGTTATACTTTGCAGTGGAAGACCTAGCAAACAATAAATGTCTTCTAGTCTTGAGTTCAACTGTTCCCAAAGATGAAAACAAAAGAACCATAAAATGCATCCCAAGTACTTTTGAAAAAGGAGAAACACAGACAGCAGGATAAAAGGGTCTCGAGTGTGTTCTACTCCATAAAGTTCTTTCCTTTTCTTTAATTCGAAGAAGTCTATTCTAAATTTCTGATCAATAACTGCAGTGTTGATGTACAGCAACATTTGTAGAAGCCACAATCCAATGGCAGGGTAGAAGGCTACATTGGTAAATTGTCTGCCACAAAAGCTTGAGGACCTGTATTCAGATCGCAACTACCTACTTGAAAAGGCAGCCATGGTGGGAGGGCAGAGACAGGAAGATCATTGGGCCTTCGTAACCAGCTAGTCTAGCCCAGTCAGTGAGAGACTCTGTCTCAAACAAATAAGGCAGAGAAGATTTGAGGGAGATACCTGATGTTGACCTCTGATCTCTACATGCACCTGTATACATGTCTACCCAAACACACATATACACATATACACCTGATACACACACACACACACACACACACACACACACACACACACACACAAATGCATGCATACAGAAAAAAATCACAATTGATTTACCATTATACTGTTGAATAACTTATAATTAACTTTGACCTAAAACAACATACATTTTCCTTGAAGTTTTCAAAAACACACAATTATCTTCTATACATAGAGAACAATATTCACCAACATTTTGGTACATCTGGTAAACAGCACCTGATTATTTCGAATAATCACCATGGTAACCAACAATGGCATCTGTGAGTATAGTTCTAATAGGGATACATTTCCTTAGATTATATTTGGTATCAGTAATAATTATCACATTATTAAATAGCTCATCGCTTCTGTTTTCTTACAAAATATATTTGATGACTAAAAGAAAAATAAAATGCAACCAAAATTTATAGGTGAACATCAAGTATAATTAGCTCTCTCAAATCCCAAAAATTATTTTATTTTTATTTAACAGGGAGGAAAATATAAAGCATTTGATTAATCAGGTATCTTATGTTGGTGAAACAAATACATGACTCCAAAGGCAGTGAAATAAAGGAAGAAGTTAGCAGTCAACTGAGAACTATTTTCAAACCCTGATGCTTTTTATCTTCACTCTGTCGGTTAATAGAAGGTCATGAATCAAGACACAATGATGGCCCTGAATGCAAAAGCAGTTGAACTTGGTTCCTTGGGACAGTGGATTCCCAGCTTGCCAGCTAAGCCCCACTTAAATACTCTAAAAGGGAGTTTACAAAGACGTGGAATGATCATCCAGCCATGTCATTTTGCAAAGATGGAACTGCCTGCAGTAGCTCTTAGACCTGTCCTAACTTACGAATCAGACACCTGGAAATAGGAAAACATGACCCCTTTACATGGGGCCTCTGTCCAAGTGTTGGAGCAATAGGGAGAGGTTGAGCAATGGACAGCACCTTACAGTTAAGTAGGAGTAAGAAGTTATGATTATTAACTGCAGATGATAATGTGACGTGCATTTCAAAAGACTACACTAAAGCATTTCTGAATTGCTTTTTTTACCATAAGTGAATAAATATTAAAGGAGATAGATGTGTTTAGCCTTATTTAAATATTAGTCAAGTGTTGTCCAGCTGGCCCAAATGATAAAGTGATTTGCAGTGTAAGCTTGATGACTTGAGTTTATTCTCTGGAACTCATAAAGGTGGAAGAAGACAAGTGGCCTCACCTAGTTGTTCCGTCATGGCACGTGCAACCACATACATATGCACAGAAATAATAAATAAAAATTCATTTTAAAGTATTTTAGGGTTGGCAGAATGGCTCAGTGGGTAAAGGTGCTTGCCTCCCAAGCCTGATGACCTAAGTTCAATCTCCAGAACACACATGGTAGAAGGAGAAAACTGACTCATAGGTTATTCTCTGACTTTCTCATACATACTGTGAAATGTACATGCCCCTTCCTGAAAATAAATAAATGAGTGTAATTTAGATTTTTAAAATTTTATACAGTGCTTATGCGTACTTGAAATGTTACATGGTACACCATTAAAATGCAGTTTTTCTATTATTTATATCAGCTGAAAATAAAATTTCAAATTAAACCATTGACCTATATAAATGAATGTTTACTGAGTTGCAGTGGCTGTCACAGTATGTCAGAGCTAGGTGATGGAAGGGTTGCACTGCCTACACTAGTCACAGGATGATTTATCCCAGGACTCTGCTGAGCACTCCTCCACTCCTCTGTTCCTCAGCCTGCCGCCCCACCTTCAGGGTATTTGACACTTGTGTAAGTCCTAGCCCCTCCACAGGAAGCCTCTCCATCATTCATTCCACACTCTCCATCCTGCACTCTGTGCTTCTTGTCATCTGAGTTAAAAACGCTCCAGCTTCACTCCTGTTTTGCCTCGCCAGATCCTCCCTCAGCCTCCATACTCCTAAAGCTCAGTTTCTACCCCCAGGAGACTTCTCTTGCTTTTCTGATCCTGTACCTTTAAATTAGATCTGACCATTCTTTTCCCATGGACCCAAAACCTGATTCTATGAAGTCTTTCTAATTTATTACACCTGCATTAATGTCTGTCCTCCTGGACTGCCACCTTCCTTAAGGCAATGGCTGTGCCATTCATTCATCTGAGCACTCCTACCTTCCGGCAAACAGCTGGGCCTAAAAAGTGAACCCCCACCACCTCAGCACTGCCAGCCTGACTTTTTAATGTATCTTCTAGGAACTGAACTTTGTGCTTGGGTGTCAAGCACTGTATTCCTTAGTCTACAAATGTTGCTTTCTTTTCTTTTTCTTTCTTCCTTCCTTTCTTTCTTTCTTTCTTTCTTTCCTTCTTTCTAAAGGCATTTTTTCTTTCCTTGCTTGTTTTTGTGTTTTGTTTTGTTTCATCTGCACATGGGCCCCAAGCAACCTTCTCTTCTGGCCACTGCAGGCAGTGCTGTTCAATGGTTGGTTCTACTTTCCTCCAGGCAGCTGGAACCCAGACTTTTCACAGTGGATAAGATGAGAACCAGCCAGAAAACCCTAGGCTACCCACAGAGGAGCTGGGCAGAAAACCAAACTCTTGGGGAGAAAGCAGGGCAAAGTACTAAAGCTTTCATTCAGTGGCTGAGCAAATATTTATTGAGCAAGTGTTCCACTTGACTTATTGTGTGGGGCACAAAGGCTCTGAGCATGAGAAACACATCAAGCTGGCATGGTGGTCAGCAGGCAAGTGTTGGCCTCTGTTTCCTTTGTGGCACTGTTTCTGAGTGTAGCCAATTTAAACAGACATCTGCATCACCAAGGGCAGGCTTAAAATAACAAAATGAAGAGAGTATCATAGCCAAGCCCTATGTACAAAAAGGGCCTCTATGTGGTTCTATTTTTAGCTTCAGCCCCACCCATATAACTTCTGAAGAATTTCCCAGAACCTGACTTCTTTCTGATTAGAATAGTATTTGTTTTCATATGGATTTTGTTCTATAAGCAGAAATTGTTCACTTGTGCTGTCATGAGTATCTACTGTATACACTAGGCATACTATGGACACCTAACAACCTCTTCCATATAAAGGCACGTGGGCATGAATAAAGGAACAATAATAAAGCAAACCCATAAACGGCCATGATTTCCAGATGTGGTTCATATGTCTGTGAAAACAACGTAAGACAGTATGTTGGCTGGTGACAGGGCAGTAGGGAACATCTGCTTGGAAGACTGTTCAGTAAGGGAAGATGGGAGAGTACATGGGAGCTGAGACTCAGTGAATATGAAGGAACCAACAACCATGGAAGACCTAAGGGAGCAGGTGAAAACAAGTGCGGAGACAGATTCAAACTGAGCACTTTAGGGAGGGACCCAAAGAAATTTCAGTGGCTCGAGCATGGGAAGTAGAAAGGGTGGGGAGCAGTGAGAAGCAGCCTCACATAAACCCAGGCAGCAGCCCTTGCCATGCTCCCTGTGCTTCTCACTCATCTTCCACCTCCCACCAGGACCAGGCTGATCTCTGAGGACAGAATGACCCCTCTCATACAGTAACTGCTTTGAAACAGCTTTTTGGCTCAGGCACAAGTGTGTAAACAGACAGTCCAAGTGAAAGGTGAACCATGGTAACAGACAGAGGTATGAAACAAAGCCATGTTCTGGTTGAAGGAAAAGGAACGGGCTAGGAGGAGAGCAGGATGTCAGGCAAAAGCGACAGCTGGGCTGGTTCTGGAAGAATAAGTAGAGGAGAGAAAGAAGGAGGCAAGGGCATTTGACACAGGAATGCAGTTACAACGTGAGAGAGAAACAGAAGGAATGACCTAGATGGCTCGGTGGAGTGTAGATTATGAGGAGGCTGGGGAGCAGGAGACAAAGTGTCTTGTGTTAAGAGTTTTGACCATGAGGTTAGAGAGCCTGGGCTTTGTCTATAAACAATGGCACGTGCTTGCTCTGATGCTGCAGTCCGAAAGAAAAATATGAAGTAGGAATTCAGCTGATTATGACAAGCTAATACCTGGAAGAAGCCAAGGGTCTTCCAGAGGTAAAGCCAAGGCTCAAGGAGTCTTGGTGATATTAGCTTTTCAATATTAGCCATTTCCTGCTATTAATTTCTCATGTGCTATTGTAGCTTTTCTATCATTCATTGGGCACAATTTCCCCTATACAATTAAAGTATTTGTATAACTTTCTCCAAGTGTGCTACAGCGAACACAGTCAAAATCCCTAATTTCAGGCCCTTCTGTAATTATCTTCATTAGCAGCATCCAGCCAGGACCATCCCCAGATGGACGAAAGAATCTTATCTGAGATACCTCCCAGACTCTCTAAGAACAGACTTAAGCATCTAGACTATCTGTTTGAGAAGGCCTGGCGGATGTACTATTTAAGATTAACCTTCCCCTTTCCAAAGTCTTATCTCTAGTTTTAGATCTACTTTTAACAGCTAACTCAGAACTAAAGGGTTTCTACTTATAGGTACATCAAGCAATGACTCAGGGTGCCCAGTCGCCGAGTGCACTCCCCCAACCCTGCCAGGAAATGGCAGGAACTGAGATAGCTTGGACCAAAGGAAAAACGAAGGCAGTTTTATTTTCACCCATGACCTATAAGTGACTTATAGGTTCTATAGGTTCTTAACATTTCAACTAACCACTTCTAAGAATATAGTTTGAGCACATAAATCCCCTTTGCTTAGATATTAACCAAATTTGGCCCTTAGTTGATTCATTTCCCTATTAGTCACTTCCATTTTTGGTTCCAGATGATGGCTGATAATTACCGCTCTTTTGTCTGGATCTTGTTGGCCCTCCTTTTGACCCTGAGGGAATTCAAGCCTGGTGGCCTTGCCTCAGGCAGAGCATTGCTATTGCATGGGTATATAACTGTAAACCTCGGAGACTTGAGGAGAACAAGATTGGAGGACTAGGAGAGAGAACTAGAAGGACGAAATGGAAGATGAGGAAGAGCCAGATGGGGAAGAACTAGACAGGTAAGAATGAGATGAGAAAGAAGGAGATGGGAGAGGCGCTAAGATGGGAAAGAATTACATGGCTGAGAACCTAGATGGGGCAGAACTAGATGAAAGAATTAATATGGCGCTTAGAGGGAACAGCAGAAAGATGTAGAGAGAAATCAGGCAAGAAAGGAGCTAAATAAGAGAGCAGAATAAGCCGGGCGGTGGTGGCGCACGCGTTTAATCCCAGCACTCGGGAGGCAGAGCCAGGCGGATCTCTGTGAGTTCGAGGCCAGCCTGGTCTCCAAAGCGAGTTCCAGGAAAGGCGCAAATCTACACAGAGAAACCCTGTCTCGAAAAACCAAAAAAAAAAAAAAAAAAAAAAAAGAGAGAGAGCAGAATAGAAGCTATGTAGAGAGAGAACTGACTCAAAAGAATAAAGTGAATGGACTAAAGAGTACCGTGCATGTAGTACTTATCATCTAAGATCAGATAATCAGCTGGTTGTAGATTCTTCCACGGACCCTGAAAGAGGGCTATGGAGGGGCTGGACTCAAATAGTCCTCCTTACTTTGAGTTTAAATGATACCAGTGAGGAGACAATCTGGATAAGTAAATACCTAGGGACAGGCAGATCAAGTTCACTTTTGCAATAGTCAGACAAGGAAGTAGGAACAAAAGTAGAATTGTGGCAAGGAAGAAGGAACAAGCCCTCTGGCTTACAGTGCAAGGAGAAAGAGCAACAAGGGGCCACATGGGAGCTTGGCCAGCATCCATCCACAGCACTTGCCTCTGACCTGAATATGCCTTTCACTGTGTCTTTTTAAGTCCTTTATTTTATTGGCTTCTTTATTAAAGCTTGTACTTTATGCTGAAGGATTTAGTAGTCTCTTTTTCTCGTCCCTTACACCTTCCAAAAAGATTTCATATTAATCCAAATGTCATTCATTTCCATTATAAAAATAGCCTCCCTCTGTAAGAGAAACCTGCCTGCAACTACCTGAGCATTTTAAATGGAGCCTGAGAAGAAAATGATTCTCAGCATTGTGCATTCCATGTTTATTCTATGAGTCTTTACTGTGTTTTATGTTAATGGGATTTAGCATCAGAAGCAATGGATATCAAATTGAGATGGAGAAGTCAACATAATAAATATTGAACACCCTACCTCATTCACGTCTGCTTTCAGTGAGTACTAAGGAAGTAAGAGTGGTGGGCACTGAGGCAACATGCATCAGAATCAATCTTCGGGGCACTTATATTCTACCTGGGATATTAGATGCATAAGTAACATGAATATGAAATAAGATGTGTGATATACAACAAAGAGGAACAAAACATACTAGGGATTTAATGAGTAGTTGCTTCTAGTGATGCAATCATGAAATTTGGGTTATCTGGAGGTGAGGCTCAGTTCAGGTGGAAGAGATTTCCCAGATGTGAGGAGCTGGGGAGACAGGCAGTGTTCAGAGCGGCCAGAGCACAAGCTGAGGAGAAGGACTAAACTTTAGAGAGAGGAGCTCTCAGTTCCCTGGGAAACAGGGGACAGTGACCTGCAAAGCAAAGGAAGCTTTCAGCTGGTGATGTAATGTATCTGAGAGTGACTATTAAAGTGATTAATCTTGGCAGGGGAAGATAAAACAGATTAGGTTAGAGAGGATTGGAAACCAGTTCGCAGAGTATTGAAGTAGCCTAGGGCAGCAGTGAGAAGCATTCCCACAAGAGTGGATTCAAAGGGATAAAATTGAAAGAGCCTCTCCAAGAAGTCTTAGTGAAGGATTTCAAGTCACTCAGCTTCTCCTGAAGCGAAAGGAGGTGATGCAGGTGGTTTGTTTGCCTCTCCATGTGTGATTTAAGATTCTACCATTTTTACAACAGTTCTTTGAATGCTTTCAAATTTACAGATTTATTCTATTATTGTTACTTAATTAGTTTTTTAAAACTTTAAGCTGGGCGGTGGTGATACATGCCTTTAATCCCAGCACTCGGGAGGCAGAGCCAGGTGGATCTCTGTGAGTTCCAGGCAAGCCTGGGCTACAGAGCGAGATCCAGGACAGGCACCAAAACTGCACAGAAACCCTGTCTCAAAAAAAACAAAAACAAAAAACTTTAAGTAAAAATTTTTTGACAATGTAACATCCCAAGTAGTACTGAGCTCTGTAAGAAATGAAAATTCTGGGCTGGTTAGATGACTTTATGGGTAAAGTGCATGCCCTACAAGCATGAGAACCTGAGTGCTGATCCCCAGTACCCACGTGAAAAAGCCAGGTGTGGCACAATACACTCATCACCCCAGCTCTGAGAGGAAGAGACGGATAGATCCCAGTGGCTTGCTGGGCAGTGAGTCTAGCTGAAATGATTCTCAACTTTCAGATACTCCTTTCCATACATATTCAGAGATTTCTATACCTATTCTCTTCTGTCCTTTGCCAGGGGTCTCCTTTGACTTTCGGCACATTTTCTCCCTTGTTCCCATAATGTTTTCTCTAATCCATGGCTTCCCATCCTCTAGCCACTTCTGACATTTAAGGTCGGGTAGTTAGCCATAGTGGGAGCCTGCGCTATGCACTGCAGATGTTCAGAGGCATAACTGGCCTCTAACTGGAGACTAGGACAATTTCCCGTTGTGACACACAAACATGTCTTGAGCTGTCGCTGACTCTTCCCTGTGGTGGAGCTGGAAAGGACATTTGACCTTCCTGAGAAGCGCTGTTAGTGGTTCTTTCAATCTTTCTTATATTAAACTAGGCAGCTATGTCTTTCTCCCCATAAGCCCTCCATGCTTTGGGCCTGGAGACATGGCTCAGTGATTAGAAGCAGTAACTGCTCTTCCAAAGTACCCAGATTTGATTCCCAGCACCCACATGGCAGCCAACAACTTTCTATAACTCCAGTCCTAGAAGATCTGCCACCTTCTTCTGGCTTTAGTGGGCAGTGTATACATGTGGTACACTAATATACGTTCATGCTGACCACCCTTACACATAAAAATAAACAAATAAAAGTTTTAAAACTCTTCATGCTTCTTTCTTTGGGTCAGGTAAGATTTTCTTAAATTTATAACAGTACTTTTCTTACACATTTGCCTCACTAGCAGCTGTTTTATGAAAATCACAGACACGGCATGAAATATCATTCACATTATATGTCATTAACACCCCCATAAACCTTGAGAAAGTAGAAAGTATTAACTAAATGCATGCAAATATTTCTATTGAGTCCTTGTGAGGGTCACTAAGAACTATAGAATCTCTATTTATCAAGGTTTTGTGTTATTTGGAGAGATGAAAATTTAGTCATCTAGAAAGGATTTGAACCATGGGAGGCAGAGCATATGATGCTCAAATAAAGAAGGCAGAGAAACCACACTGAAGTTAGACGAAGCAGAGGCAAACAAATGAATGGTTCATACATTAATGAAGAAGAGAGGAAAGGGGAGAGGCACGAGAAATGGAGGGAGGGGGAAAGGTGAAAAGGGAGGGAGAAAGGAGGATTGGTTGGGGCGGCCGGCACGCTAGAGCTACCAGTGTTTAATCAAACTGCTAATTTAACAATCAAAGAATTCTCACTGCAAATCGTAAGCCGTTCGTTGCAGATTCATTCAAGCAATCCAAGGCCCAAACAGGGTGGTGTTTAAGATGGCGAGTGCTGGCTTGGTAACTGACTTCCCAAGAACTATAGTATGTCAAACAGCCCCATTCCCTTCATCCCTAAACCTGGCTTAGTCTTTGGCAAACATTTACTGTGTGCCAACTCTTTCTAATAGGTTTGATCAAATGACTAGACACTTTGCATACAGACTCATAAAAACTCTCTGGAAGATTTTAGTCTTATTACAAATCTTTAAGCCATCTGATTCATAGCAAACATTATGATTTGCTGTATCTCTGGTAGTAAAAACAATGACATATTACTTTATGAACCTAACTATGTCTAAAATTGTAAGTCACTGGCCTCAGTGATTGTCTCACCATGGCAGAGCTAACTCCTCAGGACTGAGTGACAACAAGTGTTATATTTGGGTAAAATATCTGCCTGGATGCTTGGGAGACAGCGAGGAAACACGGTAAAGAAAGTAGACTATAATTATCCAGTGGGAACTCAGCCAGTAGAGTAAGATCAATGTTCTAAATTTATAAGGAAGACAGCATTAGAATGTTATGCTAGGCTTCAGCTATGAATATATTTCTGACTCAGGTACAGAGAGATACCAGATGATCTTTCAAGTCTCCACTCATCTGGCCTTCCTGACTATGCCAATGAGGTGCTTACAGCTCTAAGAACTTGGACACAAGCCCTGAAGATATTTAGTAAAGGAAAACACATCTCTCTTGCATAGGCCGGGCTATCTATATAGTAGGCTCTCAGAAAATATCTCTTGGTGCTTAGGGCATCAAGCTCCCTGAATGAGAAGCAGAAGCTATGGTGTCAAGTAGATCAGAAATATATCATTCTCAGCTCATTCCTAGAATCTGAGTGATGCTTAAAAACAGCCCTCGCTATCCTAATTCTGAGAGCTTGAGTGCTAGGATTTCTTGAACCCTGTGATTCTCTCTCTTTCCTCCTCCTCCTCCTCCTCCTCCTCCTCCTCCTCCTCCTCCTCCTCTTCTCTCCTCTCCTCTCCACTCCCTTCCTCCTCCCTCTCCCTCCCCAAAGTAAATGTACATAACAATATACATACACACATGTACACATGTAAGCAATTTCAGAAGTGGGGAATATATTTCCAGAATTCAGAATTTATTTAGGATTAAGCTTAAATTGTAAATACATTGTGGTTGATCACTTAAAACTATATCCAAAATTATTTAAAGATCATAAATGCCTGAATGTTACTAACATTTTATGCTTTCTCTTCCAATAATTTAACTAGTTATTTTTAATTTTCTGTATACTTTAAAATTACTATTTATAAAACATTGTTTTTACTGAAGACTTAGAAAAAGTTTTACAGTATCTCACTAGGTAGTTTTTATTGTTTAAGATAATATTTGGTCTGTTCCTTACAGCAGAAGGTATTCTTTCATCTTTCCTATATGACTAATTCCAGTGGGATGTATTTAGATATTCAATCAGCATATTCATTGTTTGTCTGTTCCACAAGGTATTCTATCAGGTGGGATAGAGAATTTGAAGGTGTATAAAAAAAGTGTTCTGGAAAGAATCTACTAAAAGGCCCACATCAGGCAATATGAAATCCCATGGCTATATCTATAGTTTTGTAACTTTTGTTTCATTTATTTGGTAAGTAATAACTATGTATAAGAAATCCATGAGAAGTGATGGACATAGGATCATTATTTTGAAGAGCTTTTTATGAACAATATTTTAATTGATAATTATTTCTTACCTGACATGGCAGTCAAATTTGCATCTTTGTTGAAAATTTCAGTGACTCCAAGGGCTTTAAAGGTGTCTTTTAAATCAATTTCCTGTTCCACTGTGAACCTGGAGAACATATGGGAAGAAAGTATTCAGTTAACAGTTTCGTACCTGGAACAAGGATATAATGCTCAAGATGTTAGTGACAAAATTTTCTCAATAATAAAAAAAAAGAAAAAAAGTGTATTTTATAGTGGGTAAATTATGCAAAAACTGATTTTTCACTGAAAGAAGTATGTGATTGTTTTTATGAATATAGGAGAGTCACAATTGGAGAAGACTAATTTTTCTTTTGCCAGTGGGTATCAATTGCAGATAGCTTCTTGGTTAGGTATGGCAATCCATGTCTATTCTCCCTATCAATGCTGGGATCCCATTTGGCTTGAACCTGTGTAGGTCATGGTCAATCGAAAAGGAACTTGAACTTGATGGCATTTTTGTAGACTTCTTGTCTTATATTGTTTTGCTTGGATTTTTTTTGTCTTATTAGTCTTTGGCTTATATGTTTTGTTTTCTGTAGTTTCTGTGTGTATGGGGGGTGTGAGTGTGGTTGTGTGAATATGTGAGAAAGAGAGAGGAGAGAGAGATTCTTGTTTTTGTTTCTTTGATTTTCAGAGAGTCTGTGTATAGAAAGATAAGGATCTAAGAAGAATTGGTAGAGGGGAAAGCATGATCAGAATATATTGTATATAAAGGATTATTTTCAATGAAAAGAGGATGGATCAAAGCGAATGATGTAACATAATAGGATTTAAATTCATTAGTAGAAAAAAATACTTGCTATGGACACAGAACTGTAATGCATGAGAGTTCGATAGATCTTGGAGGTCAGGTGCTATTAAATACTATGTCAGACTTGGAAATGAGGACCAGTGAGATGGCTCAGTGGATAAAGGCACTTTCCACCAAGCCTGATAACTTGATCCTCACACACACACACACACACACAAATATAAAAGCATTTTTTAAATTCATAAATGAGTAATTTTCAAAATATTGTAAGGGACTAAGTAATATCCATGATGTTTCAAGTTGATAATGATTTGCCCACAAGTTTACTCAGGGTCTTTCTTTCTTTTCTTGGTTTTGTTGTTGTTGTTGTTACTTTTAAGTATCTGGTCAATTGATGCTTCCTCTGCATCCCCCTCCCCCACCATGGACAGGTTAAACAAGTGACAATTTTGACTGTACAGTTAATACAAAATAAGCATTTCAACTCCATGAAACTGCTTAAGTTAAAAAAATTATCACTGTGGTTATATTAAACTCTGGCATATAACTAAGCATGTTTTCATGATATCATCACAAGAAATTACTTATCAATGAAAATGAGGTAAATATCGTATCTTCAATATTGTAAGCTTTTACAATTACAGTAGAGCTTTTGAAAACAAAAAAAAAGGACTAATCTGTAAAGGATTTTGAATTATTATGTACAAAAGTGCATCAACGTTGTAAGAAGAAATAAAACATTAATTCTCATAGCCATAAATGGAATCTTAACTTTATATAAATGGTTTCTATGGTAAAGCTTTTTGGTTAATATATAATCTCTCCATAAACCAATGAATCATGTTATTAGTCATTCTGGGAAGAAATATTGAATGAACATGCCTTCACCTTTTTAATTTAATAAAGGAAAATGTTT
Organism: Peromyscus californicus insignis; assembly: GCF_007827085.1. Classification (NCBI taxonomy): domain Eukaryota; kingdom Metazoa; phylum Chordata; class Mammalia; order Rodentia; family Cricetidae; genus Peromyscus; species Peromyscus californicus. The sequence goes on along the minus strand of NW_026294617.1, from coordinate 55,732,944 downwards.
AAGACTTTAAAAACAAAACAAAAATATGTCAGAAAGAAATGTTTTCCTTTTTCTGTTGCTGCCTTTTGCTGAGTACAAATGCTGCACATAAATTTTTACACAATAGGCTCTGCCTTTAATGAGGTAAGTTGAACCATCCACTAGACATTACATTAGCATAATTTCTGACATCATAAGAACTAGAAGGAAATAACTTTAAAACAATACTCAGATATAAAGACAAATGACTGGGGAAAAAATAATTTGGCAGGTTAATGTTTCCAAGAAAAGACCAAGAGACAAGTCTCTGTAAATCAAACATACTAATCCAAACACAGAAATTTACTATATTTTTACTTTAAATTAGACTTTTATTGATTGTTCATATCAAAATATGAATATTTATTGTGGAAACAGAATTGTTCACTGTCTAATTTATTTTAATGTTTGTTGTAGCTTCAATAGGAAAACCCATATCAGTCCAAGTATATGAAATCTAGTTTTTTCTAAGATTTTTGTTCAAAATTAATAAAAACTGTCAATAATCTCTGGTTGTCTGTTCCTGCTTTTGTTTTTGTTTTTTTTTTTTGTCCCTTATGAGCAACTAAAAATACTGTTCAATCATTACCTCACCTCTTATTACAGACTATTAGCATATCTATCTCTTACTATCCCCCCTGTAACATATTTCACATACCCTGTCCTGTTTCTTATCATGATGTCAGACAACCTGAGAGGAAAATATTGTTTTCTCTAGGATACAAAAAAATAAAGAAGAAAAATTAAAGTGTAAATAAGATAAGCCACTTGCTCAAGTCAAATAGATTGATGGGGAAAATGAGGATAGTAACTGAGTCTTTCTGACTGCACAATTTTCCAAATTCCCTACAGATCTCTGGCCTCAAACTTAGTATGTAGCTGAAGATGAGTTTGAACTTCTGATCCCCCGGCTCCACCTCTGGAATGCTGGGATTAAAAGTGTGTGTTATCATACAGAGTTCATTCCAGAGCTCCAGGAATGCTAAGCAAGCACTCTCTACCATCTGAGCCACATCCTCAGTCTTCCACTCTACAACCCTGAAGGATGGTTGGTATTTAATTCTATCTGTGTAAACTCTAGTACGGCTGAAATTAAGAGTACCTGTCTCGAAGGACAGGAATGTAGTTATGGAAATGCAAGCTTGAATTTTTAGAATAATACCTCCCCATGAAAACTACATGAGTCATTAAAAACTGATCCTAGAGTAAACCTAGAATCCATCCAGTAGAGGCATTTTTACCTTTGCTTAAATTGGGGCACAGAAACCACTACCTTCATCAAACACCTAGAAGCTCCAAATTCTACAGATGTGGAGCTTTGCAATTGATTACTACAAACAAACACCTATTTCAAAACAGTCACTTTGTTACAAACAAAAAAAATCAAATTTATCCCATTGAGTATTTACCCTCCCAATCTGAGCATTATCCATGTAGAGAGAGAGTTCATAAAACCCCTAAAGAAATGGAAACATGGTAGTTAGCTGATCCTAGTTTAGTAACAGGTATTAAAAAGAACAACTGAGCTAAACTATTTCATAATTGAAGAGTAACTCTTAGAAAATGAAAATTTAATTTTCTTCTGCTATCACATTCTATTTCTCAGTGGACATGACCTGGAGGACACATTTTCTTGTGAATGTGGATGAGTTAGAATGTATAATATTTAAGCACTCATTTAGAATTCTATTAAAATACCCATAAGGAACTTTATATCTTCACAGAATGGAAGCTTTTAGAAACATTACACTTAGCTTATGGAATTTAATTACTGAAGAATTAACACTGTGTTGAACTTGTTGTATGATCAAAAGGAACTTCTTATGAGAAAAACTATTAAATTCATGATAAAAATCATGGAATGAGTTTTAACATGAGTTAAATTGTTTACAAATTTGAGCCTTAGACAATATTTTACATTCAATCATTAATGTTTATAAATAAAATATTATGGTTTAAAACATCCTTGTTCATAAAATAAATGTAGAAAATCAATTTTTATATTTTAACAAATTGCTAGCATTTGTTAAATATTCACTGACTACTTCTCGAGAGTAGACTTTTAAAACCTTTCTACATCATAGAAAGTGATTCATGCTAAATACCTTAAATATTTGGGTTATTACTTTGGTTTTCATAAGAAGAGTAAGCAAGGTATAGTATATATGAAGACTTTATAGTGTTCTTGCTGCAAATATCAATAAAAATAGATCTTCTTCATTGACAAAGGCAAGACATCGGCTAAGTTTTCGGACAAAGTAGGCACTTAAATAAAATGTAACTTTTAAACATCAACTCCTAAAATTGAAATCCATATGAATTAATAAGATTTTATACTCCAGCTTTATTAATTTATTTATCATCTTTTAGTATTTATAGAAACTAGTACTGGAATAATTTTCTTAATGTAAAATGAGTCCTAGAAATTTACTGCCATGTACGCACACATTATATATGTTATTAATTAGTGTATCTTGTTCTCTAGCCTAAATTATTCATTATACTTGTGAGCCCATGGTTCATGGAAGGCTTTCTGGAAGGTCTAGTGTCACAAATGACCCTTAAGACTAAATGAACAATACTTGGAAAAGGACACTAAAGGTCAGCGCAGGAATATAAATGGGGACTCAGACATGGAAAAGTAATCATAATGTGGCATAGCTATTGGGAAGTGGAAACAGCATGCTGTTAAATATGGATATGCTGAGGGCTCTGGGGTGGAGTCAAGAGAAGAGTAGTCACAGTAGAAAGCCATGCATACATCTTATGCTTTGGGATACAGGGAAAATTTCGAATAGATTTATTTCTTGTTTATATATGAGCATATGTCAGTATCTGCTACAGTGGCTTGTTTGCAAGTGCTTCCAACAATGGCAGAGGTTTTCTCCCCAGGGAGAGGCTTAACAAATCAGAGAGTAGATGTATATCTCTGGGTAGGAGCATGTCTGTATTAATGACTATTAAGGAGGAGGACAAGAAGGGAGAAAGAAGAAAGAGAAGATAGTGAAGATGGAGGAAGAAAAGGAGACAAAGGAGAAGGAAGAGGACAAAGACAAAGAGAAAATAAGGATAAAGAAGAGAAGAAAGGATGATGAAGCAGGAGGAAATGGAGGAGGAGGAGAAAGAAGAGAACACTAAACTCAAAGGTATCAGCAAAAGATTTTCTGGACCCCAGCAATGTGCTATGCAAAGGCTACACAGTAACTCTCACCTGGGCAGGTAGACTTCCACCTTTTGTTTCTTAACAGAGTTTGTCCACTCTTCAATCAGCTGGGCTTTGAGTAGAGGCTCCAGTGTGGCCAGTGGAACTTCCTGCCTGGACAGTACCAGCATCATGCTGGTCTCATCTCCCTCATAGGGTATTTCTAGGACTTGGTAGATGCCACCAGCCTCATTGGATCCATCACTAAATTCCCCTAAAAACAAAACAAAACCTTTAAAGTTCATATCAAAAAACTGATTTCAGACCTTTTTTTTATATCTTCACTTGAAAAGATGTTGGGATCAAGAGAAATTCACAGTAATTAAGACACTCACAGAGGAAATGGGTTCAGTTCCCATCACCCACACAGTGGCTCCCAGTCATATGTAACTTTGTGTACAGGAGTTCCAAATGCAGTTGCTGCTGAGTTCAATGACCTGATTATGATTCCTCAGAACACGTATGGTGGAAGAAGAGAACCAACTTACTACAGTTGTCCTTTGACCTCCACTCATGAGCCACGGTATACAAGCTCACAAACAAACAAACAAGTAAATTTAAAAAAGAAAAATATATAATAAGAATGTTTAAAACTAAATCAGGTTCTTGGTAGACCATAAAGCTAAAGACCATCCCAAAGCCAATCATTTCCTGGAGTAAACTAGAATATTATCACTCAAGATCAGAACTTTTAGTGTGTGTGTGTGTGTGTGTGTGTGTGTGTGTGTGTGTGTGTGTGTGTGCGCGCGCGCGCGCGCACGTGCGTGTGCACAGGTACAAATATGTCATAGAGCATGTATGGAGGTCTTTGCCTACGTCTTCATTTGATACCAGGACTGGCATTGTTTTACTATTGTGTCTGATGGGTACCTGTGCCATGAGTTTCCAGGGAAACTCCTGTGTCTATCTCCTATTTCAAGGTATCAGCACTGGGATTATGGATGCACAATATAGGACCCAGTTTGGGTTGGGTGCTGGGCATTCAAACTCAAGTTCTCGTACTTATGTAGCAAATGCTTAACTCAGGAAGTCACCTTGCCAGGCCAATATCAGACAATTTTAGATGAGTAAAGGCACTTTGCAGGTATAATTAACTTTGTAAATTAAAGATGTATGTTGGAAAACTGTCAATACCTATACTATTCAGTCATGATCTAATGACAAGCCTTTGGAAATGCAGCCAAGCAAATTGAACTATAGCCCAAATTATATTCACAAGGAGTTGGAGCAATAAACATTTCATATTTCTAAAAGATTTGTTGATATACTACAAGAATTAAAAAACATAAAAAATGTTTTACCGTAATAAAATTCTCCTTGTTGATACATCATTGGAATCTGTACTTCACTTTCATCATCTTTAGTGAAGGAAAACGTTCTGGTATTTTCAGGTCTAAACTGTGATTTCCAGTTCCCTTTGAAATACACAGCATTGATGAGGGCCAGATGAGTGACAGAATCAAAATCCCTTGGAGATACCAAATCTTTCAACAGACCTATTTAGGTAAAGGAGATGAGAATTCACATTAAATTGATAAGTGGAAGAGCAAAGAAGAGAATTTTGAAACCACCCTCAGATAGAGTGGTCCTAAACATGTAAGATGTGTATATAACAGAAGTAGAAGGATCTTACTTCTAAAGGAAAAACACTATCATACACACATAAGTACATCATTAGCAATTAAGGGCATCCAAAATCAAGAGGATGCCTAGTAGCATCCTGAGACAAAAACTACCCACTCACATCCAAGGACATCTTGGCCTTCACCACTTCCTTGGTGCAATGATACATGTAAAACTATGAACACAGACAAAGCACAGTGATTTCTCAAAGTTTATCTTTCAAGGATTCATTTATTTTTTTATTTTATATGTATGTGTGTTTTGCCTGGATGTATGCCTGTGCATATGTATGACTGGTGCCGCTGTAAGTCAGAAGAGAGTTTCATGCCCCCTGAACCAGAATTATGGATGGTTGTGAGACACCATGGGGTGCTAGGAACTGAACTCAGGTCTTCTGAAAGAGCATCAGGTGCTCTTAAGTGTTGAGTCAACTCTCCATCCATTAAATTTTATTATTCAACAAGGCACATAAGTGTCATTCTGTTCAACTTGTCCCCATTGAATACCGGTCATCCTCCTACTGTTCTTAATGGTGTGCAAACATAATTGAGAGCTAATTTAATGCACAAAGTATTATTTTCTATCATTTGAAAACTCCTTTTTCAAGTCTAATCTGAAAGATAGTAGGTTGCTGCTACTTGCTAAGAGTGCCCAAAAGAATTGAAAGCTAGCATATTTTAATGATGCAATATATTTCAGGTAGATAGTTATTCTTTTTAGATGCTTAATAATGTTAAAATGTCTCCTTTTATCACAAATAATTTCATACATTAAAAAGGTAAGATCAAATTTATTTAATATTTCTCATTTTGTCAACCATATCACTTTGTATGATAAGTCCTACCTCAAGGTTGTGAGAATTGTAGGGTTTAGAATGACTGATAGTGTTTTTTTTTTCTTCTAACAAAAGATTTTAGAATAAAACTATTTGGGAAGTTTTTACATTAATATTTCATGTAATAAACAGCTATACTAATCTACCTTAAATATTGATCTATTTTTAATTTGTTTTTTATACATCATGTATATTGTTTATTATATACATTACCCACATATTCTCCTATTTTAATTCTCTCTCCTTCTCCATTAAACTACTTTTAATTAGTCTCAATTTTTATTATTTCAACTATCTTCTTGGCTAATTGGAAAATAAATGGTGTAATTTTAACCACTTAGAAGTATTAAAAAGTCTTAAATATACTTAAAGTGTGAATTATGGGGGCTGGAGAGATATCTCAGCAGTTAAGAGCACTTGCTGCTCTTATACAGGACCCAGGATTGGTTCCCAGTACCCACAAGCTCACATCAACCTGTAACTCTAGTTCCAGCAGATCTGAAGCCCTTTTCTGGCATCCATCGGTATGTAAGTGGTTCACATACATACACTGAAACCTACACATATACACATAAAATGAAAATAAATCTTAAAACAACAAATATGAATTAGAAATAAAACAGAAAGTATGTGCAGCCAGTTTCTAATTCCTCTCTACTAACTTGAGCTAAAACAGACTACTCTTTTTAGAATTAACGCTATTCACTTCTTAAAATAACTTATTGGTTATTGTGGTTGCAAAACCAAGAAACATCTTCAAATTTTGGTTTCTTTCTTTCTTATTCTATTTTAATTTTACAATGAAACTATCACCAGCTACCATTCTGTCTGACTAATTTATCAAACAGTTCAAGCAAACTTCCACACAGTAGCTATACAAGGGAGTTTCCTCTATTGGAGAACATTGATGGCAGATGATTAGAGCCAATATTCTACTCATGGCCACACATTTTACTTATTTAGTATAAGTGAAGGCACATATACATCACAAAGTAAAAGATGTTTAGGATTGAGCTAAATAATGAAAAGAAAGAACATACTGTTTGTATAATTCTCCACCCACTTATTGATGTAGTTGGCCACAGCTACATTTTGACTGAAATCCACATGATTGACTTCTGCATTAAAGTACTTTTTCATCATTTGCAAGAACTCATCATTGATATGAAATCCATTTTGCACAAAGAGGGAATTGGCAATTTTCATCACATATTGGCTCTCTTCAGCAGAGACCATGTTAGAAAAATCTTTTAGGAAAGAAAATTCTTCACCTGCAAGATGATAAATGAGAAGCATATCAGTGGAACAGGCATGGTGAAAGATCACTATAGCACAGTAAAGGACATTAGAAGAACAGTGATCAGTGAGAAGCAGCAGGCTTGCTCCTCACAGAGACATGACAAGGATCTTCAAGTGCTATTTCTAGATGTTCAAATTAGCTTGGTCTGTTTACCAAAAGATACTCTTTGTTCCTTTTTGTTTGTTTGTTTCATTTTGTTTTTAGTTTGTTAGTTTTACAGTCAGAGATCAGGCCCAGGACCTTGCACATGCTAGGGAGGTTGAACTGCAGCCTTTCACTGTGACTTGGATAAATTCTAAAAAGAAGAAATAAATTTAAGTTGTTTTCTTTCAGAATATTTGGCTTAGTTGCATTCAACTGGTCTTTTTTAGGGTTATCAAGCAAAATTTAATTATCTAGAAGATATTCCTTTAAATGTTCCTCTCAACAGACTATTTAAATATCATAAGTAGATATCTACTACTTTCTTTTTAACTTTCTAGCGAATTTGTTCATGTGTACACTAGAAAGAAGCATTAAAACAGAAATCACACCTCATTTCAAAATTATTTTCCCTAATACACGTAATTTTTATAATAATAGTACATTTCAAAAGACTTGGACATTATTTAAACAATGAGAGTATCATTAATTGTAAAGCAAAATGTGATATTTTTCAAAAAATCATGATGCCTTTCTTTTGATCACCCATCACAGTTACCATCTCATTTATTTCTATAATAATTTACACTAGAAATTACAGAAGCACTTTTTGTTTACTTTAATATGCAGGCTTATTTAAATAATACTTTGGGGAAGCACTTTCCTTAGATTTACTCAGCTATGACTAGAGAGAGACAGGAATGAGCCCTTTCTCTTATTCCAACCTTTTGAACCATATTCTTGCAATAAGATCATTTCTTAACTCTAGTAAATATTAGTGCCTCTGGCAGAAGGCAATATGATTGAATTCAAAGTTAAACTCAAATATTTGTGAGAAACAAAACCCAGGAACTCACCGTTTTTCAGGCCATCATATCCCATTGAATGGCGAATTTCTTTCAGAGTAGATCCTTGAGCCCCAAGCTCCATCACTCCCATTGCGAGGGCAATGCTCAGTGGAGAAAAGAGAATGTTTTCATCCTCCCCAGTGGCTCGAAGATGGTGATACATATTCACTGACCACTCAGTTATGGTTTCATCTGGGAAAGTTGCCCCTATTGACACGCTTTGCATGGCCAGCAAAGAGAACAGCGCCAAAAAATAAGCCATCCTGGAATGGTTTTAAGTCTGGAAAACAATAATTTACTTATTAACTATAATCTCTGATACATAAATTAAAGGAAGAAAAACAAAGAATTAGTACCTCGTGGATTATAAGATGAACTTTTTTAAGAAGTTGAAATTAAAAAATAATTCAATATTAATTTATCTGTAAAAAATGCCCATTAAAGATTTAAGGATAAGTTTCCTCTCCTGCCCCATCTGTGTGTGTATGTGTGTGTGTGTGTGTGTGTGTGTGCGTGCGTGCACGCGCGCATGCATGCATGCTTGGAATGGAAGGCATACATGCTAAACACACACTCTAAAACTGAGCTAAACCCCTGTAATAGTTTGCTTTCTGTTGCTGTGATAAAGCACTGACCAAAGTCAATCTGAAGAGGAAAGGGTCTATTTGTCTTTCAAGTATTTTTTTTATACAACTTAAGTTCACCTGCCTAGTGAAACTATTGCCCACAGTGGACTGGACCCTTCTATATCAATGAGAAATCAAGGACCTGGCAAACAGACATGCTCATAGGTGAGTGTGATAGTTACAATTCTTCAACTGAAGTCCCTTCTTGCCACATATGTCCAGTTGATAATCAAGATTAACTATCACAAGCCACAATCCTCAAACTTCTACTTCTAAAAAGAATCAATTAATAGTCAATTGAACAGAAAAGATTGCTAAATTGTAAGGATTGTATAAGGAGCAGGATAGATAGGGTCATAACATTCATGACATTAAGAGGATATATGGTGTCCTGACTAGTTTTATGTTAACTTGACACATGCTAGAGTCATCGGAAAGAAATTCATTCAGAATTAAGAACTGAAAATATGCCTCCATAAGATCTAGCTCTAGGACATTTTCTTAATTAGTTATTGATGGGGCAGTGCCCAGCCCATGGTGGATGGTGCTATCCCTGGACTGATGGTTCTAGGTTCTAGAATAAAAAAACCTCAACAAGCCATGATGGACATCAGTTCCTGCCTCCAGGTTCCTGCCCTATTTGAGTTCTTGTCCTGATATCCTTCAGTGATGAGCAGTGATATGAAAATGTAAACCAAACAAACCTTCTCCTCCTCAAGCTGCTTTTAGTCATGGTGTTTCATCACAGCATTAGTAATCCTAACTAAGACAGAAATTGCTACCAGGATATTTGGGTACTGCTAGGTAGACCTAATCATGTTGTTTGGGGGAGGACAGTGTAAGGATTTTGGAACTTTGGTCAAGAAAAGCCATTGAGTGTTCAGAGCTATTCTGTGGGAGCTTGGAAGAAATCAGATACTTTAAGCAGTGCTTAATGAATGGGCCAAGCTTGTAGGAGTAAGAAATACAGTGCCGAGGGTGATTTGAACTATGAGGGCCCAGCTCAAGAAGTTTCAAAGGGGAAGAATTTTAGTAAGTGGCCTAGAAACCATTCTTGTGATATTTTGACCAAGAATGTGGCTATTTTTTGCCCTTGTCCTAAAAATCTGCCTGAGGATAAATTTAAGAGGTTTTGACTCATGGCAGTGGTAGTGGAGATTTCAAGATAGCCTATCGTGGACTCTGACATGTCATTATTAGTAATCATTCTTATGGGAATCTATAATAAACAGGAGCAAGCTAGACAAAGAGATATTCAAAATGTACAGTTTGAAGTGAAAAAAAGCATCAGGAAGTGTAATGGAGTTAAAGCCAGTGCTCAAGGAGATAACAAGTTTAAAGAAAAGCCTGATGCTAAAAGGAATAAAGGGAGTGGTAACTCAGGGCAAAAACCCACCCAGCTAAGTGTGGTATTGTATTCCCCCAAATATTGTGCATGCTAATAAACTTACCTGGGGTCAGAGACAGAGCAGTCACAATATTAAACATAAAGGATAGGCAGTGGTAGCACACGCCTTTAATCCTAGCATTCCAGAGGCAGAAATCCATGTGTTCAAGGATACAGACAGGCATGGTGACTCATCATGCCTTTAATCCCAGAAAGCAAACCTTTATCCCAGGGAGTGGTGGTAGAAAGCAGAAAGGTATATAAGGTGTGAGGTCCAGAAACTAGAAGCATTTGGATGGTTAAGCATTTGGCCTGGTTAAGCATTTGGCTGGTTAAGCTTTCAGGCTTCTAGCAGCACAGTTCAGCTGAGAGCCATTGGGATGAGGACACACAAGCATCCAGTCTGAGGAAACAAGACCAGCTGAGAAGTTGGTCAGGTGAGGTTAGCTGTGGCTTGTTCTGGTTCTCTGATCTTCCAGTTCACCCCAATATCTGGCTCAGGTTTGATTTTATTAATAAGATTCTCTAAGATTCCTGCTCCAGCTAAGCTTCTAACTTGTGAAAAGGAATTAGAGAAAATCTTAAGTAGCAAAAGAAACCATCAACAACAGAAAGCTGGTGCACATGTAATTAATTGAAAGAGGGGGCCAAGTTCCAGCCCCATCAAGCAGCAGAACTTGACAGCTTTGGCAATGTGCTTCTTCTAGCTTCATAGTCACAAATACAAGAAAGGAATTGAGGACTCTTTCTCTGTGGCTAAGAAAAGCCACTGAGACCAGGTGTATGTCAGGGGTATCCCTGCATGGAGGCCCAGAGGGGCCATTGAGTGAAGGTCAAGCCTGGATTTTGTTGGCAACATCAAGATGCTAGAGATTCTAGAGTCATGGGACACCAGCCGAGAAGAGCTGCAGACCTGATGTAGATCCAGTCCAAGAGAAAGAAGTGTGTTGTGATCAACAAAGCTGGAAGTTGGAGTTTTGGAGAACACTTAGACATCATATATGGAGATGCACAAGCTGGAGTTTGTCCTCCTGGATTTTTGTCTTGTTTTGGTCCAGTATTTCCTCAGTATGTTCCCTTTCTACAGGGGTTAGACTTCAGAGATTTTCTTGAGTCTCAAAAGAGACTTTGAACTTTTAACTGGTGATGAGACTATGACAGACTATGAGACTTTTGAAACTGAACTGAATACAATTTTGCATTATGATGTAACTACAAACCTGGAGGTGGGGCAGAAGTTGGATGTGGTGGTTTGAATGAGAATGGTCCACATAGACTCGTGTATCTGACTGCTTGGGAACCAGCAAGGGGAACTGTTTGGAAGGATTATAAGAATTGGAAGATGTGGCATTGTTGGATTTGTTATGGTCTTGTTGGAGGAAGTGTGTCATTGAGGTTGGACTTTGAGGTGTCAAAAGTGCTGGGTGCCCAGTCTCTCTCTCTCTCTCTCTCTCTCTCTCTCTCTCTCTCTCTCTCTCTCTCTCTCTCTCTCTCTCTCTTCCAAATTCCCACAGAAGAGCTCACTGAGCTTTGACACTCAATGGCTTTTCTTTCTCGTGGTTCCAAAATTTGTCCACAATCCAGGTCTGTCACAGCAGTACATCACTATCCTGGTAGCAATTTCTGACTTAGTTAGCGTTACTATTACTCTGATGAAACACCCATGGCTAAAGTAACTTGAAGAGGAAAGGATTGATTTGGCTTATGCTTTCATATCATTGTTCATTATTGAAATAAATCAGGATAGGAACTCAAAAAAGGGCAGGAACCCAGAGGCAGAAGCTGATGCAGAAGCCATGGAGGTGTGCTGCTAACAGGTTACTGATCATGGCTTGCTCGGCCTTCTTTCTTATAGAATATAGGATCACCAGCCAAGGAATAGCATGACCAACAGTGGGCTGTGCCCTCCCCATCAATAACTAATTAAGAAAATGTCCTACAGCTTGATCTTATGCTTTTCTCAATTGAGGTTACCTCCTTTCAGATAACTCTAGCTTGTGTCAAGTTGACAAAAGACTGGCCAGGGCTATAAATATGGAGATTGGGAAAATAACTCAGGCAGTGACTGTCCCATAAGTGTGAGGACCTGCTTTTCAGTTCTATAATCCAACTAAAAAAGTCTTCTGTCTCCTTCCTTTTACCCATTGCTTGTGAGTACATCTATATTTAATGCTGCTACCACTGCTATCATCACTGACATTGGAGCCTTGTTTCTCTGGGTTTTTCAGTGTAAAGAGTGGCTCTTCAGGAATTCTCTAGGCCTTCTGCACTAGATTGTGAGTGATCGGGCATCCAGGCCCTGAACTGAGTAGCTACTCAGTTCTCAGCCTTTCCAAGGTACAAATAGCCATTGCTGATTATCCAGACTGTGCTGTGTAAGCCAATCTAAATAAATTCTCTTTCAAATATATTGACATGCACAGACACACAGTATTACATGGGCTCTGTTCCTTTAGAATATGTTTTCTAAAGTTCTTAGTTGACCATAGTCTGGCCTGTACACTGAGGAAAGACCTGATGTGCTCTCTCTCTCTCTCTCTCTCTCTCTCTCTCTCTCTCTCTCTCTCTCTCTCTCTCCCTCCCTCCCTCCCTCCCTCCCTCCCACTAAGTCACATAGGTATCTGGAAGGCAAACTGCTTATTCAAACAATTCAGTAACTTATTTTTCTTGATCATTTTTTAAATCTACCATTAAAACACCACATAGAGTAATGTAGAACAAACACATTGGGAAAATTGTAATTTAATTAGAGTTGATAGTCTCAATTAATCAAATAACATTGTGCAAAGGAATTTGACTGGAGTACACTTCCAACAGACTTTCATCCAGAAGACTCTAACTGCTCTGTGTTGTGGTTCTGATTTCAGAGAACTGTTTGGTCACTTTCTATAAGTCCTTTGCATTTTAGAGTGTTAGATACAGGTTTTCTTTTTGTCTGAAAAGAGTCTCAAGGTTCTCTGCACAACCCCCATCTCCTTGCTTTTGTAATAAGATTTAGGGAAAACTGGCACATTTAGGAAGGCAGATTCAATAAGACATCTCTCAACCTATGTTTTAAATATCATGGCTACTGGGAGGTAAGCGGCTGCATCAGAAGATGATCTGTGACTCAGGCAGTACTGAGAAAGAGTCACCTGACAAGAGCGCGGCACTGAGCATCCACAGATGCTGCTCATTCTTGATTGCATGGATTCCTGTAAGAACACAGCTGGAGCATCCTCTTTCTGAGCTCGGAAGGAAAATTAGCAGGCACTCTTCTAAGGTGAAGATTTATTGAAGATTCATCTATTATTTAAGTCATTAGGTTTAATAATCCTTAGTGGATCATAAATCCAAGTGAGATTCAAAAGCTTACCTTGTTTTTATTTTTAAATTAATTAATTAATTAATTAATTAATTTGTTTGTTTGTTTGTTTGTTTATGTGTTTGTGTATAGTAGGGGACATGAACATGCCAAAGAGAACAACTTGGGGAGTTTGGATCTCTCTTTCCACTATGTGCGTAGTGGGCATAGACCTGAGGTCCTCAGTCTTCAAAGCAAGTACCTTAACCCGAGGAGCCATCTCACGATCTCCCAAAGCCCATCTTCTTGATCAGTACACTCAACAGTCTGATATGCCATCTTAACTTCCTGACTGTGAAGGCGTGAACCTGAGCCTCATGACATGCATGCAAGATTACATACTATGGGGCTTGGAAGATGGCTCAGTGGTTAGGAGTGTTTGCTGTTCCTTTCTCAGACCCAAGTTCATATCAAGCATCTCATGATGGTTTATAACTCTAATTCCAGGAGATCTGACACCCCATTCTGGCCTCTGCAAGCACTGGCACACATGACACACACACAAACACACAAACACACAAACTCACGCACATAAAAACTCACACACAAAAATCTCATACACACACACATATCTGTATAAAATAAAAATGAAAATTAAATCTTAACCAAAGGTTTGGTGAGAAGGCTCAGTGGGTAAATGTACATGTTTACCAAATCTGAAGGCCTAAGTTCTGCCACTAGAACCCATGTGTGAAAAGAGAGAACTGACTCGTGAAAGCTGTTCTCTGACCTCCATAAACACATTATGGGGTGTGAACTACTTCCAAAAATAAGTCAATGTGATCATTCAAAAAAATGTTAACGTCTCCATAGTGTGAAAAGATAGCTGTATCTACCATTAAATAATGCAGGTCTTTAGAAAACACTGGGATTAGCACAAGTATCAGATTTCAAGGTAACAAAATGTATTTTATTCATATAAAACAAAACTGTATCATCAATACAGTCCAGAAAATGATGCTAAGTCTATTAAAATGTATTCATAGGCATTTTAATTTACAAATGAGTATCTCATGATAAAATAACAGCTTGCTTAAATTTTGTTGCTGCCCTATAAGAAGTGCTTACACTTTATAAATGAAAACAATGTAATCTGAGATGTTATAAACTTTCCCATTGTCATAGGAGTTCTGAACTCAGAACCGGGGCTCAAGTCATCCTTGCATGGCCTGGTCTATTAAGGTAATGTTCCTCCAGGCTTTGAATAAACAGAAAGACACAAGCCTTGGAGAACAGAACTTGGTGTATACTGAATGACCCCAGCAAGTCAGATGCATTTTCTCAGCCTTAGTGTCCACATCAGCAAATGAAAATTCGAGTCCCATGCTACAAAATTATTAAAGAAATAAGTGAAAAATTTCCTGTATGAAATACAGAAATACTCATTTTAATATACAAGTCACAATAATGGGGCATTGCCATGGGAAAAAAATGTTTCTATATTCACATCCATCAAAGAAGAGGCTGTAGAGTGAAAATGGAGATACATCATTCCTCCTGGCCCAGATAATGTACCATCTTTGTACATTCATGCAGTCAAGAGTGTAGAGGTTTATAAAGATATATTTAAGCATAAGCTTTTGTCCTTAGGGACCTCACACATCATGCTGTGAGAATATACACTATAATCCATGATCTTACCTTTTAGAGAAAACCAATCCTCTAAAGGTCAGGACAAAGTCAGTTGACCCGTCAGAAAAAGGTATCACATTGATGAGCGCCAATGACCTTCCTTGTGTAGGATTATCAGGGACCTCGGACCAAGATGCCCTAGTCTACAACAGATCATTCAGATAAAGAATCTGTATTTGGCCGCTTTGCATTTTGCAACTCTCCCTTGTCTTCAGGAAACCATCGTCAAAACCATTAATATATCTTCCAGTAACTAGAGGACTCTGGTAATAAGTACTCGGTATGTTTGTGGAAAAGGTTTCTGGCAAGGCTGTGAGCAGTCAGCTGTGGACAGCAAATTACACTAGGAAATTAGGGGCCTGTGGCTCGGGATGGTGGCAGCAGGTCAGACCATGAAACATTTTTCAAAAATATAGAAAGACCTGCATTTTAAAAGCTTAGCTACCCAGCTGCACAAAGAGAGGCCAAATTTCCTTTGCTATCCTAGTTATGTATTTCTGGTGCCAACTATCTTACTCTTGGGTATTTAACTTTTGGCTGGGGCAGGATCTCATTTCCCTAATGTACCTTGTAAGTGTATGTGGTCCCTATATGTCTTACCGGGTCTTGCTCTCATCTCTTGGACACATTTCTCATACTAGTCTACAAAATGCCAGGGCCTCACTAGTGATCCAAATGACTAACACATTCTCAAAGATGTTCAAGCCCACTTTCCAATGTGCATTGCTAAATTTCGCCTGTGGCTTTTCAAAGTCTTCCCCTTGTTTGAGCGTTTGCGGTGCCGTCTGGCTCAGATGGGGCTCCTCACCTTATCAAGGACTTATTTTTTTTTTTTACAATATCAATATTTGGTTCTAGTTTAACTCTTTCCCCTCATATTCAGTGGATTATCCACATTTCCATATCTTATTCTACACACTTCTTGCTATGTTTACTCAAAGGCTGCAACTGCAGTTGTTGTCTTGTGATCTGTGCTCAGAAGTAAACCAATGATTCTGTTGTTCTCTGACTACTAACTACCCTCTTCAACCTAACATGCTGGTAGCCTCCAGATGAGTGCCTTGAAAGGACCCCAGGAGCCCTCTCATGCCTGTAGAATGAACCCCCAAAGCTTTAGTCTTGCATATAATCCTTTGCATTCTGGCCTTGCATAAATTTCTACACACTACTCTTTCATGCACCCTGCCACTCTTGCCAGACTCCCTTTGGAAACACAAACCCCAGAAGTCCCTTTCTTCTTGCTGGCTTGTGCAGCACCTTCTGGAACTCCCTTACCACAGTTCCCCATGCTCCAATTCTAACCACAACTCAGCCTCTGCCCTGCACCTACACTCTTCAGGAACACCCTCTTGGTTTTTCAGTTAGAGTTTCAACAATGTCCCTTTCTGCTTCCATCTATCAAAGGTAATTCCATATACATAGCATCTCCTTTGAGAGTTTTGAGGGTACTAACGCAGGGTACTCTTTGTGTACACTAAGCTAATGTGAGTAAGCAGCAAATGCATTCCACAAAGGAAGTGACAAATCAATGCTTATTGAATTAGTGTGGTATAAGACTTGGAGTCACACAGTGCCGCATTGGTCCCACAGCCAGAAAGGCTGCAGTTTCTGAACACTACAGTGCAGTTTCATCTGAGCCCGAGGACAGAAACTCATTTTCATTTGTTACTATTTATGATAAAGTGTTTCCTCACTGAATGTGAGGCCACTTTTCCAGCCTGACAAAGTGGTCCTGTCACTAACACAGGTATAACATGACAGCTGGCCACTGGAAGCAGTAAGAACAAGCACATCTCCTTGAGCAATCATACAGGGGCCGGCCAAATGCCACTGTGATAACATTAGTCTGCAAAATGTCAGGGCCACTAGTATTAATAAGCAACATTCTCAAGCCACTGGCTCTCACGCGGAACCTTAACTTTGGAGATTTATTATTTACAACAGACTGAACTGAACGCTCTAGTGCAAAAACTACAAAGGGCTACAGTACTGGAATAGCAGCAGATACATGCTGCAGTGGTAGAAAAGGTAGAAGAATCCAGCTTTGAATAAACTATTGTTAGTTTCGCACTTCTCTCCCTTCTTACCAGTGGTGGGGAGGTTGTGTGCATGTGACTATGTGCACACTATATTACAAAGCACAGTGTAAAGCACATGAGGGAGCAATAATCTTACAACTGCTTTCTGAGAACGATATAATTAAATGCCAGCACTATTAAATAGATAGTTTTAAAAATTCTTCTCAAGAGGATGGAGAGACGGCTAAAGTGTTAAGAGCACTGCAGAAGACCTGAGCTCCATTTTCAGCACCGCTATAGGGACCTCACAAATGCCCACAACTCCGGATCCAGGGAGTCTGACACCCTGTTATGGCCTTGGATGTCACCTGTATGCACATGGTACACATACAAAGAGGCACACACACATACACATGAATAAGAATGTATTTAAGAACGAAAACAAAACATGTCAGGCTTATGAGATGGTTCAGCAGGCAAAGGAGTTTGCTGCCCAGCCTGACAACCTGAATGCCAACCTCAAGACTCACATGGTGGAAGAATAGAGCAGACTCCCTAAGCTGTCCTCTAGACTCACAAGCATGCTGTGGTATGTGCACTCCCCCCTCACACACTCTCTCTTACGCACACACAAATAGATAGATAGATAGATAGACAGATAGATAGATAGACAGACAGACAGACAGACAGATAGATAGATGACAAAATGGTTTAAAAACAGAAAGAAAATCTTTTTCTGGTATCTAACATAGTGAGACCATTCAAAAATGCATCTTATTTATATTATAATAACAATTATTTCACACTTAAAAAAATTTCATTATTGTGAGTTGAGAAAAATGACTAAATGTCCTTTCTCCATGGGAAAAAAAATGCAGGTGGAAATAACTAAAGATGAATAATTAACAGAAAGAGGAGAGAAGACGGAGAGGAGGGGAGAGGAGGGGAAGGGAGGGAGGAAATTTAAGTTCCTTAAACTGAATGTATTTATGTTCATGAAATATCACATCTTTTTATTTTGCCTTAGGTTTTGAAACTTTATGGTGACCATTTGGTGTTTGAAAACGTTCCAATTTTGGTTAGTATTTATTCTATTGATAAAATATATGATGAGCAGAGATCTCCACGTCTTTATTTTCTGTTTTACTAAGAGAAAGGCATGTGTCAGATCAGCAGCAATGATGCTGGAAAATTTATGGAATAATTAATTGGTCCAAGACAGAAAAAGTTCACTACTTGTTAGAAATAATAACAATAATAATAACAACCTGCATCTTAGCAGGCCTGTAATTCAGCAAAATTTCTATTTGTAACATGTGGAGTCTTCCTCCTTTTCCCCAGTTTCAATTTTTCTGAAATTGGAATGAATGTTTTAATTCAAAGAAACCAGAACCCAGCTAATCTCCAGGCAGAGAGGCAAGTTGTGACATGGTTGTTTCAGGCTACAGTTTGAACCAGTGTGGACTTTGGACATTTGCCAGGGGATCTTTGATTCCTCCACTGGCTTCTTTACCTTAGTTCTGCATTTCACAATTGAAACTTTTCCTTCAAGTTAAATCTGAAAGTATCCACAATTGGATCCTGTTTATGAAGAAGAGACAGAAAGGGTGCCTGGAACATAAATTTGCTGTACATGATGCAAATTTCCATGGAGAAAGAAAACAACTAACTTTCTCATGAAATATCAACCAAATGTTTTAAAAGGAACCAAGAAAGAAGATACATCCACACAGATATATCTTTCCATTTGAGGATAGTCAAAATAAACAAAACAAACAACAACAACAAAAACTGTCCATTAGATGCCAAGCAGAGTAGTTAAAGGAAGAAAAATGGTCAGACATCTCAGGATGAATCATAGCAAATAAAGCTAGGCAAGGGAAATAATCCTTCTGTTCTAGAATAAGGATTATTGTTGGAGTGCTAAACTATCAAGGCTTTCCAATATCTTTTGAAATTGTCTTATAATCCTTTGCATCAGACTAAGTTGAAATGCATGTGAAAGGCAGGGATATGGGGTGAACTCTCCAAATAATAACTCTGCATTTTTGAAATATTATAATGAATACATTTTTTAATCACAAAAGTGCTAAAAAGGTATCAATGGAAATAAGCTTTTTGGAGTTTACCATTGCTCACGCAGTGGTAAAGGCATTTGCCAACAAGCCTGGAAACATGGGTTTGCTAGTGACAATCCATGGGTAGAAGGAGAGAGTCAACTGCTGCAAGTTGTTCTCTGATCTCTATGAGTTCCACACACGCACAGGCATATGTGCACGTACACACACACACACACACACACACACACACACACACACACACACAATATAAAAAAATTAAATGCACTATAGAAACATTACCTCCTGTGCTAGAGAAGTGATAACCAAAAATAGTCCTGAGGAATGTTAGAAAGTTTACAATTAACTTTCTGCCATGGCATGAATGCATCTTCACTTTTTTTTTCTCCTAAAGATGTGTACATTACTTCCTTTATAAATTGTCTTTTGCTGGGCAGTGGTCGTGCATGTCTTTAATCCCAGCACGCAGGAGGCAGAGGCAGGCGGATCTCTGTGAGTTCCAGGCCAGCCTGGACTACAGAGTGAGTTCTAGGAAAGGCACAAAGCTACACAGAGAAACCCTGTCTCGAAAAAAACCAAAATAGATAGATAGATAGATAGATAGATAGATAGATAGATAGATAGATAGAAAGATAGATAGATAGATAGATAGATAGATAGATAGATAGATAGATAGATAGATAAATTTACTTTCTATCCACAGAACAGTTATTAAATTGATATGTTTCTTGAAATCAGTAAACAAAGGTAGTATGGAAATGCAAAGGGCTTTAACTCTGTAATCACATATGATAATGTTGGGACTCAAAAAACAATAGCCCCAAGCCTGGTTCCCTGTATGCTGATTATTTTAAAAGATTTTAGAGACTAGCAGTTGCTAGAAGCAGCTTTTGTCTGGCACCTCTTATCTGCCTTAAAAGAGCATGGCATACCTTCCACCTCTCTCTGCAGTTTCCTAACTGTTGCCAGAAAGATGTAAGCATGGGATCATGTTTGGATGGACTCTGTCACAAGGTATTGTTTTTCTTTCAGGTTCCTTCAGATTCCAGAGGAAAAGCTGATTTCTGGTCATCAATTACTGCTCTGGATTGCCTGTGCTTAACACCCTCCTTCCTGTTGTGAAGAGGGTATTTAAGCTTTCACCATCTGGACCTCCCCTGAGGTCTCATTTTTTGTGGCTCCCAAGCTATGCACATCAAATATAGTAGTGGATTTTTTTTTCTCCTTTAAATTCTCTACTGTTTGTTTCAGCAAGCTGAATTGTTGAATCAACAGAGAGAAAGCCTGAACTTTCCTACAATGCAACAATTTGGTCCCTTCCTCTTTTTTCTTTTATCTAAACCCAGCCACTCAGCACATCTTTCCCTGTGTTCTTAACTTGCAGTTTTCAGCATTATAAATGCTTGTGTTCCCCTCTCCCCCGTGGGATTAAATCAAGCAAAAAAGGAAAGCTTTTTCAGGCTTATCTCAAAAAAGTTGAACTTGGGAAAATGCCAGGTAAATCAAAGGGGCAGAACTGAGGACAGAGTTAGCTGTAAAGATTCAATTTATCAGTATAAACGATGAAAGAAAAGGGCCGAGATGCTGACAAAGTGTCCTGAATAGAGAACTATATATTGTCTAAAACATATACTTATATTTTCAGTTTACATTAGTCTATGAGTTTGGGAACCTTTACTCTGAACAGACTTATAGCCTTTTAAGTTTTACAAGGCTGACAGTGATGCAAATAATTTTGTCCATAAAAATGCAGATCACATATACGTGATGGAAGGCAGCTGATGATTGCCCTGTGGACAAGACCAGCTCTGCATCTATTAAGTAATGGGATTCTAATTGACTTTCTGTTGGTGCCAAGGAATTCAGACAATATGTTATTAATTACTGTATTAGTTATATGTTAACACATAATTAATTAATATATTAATCAATACACATATTACAATATTATTAATGTAATATTATTAATAATACTAAGGAATTAATATGTCTTATAGCCACATATTAATTCTGCTTCACGAATTCTCCACTGAATTGGTCATCCTATACTAACTCTCTCATAGTGATGTAAACAAGACTTCTAATATATTTTCAATTTATATTTGCGTGAATTAAAATTATAACCTTTAAAAATAATTATCTTTTAACTGATTAAAAAACCCTAAAGCTAGGAATTTTTCTGTCAAGGATATTTTCTTTACAGTACAATCCAAGAACCTGAGTGGGGAAGAAGTGGAATAAAGGTATTTTAAATTTTTCCTAAATATCCTTCAGTTACTAATTGAATTAAGTACTGTACCTATGATGACTCACAATGATTTGGTAGCACTCTGCACCTGGGAATTGTTGACCACAATACAACTAGTAATAGCTTAACTTCTGGGATATTTTGCTCGCATCCAGGAGGGATGTTGGTCCTGGGGCCCCAGCGGGGTCGAACAAGTCTAGTCTTAAGAACATTGAAAGCTAGAGAGGGGGTACACATGATGACAGAGCTCCGCAGAGCTTTCTGACACCCTCTGGCATGTGCACAGGTCTTTTTCTGAATTGCTCGGTATCAACACAAAGCTAACTGGAATGAAGGTGCACTGTGACTTAAAAGACTCCCTTTCTTTGGCAATGCCTGTGGCTCCCAAGAGGAAGTGGTTTCCCAAGAGCCTTCCTGCCCTGTGGAGATAGGGTCTCTAAACCTCCCAGACTATTCAGTAGCCACAATAACTTTTGGGTGAATTGTTTTTATATCAAGCAGCTATTGAAAGAATAAATATCTAATTGATTCCTTTCTCTCTTTAAAAGAAGTCTCAAAAATTAAAAGCTAACATAATTTGTTTTTTTTTTTAAATCTGGAGTAATGCTATCAAAACACTTGTGATGCTTGTTAAAAATGATAAGGAAGACTTTATTCAAGAGACAAAACTGCAATGGGTGTTCTGAAATAGTGGAGAGAGATTGGCATGATTAAAAACAAAAGAATGAATGGATATTTATTAAACTCTCTCTCTCTCTCTCTCTCTCTCTCTCTCTCTCTCTCTCTCTCTCTCTCTCTCTGTGTGTGTGTGTGTGTGTGTGTGTGTGTGTGTATGTGTGTATGTGTGTGTCTGTATCTGTGTCTGTGTGTCTGTGTGTGTGTGAGCATGTACATGCACAAAAAGGAGACAGATGAGTCGAAAATGACTAAGAGAAACTCCAGGAAAAAGAGGCAATTTGCCTAAACTGACTTAACAGGATTCTTATGAAAGACAAACCAGGATGATAAAATATTGAAGACAGTGAATGAGAAATTTGGTCAGATATGAAGTATAGTGGTTAATTGCAAAGCTGACCCAGCAGGATTCCTACTAAAACTGGAGTTTTAATCAGACCCAGGAGAGAGTCCAATGCCTACTTGAGAAAATAGTTCAGAGAAATTTGACTGAAGTTTGGTCAAGCAGTGAGTTTTTTGTTAATATAATTTTATTAAATTTTTGAGATTTTCGTAGATTTGTATAATGTATTTTGATTATAATCATCCCTACTTTCCCATAACTCTTCCGAGATCCACCTCCACTCTCTGTCCTCTTCCTAACTTCACATCATTTAAAAAGATGACCCACTGAGTTCAGTTTGTGCCATCCATATACGGGTGTGGGGCTACCCACTCACAATGGTTGATCAACCAGGGACCACACTATAAGAAAACTAACTTCCCCTCCCCCAGAGGCTATCACATTTCAATAGCTCCTCAGCTAGGGAGTAGGAGCCCACAAGCTTCTCCCAACTCCATGCTGGAATATTGACTGCTTGATCTTGTGTAGGCCACTACAGCTGCAGTGAATGCATAAGTTCAACACTCTTGTCATGTCCAGAACAAACATTTTCGCTGCTCCTTCCAGACCTCTGGCTCTTACAATCTTTCTGACCACTTTCCCTTGATGTACTGACCCCTGGAGGCAGGGGTATGTATAGCTGCCCCATTTCTGACTGAACAGTCCACAGACATTTATTCTAGCTGTCAGATTTTTATTCAATACTGTTAGTAGTACTTTCTCTAAGGATAGATTTATTATCCACATGTGCTTGTCCAATTATATAGTAATTAGGACTTGTATTAGCAGGCACTGTGTGAAGTAGTTAGTGTAGCCAAAAATTATATTTTAATTTTGTTTAATTTTAAGCAACTTAAATAGCTCATATGTTGAATGGCTATCTGATGAAGCCAGCAGTATGCAAAGATCAACTCTTCATAACATTGGTTCTTAATTAAATAGCCCACAACAGAAGCATTTCAAGAAGCAGAAAAAAAGTATCTAGAACCCTACAGCATGTTCTTCTGTACCTAAGATGCTTTGACTTAAAAACAAACTCCATTTCTTCAGAGATCGCAAATGACAGAGAGGCTCCATTTGAAATTCCAAAGTGTTTTAGTTTCAGCTGGTGAGAACTGGCAGTGGGGAGCAAATCATTACCTACACAATATCAGGTAAGTTGGCAAGTCCCCAACCATCCAGGAAATGTGTATTAGACTTTATACATAATGGTAATAAATTATTCCATTTAGCACAACTTGGAAGAAATCAAACTTGTCAACGAGTGATTTCTTGTGTGTGTGTGTGTGTGTGTGTGTGTGTGTGTGTGTGTGTGTGTGTGTGTGTATGTGGAGAGAGAGAAAAAAATAAGAGACATGAAACCATCCAAAGAGATGGATCAAACCTCATTCTCAATAAAAGTCACATTTTACCCATGTCCACTTCAGAGCTAGACCAGTCATTAAATGGTCTCAAAGTTCCCATTAATGTTTTAAGAAATCTCTACAGTTTCTTCCTCATACATTGGTCATGGATTGTTTCACAACTGTGGATATTCACACTAGAAATACCTTGTCAGACACATCATTTTGTACTTAGGAAGCAGTCATTTATACTGAACAATGTCCTGAGAATGAAAGGTATTTCATGAGCTAAAGAAACACTCATCTGTGGATATAATAGCTCAGATTTCATTCATTGAAACAATTAACTCAATAAATACTT
This sequence comes from Peromyscus californicus insignis, assembly GCF_007827085.1. Lineage (NCBI taxonomy): Eukaryota > Metazoa > Chordata > Mammalia > Rodentia > Cricetidae > Peromyscus > Peromyscus californicus. The sequence continues at coordinate 55,708,884 of NW_026294617.1, read as the reverse complement.
GCCTCATTCAAGTCAGGTCTTGTTCAAAGTTGTGTGATACTTTCCTTCATGTAATAGGTCTACATTGCTCAATGTAATATTCAGCTTTTCAAATTAAGCTTTTATCAAACTAAATTTTCTCTTTTTCCTTTATAAAAATCTTGTTTATGCCATAAAGTTATGCAAAGTTGGATCTCTGTCTCTGTCTCTCTCTCTGAAAAAAAAATCTAATACCCAGAAATAAGGTTACTTATAATTATTTTACAGAAGAAGGAATTGTAGCCTGCCTCATTTTTCATCCATATACAGGCTACAGTGCCCCATGAGTATGTTCTGATGACCTGGGGAAATGAAGGGGAAATCACTGAGAACTCATTGACTACATAAAGAGAAAATGGAATCCCAGGACTCAGGAACCAGAGGCAGATAGACCTTTGAGTTTGAGGCCAGCCTGGTCTACAGAGAGAGTTCCAAGACAGCAAGGGCTGTTAAACAGAAAAAGCCTGTCTCAATAACAACAAAACATGATTCCTAATAATATTCTGCTATACTCAGAGATCTGGGCCTAGCTCATTTGTCATCATAGAGGCTTCCTCTGGCTGCTGATAAGAGCAGATGCAGAGACCCACAGACAGACATTAGGTGGAGCTAGAGAAACCCTGCAAGAGAGGAGGAAGGACTGTAGGAGCCACAAGAACATGGCTCATAGAATCAGCTAAGCAGGGCTCATAGGGCCTCAGAGAGACTGAAGCACAATCATTGGAACCTGCATAGGTCGGCACTAGGTCCTATCTATCTATCTATCTATCTATCTATCTATCTATCTATCTATCTATCTATATTATATATATAATATATATATATATATTATATATATACTGCAGTTGTTTAGCATGGGGCTTTTGTGGACCTCCTAACGGTGGGAGTGGGGGTGTCTCTGACTCTTTTGCCTGCTTTTGGGACCCCTTTCTTCCTACTGCATTGCCTTATCCAGTCCTGGTGAGGGTTTTGTCTAATTTTATTGCATCTTCTTATGCTGTGTTTAATTGATATCTCTGGGAGACCTGCTCTTAAGGGAAAGTAGGAGAAGCAGATCTGAGGGAGGGGAGATGGGAAGTGTAAGGAGAGGAGGGATGGGAGGCTGCAGTCAGGATGTATTGTACGAAAGAAGAATAAATGTAAAAAAAAAAAGAAAAAAAGGAAGTCTTGCAGAAACCTTCATAACCATTTAAGGTCAGTTTTAGACTAGTCTTGATGACATAACTTCTTGCAGAGATGCCAATACATCATTGTAATGTAATGGTATCCACTAGAGGAGAGCTGTGGATAGGACAACTGGTACACAGAAAAGAATCCAGGTGAAACTGTACCACGTTATAGTTAGAGAGGGTTTCCTTTCTCTTCTTGGATTTTCTGTCCGTCCCCCGCCCCCCCCCCCCCCCCCCCGTGCTCTTAGCCTCAGCTATTGTGTTTTGTCTGCTTCTTTAGTTCTATCCTGGGTCATTAGTTAGTGATCCCACATTATAGTTTGAGGACAGCATACACTTTCTGGAGGCGAAGCCCCTAGATGTATTTCACTCTAGTCTCTACTGAGGCCACACAAAGCTATTTTCTTGTCTGGCTAACAAGCATAGCATTTTCAAGATTGGATTCAGTAAGGCAGTTTTGGCTAATGAGATTCTGACAATAAGTAAACAAGGAGGAACTTTTAAATTAACTTTAAATTTATGAGGCTGCAATCTTCCTATGTCAAAAATACCAAGTATCAAGAACGTCATATGCTTCAACCTGCTACACACTGAATATTACTGTGTGTCAACATGAGGACAAGCTGGCTAATATGCTATTTTGCTACCTTATAGAGTTGTTATGTTTGAAAGATGCATTCAAACTCAGGAATCAGGACTAAATTCTTTATTATCATTCCTCTAAGAAGTCTGTTCTCCATCAGGTGCGCAGGAAGTATGGGAGACAGAAAGAACCATGACTGATGCAGGAAAACAACCTTGGTTAAGTGATTCTTGGGCTTTGGTTTTGGTTTTTTAAGACAATTTCTTTTTAATTCTTCTTTTGTAAAAGATTATCTCTTTCATTTTTTGAGAATATAATTATACTATTTCTTCCTACTCTCTCCTCCTTCCAAACCCTCCCTTACACCCCCTTGCTCTCTTTCAAACTCATAGCCTCTTTTTTCATTCATTGCTGTTCTGTATACACACACACACACACACACACACACACACACACACACACACACACACATATATATATGCATATACACATATATTCTGAAAGCACTCATGGCTCACAGTGGTTTTACCCTTGGGAAACTTGTATGCATTACTTTTCAATATTCCTGTTCAGGACTAGAGACTATGGCAAGAGTGAATTAAGAACTTAAAGGTAATTTTATTATAAACTTATAATTTATTATGAAACTCCCTGACATTTGCTAGGGTTATATGAATGGTACCTGAACACATCTGCCTGGTGACTGTTTATGAATCTGTCACAGGGGGGTTTCTAACAGAAATGTTAATTTCTTTGTCCTGCTCATTGCCATGAGTGACTGAAAGGGTAAGCTATTATTTGCAGTACTAAGTGTTGGCAACCAAGTAAAACATAAGCCGATAGAAAAAGGTTCATTGAAGGATTCTGATTTCATTTCACTCTCATTCAGAGCAGCCTTTATAATACAGTAACAGCTTTAAGGAAGTATGTGGAAATATGTGTCAGGGAAGTCAGCCAATGTGAAAGTTTGTTAGGAAGGGGGTGGGTGGGAAAGCTGAGATTTATTATATTTCTCTACCAGGTACTTAATATAGTATTTTCTTATTTTAAGCTATCATGAGAGGAATGGATTTAATTATTTCCTTCTGAATTGAATCCAAGTTTAACAGTCCACACTGACAGGAAATTGTCCTTTATTAAGCTACTCTCATAACAGCTTAAAACTTTTCCCATCATCGACAGAAGAACGGGGGGAGGGGAGCAGTTTATGCTGTGAATATCCAGTGTCTGCCTTCTCCTGTATACTTAGGACACATCACTTTCTCTCAATTTAGCCTCTGGGAGATTTCCGTAAGAGCCATGGCCAAATGCAGGGGTGTGTGTGTGTGTGTGTGTGTGTGTGTGTGTGTGTGTGTGTGTGTGTGTGTGATTTTCAGGTTTAAATTTGTGTGTGTCCATGTACACACATACATGTGTGCATACATGTGTATGGAGGCCAGAGGGCAACATTTTGTTTTTATGACTCTCCATCTTATTTTTTGAAACCGATTCTTTCCCACAACCTGGAGATTACACATTAGGTTGGACTGGCTAGCCAGTAAGCTCCAAGGATCCCCTGTCTCTGCTCCCCTAGTGCTAGGATTACTACTGTGCAGCACTTCTCCTGGGATTGTACATGGGTGCAGCGGCTTCTTCAGAGCCTAAGTTCTTTTTTAAAAAATTCTGGGCATGTTATCAAAAATCAAAAGCTACTTGTATTGCAGGAAATTCAGAAAATATTTTAATGGTCATTAATGTGCCAGAACATATCATACAGATGACATTTATATATAAGTAAATCAGAACAAAAATCAATTATTCTGCTGGTTTACCCTTAAAACACACACACAGACACAGACACAGACATACACACACACACACACACACACACACACACACACACACAGAATTGACTCCCACAGAGAAGGACTGTCTGATGGGCATCACGTCGCCATGAGCATCATACATTTTATACTGTAACAGATCTATATTTACATGCAATTGTATAAGACCAGTAAGAAAATGATGTTAGTTAAAGCTCAGCTGGATACAAGTGTAAGGCAGGCAACCCCAGCAGAGGCTGCATTCTGCTGCATGCTATCCCCTTCAGCACTGCTCTTAGAGTCTATTTGGGTGGCTGGGACCCAGACTACTCACGGAGGAAAATTCCAGAAATGTGAAATTTTCAAATTGCAGAGAAAATATGCGATAAAATAAATTCCCTGACCTTCTTTCCTGCCTCCCAGGAGCCAGCTGATTCAAGAAATTCTGCTGGAATAATAATATAATGAACAGCTATCAATGACACATTTAGAAATTCACCGTATATGTTGAAATCAAGCATGATGGTGCCCCCAGAAGTATTGCTTTTCCTGGGGATTGCTCTGGTTATCTTTGGTCCTTTGTGCTTCCGTGTAAATAATAAGACCGTATACACTGATGACCATTTTCATAATATTGCTTCTTCTGATCCATAAGCATGGGTAATCTTTCCACCATCTAGTGTCTTTTTATATCTTTTTCTACATTACTAATTCTCATAAAAAGCCTATATATACAAAGATGGAGGTAAATTATTGTGTAGATTAAGAATTTAAAACCTAGTAAGTTTAGGGGAGCTACGTAATTGTTGGAAGTTTTCATATCCTTTGCTGTTTCACTGTGTCCCCATTGTATGGAATTTAAGGTCAGCATACACTTCTGTTCATTTAATGCAGGAATTACATGGATACAAGATTAACTCTGCTAAATTCTTCCCACCCCAACACATGCATAACTGTGTGTGATATGTCATCTTACTTCCTGATGAAGTATCTCTCTTGTTTAGAGGAATACTCACTATTTTTAACATATTGATCTTACCTGTGTTGAATAATATATGATGGTCATTAAACATAAAATATATTAATTCAGATATTAGCCTCTATTTATTTAGGTAAGGTTAGTTTGTCACAACGATTATATTTTTAACTAAACAAGAACTGGGTAAAATATCCACAGAGTAACAAAACTGGAACTTTTTTTGTGAAGCCATATTAAGACAGGGTCTAATGTAACCCAGGCTAGTCTCAAACTAGGTATGCAGCCAAGGATAAACTTGGAACCCTGGTTTCCTATCCTCTTTTCCAACTTCTGGGCCTATAGGCTTGTGTCAGCATCCCCAGTTTTATATGTTCTGGGGGCTCAGACTTAGGGCATCTTGTATGTTAAATAAACAGTCTACCAAGGGAACGATATCACAAACTAGACATAATGGTAGTGATTTTCTTTCCCACATTCCTTTGCTCCCATCAGTCAATTTCCCTCAGTACAACCAATTAACATCCTCTTATATATGCTAATACAGTGGGTGCATTATCATTCTTACAGTAAGTAAGATAATAATAATGAAATAAATGTTCAATTATTTTCATCTGGTAATATACAGTGGAGGCTATTTTCTATTAACAAAGAATGTCTTTCTTTTTCTATTGGCTTCCAGTATTTCACTGATATAGATGTGTGTCATTTATTTAATTAGTCTCCTACCAATAGGAACTTAGATCATGCAATCTTTTACTGTTACAAATAATGCTGTAGTGAGTAATTTCAGGAAATACATCAATTCACAGGTATGCAATTATCTCCACAGGATACATTCCTAGAAGTTAAATTACTAGGTCAAAAGACACAAGTACTTGTAATTTTCAGAAATACTGCCAAATTGCCTCCACAGAGGTGATGTCATTATAAACCATAGGAAACACTCAAAAGAAATAAAGAAGATTTATACAAAAGAAAAGGAGAAATGCTGCTGAGGAACAGACAGAAAAAGAAGTAGATTTTGCCCACCAATAACACCTTATTGGTGTTCTTGCCAAAATAACAACAGTTCAGATTATTAAACAGTATTGGGCTATAAACAGAAAGGACAGACTGGCAGGACAAGTGGTCCATTTCCATCAAAAAATATACAGGAATTACTGGCTGGAGAAGAGAGAAAGATGATTTTAAAGAGATCCCAGAGACAGCGACAAAGCTTAATGTCCAGACTTTATTTGGAAACTTTTTGAAACAAACTCTAAAAATCATTAGTGGTGATTATGAGAAAGTTGAAGACTAGAAAATATGAAAAGTGATATTTATACTTTGAGATCAGAATATTCAACACTATGAAGATGTCAATTCTCCCTATAGTTTGATAGATAACATAATTTCAATAAAATAGCAACAAATTACGGAAGTTAATTCTGAAATTCATAAAAGCTAACTAAAATGTAAGCATAAGAAAAATATTCTGAAGAAAAATAATGACCAGAAAATAAAAGGCACTAGGAAGTTATAATTAAAACAAAATGGCTTAAAATACAACATTAATACATGTCAGAAGTTAGGATTTAAAATTAGTGGGTTAAGATAGATCATCTAGTTAGTGATAACTGATATTTAGATAACATGGTATCTGGCTGGAGTATGATTAAGTTGTCAGAATGTTTTCCTAGCATACAAGATGCCCTAGGTTTGTGACCCTGGAACCACATAAAATTGGGCATAGTTACGTTAACCTGTAGTCCAAAAAGTTGTGAAGTAGAGGAGAGAAGGCCAAGGGTTCAAAGTTATCCTCAGCTATATGGCTAGTTTGAGACTACCCTGGACTATGTAAGACCCTATTTTAAAACAAACAAACAAACACAACCTCAAAAAAGGTAACAGGGTGAGTATGTATGTAAAAAGTTTAAGATAATGTATGCTTTTCATCACAATCAAAATAAATTCTAGACATATAAGATTTTAACAGCAAATGAATAAATAGTCTAGGGAAACATCATGGGAATGTCTTAAAAGATGCATGATAACTGTTTCATGAGTTGGTATTGTGGTAGCTTGAATGTAATTGGCTCCCATAAGCTCATAGGGAATGGCACTATTTAGAGGTGTGGCCTTGTTAGAGTAGGTATGGCCTTGTTGGAGGAAGTGTGTCACTGTGGGGGTGGACTTTGAGTTCTCATATATGCTCAAGCTACATTCAGTGTCTCAGTGCACTTCCTGTTGCCTGCAAGATGTACAATTCTCAGCTCCTTCCCCAGCACTATGTCTGCCTGCATGCTGCCATGTCTTGCCATAATCATAACGGACTAAACCTCTGAAACTGTAAGCTACCTGGTTAAATGTTTTCCTTTAAAAGAGTTGCCATGGTCATGTGTTTCTTCACAACAATAGAAACCTTAAGACAGATATATTTTCATTTACACATGCATATGTATGTAAAACATGTCTATTGTATATACATACAAATGCACATTCAGTATTGAAATAGAGGTCTAACCATAATCAAGATCTTAAAAGCATTAAAGAAAAGATTAATGAGTATGACTGAGCTATAATAAAAACATTTACATAGTCCACCCCCCCAAATAAAAAATCAAAGACAAAAAAAGAAAACAGAAAAATCTGGGCCTGGAGAAATGGCTCAGTGGTTAAGGCTCTTGAAGAGGACCTAAGTTAAGATCTGCTGTGGGATGGTCTGTATGTCAAATGTGTTGCTGATTGGTCAATAAATAAATCACTGATTGGCCAGTGGCCAGGCAGGAAGTATAGGAGGGATGAACAGAGAGGAGAATTGAGAGAACAGGAAGCTGGGTGAGGGAGACACTGCCAGCTGCCGTCAGGACAAGGAAGATGTAAAGTACCGGTAAGCCACAAGCCACATGGCAAGGTATAGATTTATAGAAATGGATTAATTTAAGCTGTAAGAACAGTTAGCAAGAAGCCTGCCACGGCCATACAGTTTGCAACCAATATAAGTCTCTGTGTTTATTTGGTTGGGTCTGAGTGGCTGTGGGACTGGCGGGTGTCAGAGATTTGTCCTGACTGTGGGCCAGGCAGGAAAACTCTAGCTACAAAGATCCCAGAAGTTATATTGGAGTCTGATGCCCCTGGCCTCAAAGGACACCTGCATTCATGTGCATATATCCTGTTAAAGATATGCATGCATGTCCTGGATAGGTTTTTGTAAACTTGACACAATCTAGAATTATCTGAGAAGCAGAACCTCAAACGAGAAAATGCTATCATGGGACTGCTTTAAGAAAATCTGTAGGTTATTTTCTGGATTAGTGATTGATGTGGGATGGCCCAGGCCACTGGGGGCAGTGCTATCTTTGAACAGGTGGCTCTGGGTGGTATAAGAAGGCAGGCTGAGCAAGTCATGAGAAGCAAGACAGTAAGCAGTGTTTCTCCATAATCTCTGCTTCAATTCCTGCCTGCAGGTTCCTGACTTGAGTTCCTACCCTGATTTTCCTCAGTGATAGATTGTGACCTGGGAGTTGTAAGGTGAAACACACCCTTCCCTTTCCAATGGATACACAAAATTCAAATTAATAAATAGCTTTTAAAAACTTAAAATATAGAAAAGATAGAGGTGCATAGAACCCCTATAAACCAATAAAAGCAACATAAATGTAACTATGTAAAGTGTATATATTAAAGATTGAACAGACACTTTACCAAGAAGTTCCTATAAATGGTTCTCAAGCTCACAAAAAGATGATTTCTTTATAATTAATAAAGATAACTCATATCTATGAGACTTAGTTAAAATAAAAATACTCTGAAGTATTATTAGTCATTTTAGTCATTTACTAATTTTATAAGCCCCTCAATATTGGAGAATAACCCAAAGGCTAACTAACTTTTGTGGAAAAAAAAAAGAGAAGAGGCTAAAGGTAGCTACTTCTTAAAAGTTATAGTACACTCCTAAATTCTCCAGGGCCTAGGGTAGGAGTCTGTTATACAAGGCCTCAATATCAGAGGAGTTCTCTGATGGAGAATGCAACTAAAGAACCAGAATAAACAAAATCTTTAAAAAGTTCTTTAAGCAGTCAAAAATAAAGATCCATAAGATAATTTTAATTTTTTATAGTAAATTCATAAAGCCATCTCAATCCTTACCACAGAATGCATATTTTAATTTTGCATATAATATGAATATGTCTGATTTTTTTATTCATGCTCCCTATCTTTGTTAGTCAAACCAAAAATTTGAAGATGGGGCTCTGAAGACAGGCACAATGTCTCTAGAAAGAAAACAAAAGATGTTGGTCTGCACACACACAGGATAGAAAGTCTTAGTGTCTAGGTCATTTCCGTAAGTATATTCCTCATGATGCTCATGGCGTTACTCCATACCCAGTACTGGGTGTTAGTGATGATGCCCTTGAACTGATATTAAGAATCTTAACTTATTCTAGCCAGTAGATTCTGGAAGGATGTACATTATTTATGTTAAATAAAGTCTGAGAGGGATCTGAAATAAAGTACTAGATATTCAATAGGATATCACAGTTGTCTAGAAAACTTAAACATATAAAAAATAAGCATCTTTTGGGATTCAGCTAGCTATGATACTTTTGTTATTTTAAGGGTATTAAAGTTACATTACCTACATTACCTACTATTATTAAAAGGCAGACTCTCTGGTCTTCCATGTGACTGAACTGGGAAATTTCAAACTTACTTTGTGACTTCTAAGAAGTTCTTTTGTGAGTTTAGGACTGAGTGCAGAACTTGGCAACAGGCCATATTTTAAAATTCTTTGACTTGCAGTAATTACATTAAGAGAGTGAAATTACATTCCTATTTGAATCTGCATGACTTAATCATCGCAACCGTTGGCACCATCTGTTGATCACTAGCCTCTGTGGATGCAGATGTAAGACCCTCTGAGGCCAGCTTTCTCTTTGGTTGTGGCTGGTTTTTGCTGTTCTCTACGTTTTTATCCCCTCAAATGGATGGCATTTTAAAACTCTTCATATGTATCTTTTTTTTTCTCCAATAAAGCTACAGGCAGCAAAACAGATCCTCTGGGGGTGGGGGAGTTATTTTAAGATTTAGATCCTACTATGATTAGATAGTGAGTATGTGATCTCTATGGGTCATTAATATCACTAATGTGAGGCAAAAATGTTAGATTAAATGGCTTCTGGGAGAACATAACTTACTCAGAATGACATGCTTTACAGTGTTTTTATAACCTATTATTTAAAAGGGAGACAGTAAAGCTATTTCTCTAGATCAGCATTTCTCAGGGGTCTGGCAAATTCAGTGTTGGGACTTCATTAGCAGGTGTTAAAATGCATTTTAGGGACCACATCCTCAATGTCTTGAATCAGAAATTCTACACAGTGGACTCATTTCCCTACATTTTTACAAGATACTTCAAGGGATTGATAAACAATAAGGCAAGTAGGTAGGATAGCAAGTAGACTATGTCCAGCTGAAACAGTTTTCTGAGAAGAATGGGAAGGAGACATCTGATCACTACTTATAGTCAGGCACTTCATAAGCCAGCCCATCTATTCCTTTACACCCCCACACCTGTGGTTTTCACACTTTTTCCAGGATGACTCTTGATTTCTATTGCTCTGAAGAGTGCAACCTCCATGAAGACAGGAGCCAAACTGCCTCGCTCAGGGCTGTCTGAGTACAACCACTACTGGACCTGAGCCCATCTTCAGTATTTGTGAGTAAGTGATATGTGTAGAAAATTACTTCCATGTGAGCCAGTGGAGACTCCGGAGACTTGGAATAGACTGTCTGGGACTACATAGCTTCTAAGTGTCAGAAAAGAGTCAGTTGGGTCTGGTTCTTAAGCATGGGCCACTTACCCTCAATATCCCCACGGCCTTCTCTTCTTTGGACATTCAACCTGTCTGTAAAACAGACTTCTATCCAATCTATGTTACTTGTTAAACTACCAAGCCTACAGAAACATCTACAATGAAACTTACTTTAAAAGTATAGTTGAAATGTGATAAATACCCCAAGGAAGTGTATTCAATGAGAAGAGACAGTCAATAAATAAGAAGAATAAATTGGAATTTTACACACAAAGATGAGGAAGATTTCACCAAACCTCTGAGTTTTAAGGGAGTGCTCCAAGGAGAAAGATGAAGATGCAAGCTCCAGAATCCTGGGATTAGAGCCCAGAATTTACAAGTGCAACTGCTAAGGAAGCTGTGGGTCATTTGGTTCAAAAGCAGAGAGGCTGACACAGATGGAATTGGGGAAAGGGGGCAGAGAAGGGGTGAATGCCTAAGTGGAGTAAATGCCTAAGGGAGATTCACAAGTTGAACAAAGGAGCTCTTTCAAGCAGAGCAAAGGTGGATCTAGCTGAATGAAGGAAAGGACAATTAAGAGGAGAATTTCATTGTTTTCACATTGGAGACAGGAAAAGATAGCATTCTTATTTCTACTAGTGCTGGCCCAGGAGAAGGGGACATTGATTACAGGCATTGCAGGAGTGCAATCAAGAACAGCAAACAGGAGATGAGATAGAGAACAAGGAGACGTGCTGGCTCTAGACAGAAACACAGATGTTGCACTGGTAGAAACTGGAGCAAAGGTGAAGTGCAAGAGAGCAGAGACATTTGGGTGGGTGCACATGGGAGCAGGAGACCATGGTTTCCCAAAGGAGCTTCAAAAGTCTTGGAGGAAGTGATATAAAACCTGCCTTAAGAACATTTTTCCCCATCAACATTCTCTCCACACATAAGCATGAAACTACATATTTCTGCTTAACCATATGGAATATGTAAGGCGCAGATTCTTGCCAAGACAGTGTTTCTCATCTTTGGTTAGAATAAAATTGGAAAACATATTGTACAAGTAATGGATTTTACAAAATAAATTAATACAGATTGAAAACCTTCTTCTGTGTTCCCACTTGTATTGCAAATTTATTCCCTTAAAATCATTTCATGTTCTGAATGTCACTGAGAAATTTAGTAGACTGCTGAGCTGCACCCCAGAAGTGGGTTTCCAAACATAATTTAATTGGAAAGGTCGTAACTAAGTTTCACCATATGGGACTGCCAGATGTAATCAATGCAATATAAGTTTGAAGAAGACATTGAGTGTGTCATTGCATTTTATAAGCAATGAAGGTTATCATTTATGCAACAGAAATCACTCTAATGTCTTAGGAAATTAGCACATTGGTAGAACATGCAAGTATCAGAGGGTTAATGTAGAATGAGTAATCATGACTGAGCGATACCATACTAAATAAAACACACAGAAGTCAAGTAATAAAGCTATTGTCCACAAGGCCTCACTGTTCACATACATCAAATCTGTAAGGTTGATATGGGCTGAAAGTTTTAACCTTAATAAATTTGAAGATGCAACTGGAAACTGATATAATTGCAGATTCAGTTTTATTAACAATGACTATAAAATCATTAAGTAGAAGACAAAGAATGGTTTAAACAATGGAAATTGCTACCACTGGATGCTTCAAGCCTCAAAGATTTTTTTAAAATCAGCTTCTAATGCAGCAATAGATAAACTTAAAATGAAGTCAGTGATCCCAAATACATCAAGTCCATTATTCATAGGTCTGAAGTCATAGTGGAAAAATGTCACACCAGTGTAAATCATATGAGATTCAGTTTTCTGTCACCCAGGCTAGGTTGGAGAGGGTTCTTGTACAAGCAAAGAGCTCAAATGTCCTAACTGTATACCAGGAAGAGTTGTTGTACAATGTTAAATTTCTTTCAAATACAGGTGTATATGCTATATACCACCAGAGGAATAAGATTCCAAAGCTGATGCAAAACCACCCATCATGTAAAGCATTATCATTTGTACTTATTCTCCTAGAACGTGAAATTGCTGAATTTCACCCTCATACTGTCCTAAACTGAAATTTGCTGAATTGTAACAGAGAAAGCATCACAAATATCATTGCCTCAAGTGCCCATAATATTTAACTCATCCTCATTCAAGATTAGTCTCAATGTACATGTGAAAAGCACAAAGGAAAAACAATTCAGACCATTTGTATTATACGGTCTTTGGTCACATCTCTTCAAGGGTATGTTCCCCTTAGAGGATCTCTAGAGATAAACAAGATCTGCAAATGTAGTGCTATCTCTCCCTCTCCTTTGGAGAAAAACACCTAGAGTTGTCCACAAATGGACTCAGATTTTAAAAGCAAGACAGCATGCTTGACCTAGAAACATTCCATGAGATGTTTGGAAGTTACACCTATTCTCCAAAACTTACACCTTTCCTGTCCTGGTGCCAGAACAGGACAGTGATGCTCAGCATTTCAAAACCAGGTTGGCACATTTTCTCCTGACAGGATCCAGCTGGCAGCTGCCCCTGTCTTACCAGAGCCATTCCAATCTTGATCAGACCCAAGTGATGGCACCACACAGAGGAAGTGATGAGTTCACCCAGCTGGACCACAGAGATGTGTGGACAGCAAGACTAATTGAATATTTTCAGTGAAGCAGAATTTTGCCAGTTCTAAAAGAATCCCAAGATTGAAGTTAGTTTGAAGAAAATAATGCCTATTTACCAACTATCACCTGTAGGTGTCCCTTTCTTGAGGTAAGGACACTATGTGTTTACAGAGAATTCCAAGAAGGCAACGAGGATTCGATGCTCCAAGGTCATGTCTGACACAGTTGCACTATTCATACCACTGAAGGCAGAGTTACCACACTTGCTTCAAATAATATTCTTTGCCCCTTCTACCTGGCCAAACTTCACTTTTTAAAAAAACTTACCTTATTGAAGGCGACCCTCAACAATTCATGTCTTTTTGCCTCTCATCATGTTTGGTGCAGTGTTTTGACTTGTATATTCTAAACAAATGTTTGTCAAATGAAGGGCATTTTGGGAATATGAATAATTTGAGGGTATGAATAGTGAGAAAATTATATGAAGAATGAGAAGATATGGACTCGACTTCTAACTCCACTGTTAATAACCTGTGTTACCTTGAAAATCTTTTACTCTTACTGGGAACCCTAAGTACTTTGTAGTTATGAGAATGAAAAAGTTAAAGCCTAGATGTTTCTGAAGTGATAAAAATAGGATCTAACAGCTGACCTTCAATGAATAGCCTTCTATAAATCACTGAAATAGTTGGTATCGACATCCAGTGTCAAGTCTAAGCCATAAATATGGCGCCTAATCTCCCCACAACTTTCTCCTTCTTCACCATTGTTTCTTCTGGATGCTGGGGATTGCGTCCAGGGCATCATGTGGGTGCTAAGCAGTAAGCACTCTACTATTGAGCTGCACTCTCACCCCTCACTCTAACTCTTTCTTAAACTTCTTTTATAAAGCACCATAAAAATATAAAAACCTGTCCTGCTTTTTATTTATTTAAATTATTTCCTGTTAGAATGATTTTATCATAAAAAGAAGTAGGAAGAAGTACAAAATTCCCGTGTGGCCTTTCCTGTTTCTCCAAGCATTAACATCTTATAACTAATGCAAAATTATCAAAACCAGGAACTTTACCATTGACATAATAATCTACCCACTTATTCCAATTTTATAAGTTTTATACTATCTTTTATTTTTCTGGTTCTGGATTCTGTCCAGGATCCAGCACTATATTTAGCTCATGCTCCTAGTATTATCCAATCTACGAAAAGGTTATCTCATGAATTAATAGTCTAAGATAATATAAATGTCCTTTCTTATCTCAATTTTGGCCATAATATTTTTCAAACTGTGATGTTTCTAATTTTGTTACTCTTTCTATTTTTACCTATTCCTATTCTACTGTAAAAATTAGGTTATCTTTATATGCTCATAATTGCATTAGTTTAGATGCATTTTATTTTATTATATGGATAATAACACACTGCTATAATTCCTTTTCAAGTTATCCTAAACTTGGTTTTTGCCTCAATGCCTTGCAAGAAATCAATCCATCCAAAGAAATGCTTGTTTAAAGATGAAGCATGACACAGCACCTGGGGAATGAAGGCAGAAGAATCAGAAGGCCAAGTATGGTGGTTTGAAAGAAAATGGCCCCAAAAGGGAGTGGCATTATTTGGAGGTATGGCCTTGTTGAAGGAAGTGTGTCACTGTGGGGGTGGGCTTTGGGGACTCTCATGTTCAAGCTACACCCAGTGACACAGTTCACTTCCTGTTGCCTGTGGATCAAGTCTCAGCTCCTTCTCCAGTATTATACCTACCTGTATGCTGCCATGTATTGAAGTAATGATAATTAACTAATCCTTTGAAATTATAAACCACCCCAATTAAATGTTTTCCTTTATAAGAGTTGCTGTGCTCATGGTGTCTCTTTACAGCAATAGAAACCCTAATTAAGCCAGCCAGCCTGAGTTACATGAGAGCTAGACCTAAAGAGTGAAAAAAAAATTGACACCAGGGAGTAGTGTCACACATCTTTAATCCCAGTACTCGGGAGGTAGAGGCAGGTGAATCTCTACGTGCTTGAGGCCAGTCTTGTCTACAGAGCAAGTTCCAAGGCTACACAGAGAAACCCTGTCTTGAAAAAAAAAACATGGAATGGATGAAAAATTAAACATATTTTAAAAGAAGAACTGTGTTTTCAGGGGACATTAGGGGCATAGGACACTAAATACAGACACCCGCAAGTTCCAGATTGAAGACAAAAGGCTTTCAGACACACAGAAGTTCGGGATAGAGAGCATCACCAATGCTTATACTATAACTAGAGATTTAGTCATGTAGCATTTGGCAAGAGGGCATTTAGGAACACTTATATTGTTTTATACTTACATGAATGTACAGAGCACAGTAAAAAGTGTGATGGGAACTTTAATGAGACAGAGAAAAAAAGCAAGGGGGATAAAGACAGGAGAGGTGGGGGAGGAGATGAATACTAGTTCACCAATTCAAGTATTTGAAAATGAGCAAACTTAAAAAAAACAATAGGTACCATCAATCTGTAACATGAATTGCATAATGTAATCCTCAATGCAACAGAACACATGAAAAAGCTATACTAATTCATACTAATTCATCTGTTATGTTTATTCATAGTCTCATCTATTAACTCATCAAACTGTCTCATGTTTCGAATGTTTAATATGTCCCAAATACTGTGTGAAAACCATGGACAGATACAACACTTAAATGTTTTTCAGTGACCTCACAGTTTAGTGGGACTGGGCACCTTTCCAAAAGTTAGTCTTAGAAAAAGCTCTTGGCTTCATGGGTAAAATGAAAGGTTCTGTCTTTGATTTGTAATATTGTTGTTTATCACTGAAGATCCTTCATATGGTGATTAATTAATTTGATAATGGCAAGGATACTGGTAAAGGGGCCTCCCTCTCAAATTTGCCCAGGTGGTAGTAGATGCTCTTTGTAGCTGCTTAAATACTGAGTCTCACAGAGCTGATTCCTCAAGGATGGAAAGCCCTGTTTACATAGACTCTCCAACTCTTTTCTTCTGCTGCAGCTTACAGCTGTGACATAATGAAGAGTCAGCTGAGATTCAGAATACATTATTTTTTTTTTAAATCCGAGGAGGAAAGCTGGTTGCATATTGTATTTTTATTTGTTTTTTTTTGGGGGGGGGGTTGATTGATACAGATAAAATACATAATCTAAATAATTGTAGCACTACACTGGAAATTTCTTTCATAGCCATGATGGCCATGTTGATTCAAGGGAATATACTTATCCCCACCTTCTAAAACAAAATATTTTACCTCACAACCTATGACCAAATATTCTTGTTTTGGGGTTTAGTTAATAAAACATATTTATAAAATAGGAAGCGTCTACTTATTTAGTCACTAATAATGCAGAGTTTTGGTTTATTAATTGCAAAATACTTAGGAGTCTCAGAGTCTCAGAGATTACAAAAAATGTGAAAATGAATAAATAAAAATTTTAAAAGAATATGAGCAAATAACATTAAAGGACTATTTACCAAATTCACATTTTACCCTTACTTCAAATCAGTGTGAATAGTTAATGAATTGGTCTGCACTATACAAGAAAGTAAGGAAAGCAGGAACATTCACATGTGGTATGTGCCAGGCAGACTTTGAGGGGCTCATGCTCTAAGACCAAAAATTTTTATGAGATTATCTAAAGCAAATGAAAAATATGACTCTGTGTGCTAAGTGAGTCTGTGACAGGATCACACATGTTTTCCTTATTGAGGAGCAAGAAAATCACTGTGAAAATGTTGAAGGCACAAGCCCAGAGTTAGCAAGCAAAGTAAATGTGAATTTTTTTAAGTAATAAAAATCAAGCTTTGCTCTATGATTAAAAAAAAAAAAATCAATGTTCCCAATGTCTTCGGTTGCCTGCCTATTTCAGGTAGGGAATGAAGGTCAGCTACTGATAAAAACACATTTGAAATTAATCTGAGAAGAGATTCAATTACAATGATCACAGTTCTGAAAGTTTATCATGGAGCCTCTTTTCTTCAAAGGACTTTTTTTTAAGCTGTCATCACCCTGAAACATATTCTGTATTGCGATGTATCATTTTTGTGTACAGATAACCTTATGCAATACAGACATGCAGTTATGGGTTCTTGTTTACAGTGAGAGCTATGGCCTATGGTTTACTGAAACTTTTGACAGACTAGACATAGTCAAGAAGAAACTGAATATGTTGAATGAATGGTTTAGAAATTATATAGAGATCACACTGTAAGATTCCTCATTTACTGTCTGAGGCAACTGTAAGGTGTTGCTAACCATACTCGTGGACTGTAGGAAAGGAAGAAAAGAAGTAACTTAGGAGATAAGGAAGGTGACTAGCATGATGGTTCTGTTTGGTGGTCAACTTGACACATCTGGGAAGAGGGAACCTCAACTGAGTGACTGCTTCCATGGGATTGGCCTGTGTGTATGTCTCAAGGTATTTTCTTGCTTGCTAATTGATTTAGGAGGGCCCTGCTCACTGTGGACGCCACCATCCCTAGGCAGGAGGGCTTGGGCTGCATAAGAAAGGCAGCTGAATGTGAGCAGGGAGCAAGCCATTATGCAACATTCCTTCACAGTCTTTGCTTCAGTTCCTGCTTGAGTTCCTTCCTTGGCTTCCCTTAATGATGACTGTGATAGGGAACTGTAAGATGAAATAAACCCTTTCCTCCCAAAGTTGCTTTTGGTCATGGTGTTTATCACAGCAGCAGAAAGCCAAGTAGGTGATATGGAGAGGGAATGTGCTTCTAGGCAATAAGGAACCAGCAGTATTCTGGGCTGGGGAGGACTCAGACAAATACTTAATCCCATGATTCTATATAGGGTACATACTTTCCATTGTGCTTTATACAATTAAAAGGGATTTATTTAGTTAAATCTGGGAGCCCCATAGAGTGGCAGCCAACAAGCGAATTATGCTGCAACTAAACACATAATGGGTGTGTTCAGTGAACATCCATTTTTTAAATATAGCTCTACCAGAAGTGGGTTCTTCCTGTATGAATTTACCTGATTAGTGATGCTTCTAACATTTAGCAGAGGATTTCTTTAAAGCTGAGTCATGAACCTTAATGACATTTTATGTTGACATTAAAAATAGTCAAGTCTGAACAGACTCTGTACACTTCAGAAAGCATAGCTTTATGCTGGAATCTCTAATTTAGGAAAATATATGTCCCAGAGAAGTAAGCAGAACACTTATAGATGCTTAAGTACTTTAATTGTATAAACAATCAAAATGCCTGGGAGCATTTTACAATTATGGATCAGTAGAGGTCTTTAAGGGGCACTCCCTCTATTCCAGTGGCTGAAGTTGCATCTCTATTGTCCATGGTCTGGCTATAATGTCTGGTTCAGTTGGTAGATAAATTCTCATTTCATCCATTTGGGGATTTGTGTTATCCTGCAGTAACTCTAAACATTTATTCATTCTTCCCTCCTGGACTGCATGCCTAATTAACTAATATGAAATTCACAGTAGTAATCATGGATTCTTAAACAGGATGAAAACAAAGGTAAATATGGTGTAAGTCTCCATCACTTCTAAGCACAATTATTAGAAGGGTAAACTCTGAAAAGGGAACTTGAACTAAAATTTTTATATGACTTCAAAGAAGAAACAAATTTACTCTCCCTCTTTAAAAAGTTATGATTTATTAAATATTTTATGTGCTTCGGATTAAATCCAAATATAGCTCAAACAGTCAAGCAAACATATTCTGTTTCTTAGCAGAATACAATAGCATCACTTACGAAATCACTTCAGTTTTTCCCATATCCATGCTTTAGCTGAACACTGAGTTTCTGATACACACTAATTATCTTTTAATGTAGTGATGTTGGATCTATGCAAGATTTAGACATATGTTTCTCAGTCTTTGCCCACATCCAATGAATACGATATATTCCTCAAAATAACCAGTCTGTAGTAGGTGACAGAGATGAGGTAGATGTAAAAATACCACAAAGGCTCTTCTAATGTACACATCTCACTGCACATGCCCATCCCCACTCCAACCTGCATAAAAGCCCAAGACTTTTGAGAATCACTGTTGAAAACCAAAGGGAGGGTATGGAAAACCGAGTAATTTAGCACCATGCTGTGACATCTGATGAACTTGATTCCTCCTTGACAAACAGATCTATATATTGAACAACAACAAATTGCTTATACTTGCAATTTCACAAATCTCCAATATTCCATCTGGTTTAATAAAATCTCCAATTTTCTACTTTTTTTTTTCCACAGGGAGAAAATATCTAAGAAAACAATAGAAAAGATTGGCTGTTTCATCTTTTAATTTTAGTATGGAGCATAAGCTTTTAGAATTTTTTCTGATACACTTTGAGTCAGTCTGAGTAATAACAGGTCTACCTCAGTTCACTCAAATATAAACATTCAAAACATTTGTAAGTAATTCAGTGTTAGCATTGCTACATTTTGAATATGAAATGTCCCCAAATTTATGTGTTTAGTATTTGGCCTTTACCGGGGATGTGAAACTGGCAGGTGGTAGAAAGCAGGTGGGCTGTAGTTGGAGAAAATAGGTCATGATGGGGTGGGTATATATCAGCCCCTCCACCCAACTCCTCCTAGTGTCTTTAGTCCCCCTCCAGCTTAGGTTGTTTTTTTCTTTTTTCTTTTCTCCTGTTCCTATGACAAAATACTTTGAGAAGACCAACTTAAGGGAGAAAGGGTTTTTTGGCTTACAGTTCAAGTGTACAGTTTATCATGGTGAAGAAGGAAAGCTGGCATGAGCTTGAAGCCAATGGTCACACTGTATCCATAATCAGGAAGAGAGGACCAGGGAATGGTGCCACCCCCCGGTGGGCGGGGCTTCCTACCTCCATTGACCCAATGAGGATAACCCCTCAAGGCATGGTCAGTCGTCCATCTTCTAGCTAATTCTATATTCCATCAGACTGACAATTAACAGTAAGCACTGTGCTGCATCCATAAGGTCGCCGCCACTGTCCCAGTCTCCCTCAGTCGTTAATTCTGCTTAGACTCAGTCCCAAAGCTATGAAGCCTGCTAACTTTGGACCACTGAAACGTTTAAAAACATGAGTTCAAATAAACCTTTCCTCCATTAAACCTGTTTCTTTCAGATGTTTCTCATAGCAACAGAACACTTACTACAGCAAGAATATATTAAATGTACCAGTAGGCTCATAAACCTGAAAAACTCAGAAGTTTGAAGTGTCTATAGCACACCAGCAGGGTCTGTGGCACAGAGGAGGGTATATCTTACCTAGAGACAGTGTTTTCTCTAAAATAGAAACTCTGCTAAGCATACTTAATGAGGTGAGGCAGGTTTCAGTTACTATGCTGACAGTTTGGATATCAGACTTAAAATAACCTTGCTGTGTTTTAATATTGCCTAGTTCTGTCTGAAATTAGAAGTGTATGTGTGTGTGTGTGTGTGTGTGTGTGTGTGTGTGTGTGTGTGTGTGCATGTGTGTGTGTGTGTGTGTGTGTGTGTGTGTGTGCACATGTTCATGGGGAGACCAAAAGTCAACATCAGATGTTTTTTTCAATAGTTCTCTACCCTATTTTTTGAAACAGCATCTCTCAGTGAATCCGGTGCTAATTGATTCAACTAGACTGGCTGGTCAATAAGCCCTAGGTCTTGCTTCCTATCTTGGCTTCCCCAGCACTGAGATTGCAAGCCCATGTTGGTATGCCTGGCTTTCGTATGGGGTTGGAAATTGAATTCATGTCCTTATGCTTGCAAAACTGAAAAAGGACTTTAGTAACTGAGCCCTTTCCCCTGAAGTTATAATTCTCCCTTATAGATTTAATCAGTATTTTATTTTAATTGGCTTAGATGTATAATAAACTCCCATACTTTTCTAATTTTAAGAATGCAAGAGAATTCATAGTTGCCCAGTGTAAGGTGTGGGACACACACACTGCAGTAACTGCACAATTTACAGAAAGACACAAAGGACTGTAGTTACTGTTGAAATAATGGTCAGATTGCAGGACCTGTCATTGGTAGAAACAATACAGACTTGGTAGGATAGGTTGATCCCTGGGGTAACTTGGGAAAAACTTTTCCCATTATAGTAGTTGGAATTGCACCAATAATTGACTCAAATAACAGTTATAAAAACCAAGGGGATAACATATGGGGATGGGGATATATAGACATTGGCATGGTGCTTAAGTTATAGAAAGGGTACTGACTTGAAAAACAGTGTTGTTTTCTAAATTTCCCCCTATGCAGCACCCACTGCCTCCTTAAAACCTTCCACTGCCTGCTCACATACTAAGAACTGCTTCCACATAGCATACAAACAGGTTCCAAGAAAACATGAGTACAACCCCACTGCTCCATGTTGCCTCTTCTGCTTCCTTAATTTTCCTTGTATTTATTTTGTTCTTACTTATTACATCAAACTGTATAGCTGAAATAACTTTTCACACAGCTTCCGGAGCTCAACTGCAAAAGGAGAAAGCTTATATAACATATAATGTGTTCATATGCCCATCTCAAGCATTTCTGCATGAACTATTTCCATAGCTGGAAAAAGAGTAAATGCAGCTGCGTAGAGGAAGCAAAACATCAGTTTTGGTTTCCTTTCTCTGAAAATAAATCCCTCTGGGTGGGTGTTTTGCCAATAGCTGTAATTTTACTTCTTAAGCAACAAATATTCTTTTGTATCAAAACAAGTTGTATGAAACCCTAAGGGAAAGTGTCATCATCTCCCCCTCAATGGAAAGACAAGAATTTATGCTCTTCCTCATACATGAAGATCATCATTTGAATTCAATAGAGCTGTCCTTCATTTGCCCCACTAACTCACTGAACATCACTCTTGTCCCATGTCTGTCTGAAACTTCTATCAGAACACCTCACTCAATATTCGGTTCCCCTAATTTCCCAGGGTTCTCCACTCCTTTCTCGTTTGGCTTCTATTACTGAAGCATTGTTAACCTGTGTGAACATACAGATTAAGTAGCAATGAACAGAAAAGTAAACACTTTGCTTAAATTAAACAGTTTCTGAAACAGGCTTAAAGCACTAACTGATGAATACAGTGATTTTTTTTTATCAAATTGGCAAGATTCAGGAGCTAATCCTGTGTCAAACACAGGCTACTCTTCTGTGGGAATTCCATAGCCATTTGACTGATGAGATCTTATAACAGGATTTTATTACAAAGCCATGCTGATGAGAAGGGAAAGAGGTAAATATTTAAAATATTGAGTGTATTTGTTGTTGCTGCTGGGGATCAAACCTTGGGCCTTGTGTATGTTGGGCATGCTCTCTACCATTGAGCTACAGCCCCAGCAGAGCACTACATTTAAAAAAAAAAAAAAGACTGTCTAGGCAAAGAGAGCAATTACCATGGCACACCGCATATGATAAATGATTTTCAGTGATGGATTATTCATGCCAGCTAGCTAGCTGGATTTATGACTCTGAGCATGAAAAGCACAGGTGTCTTAATATGCTTTGTGGACATGAAGAGGCATACAAAACCAAAATATGAAAATTTCCAAACAGGATAAATTAGAGTACTAAATAAACACAAACACAATGAGAGGAAATGAAGCTGGGTATTTCAATCAAAACTGACATCTTTAATCAAAAAGCAAGTGGTAATTTTAAAACAGTGTTGCAAACATGTACAAGGCGCCATTATTTTGCAACAAGAAGCCAAGTGAATGCCGATGAATTGTCTTTTCAAGACAGAACGATTTCAATGCTTCAAAGTTTCAGTTTTATAACTGAACCCTTTTGTATCTAAATGTATAATCATTTATTTTAATGGGCAAAAAATCATCAAACAGCACATTTGTCATCTTCACCACTTGGGATTACAAACTGTTCTACAATCGTTCTTATTGCTCATTCACAACTTCCATGACCAATGCTTCTTCAGTTTTTGCTATCCCATTGGTGATAAAGGTCACAGGCAAGATAACTCAGAGCAGTGGGGATGGTGGCAGACGGGCATTTTGATTCAGTAGCCACACACACTTACCTCTGGGTTGATTTCTGACCTGTAGCAATTGAAAGACAAAAGTTGCCACTGAATCCATATTCCAGATTTCCCTTGGATCTACATGACTTCCACCACAACGGGGCCACTGTTACCTCCTCGCTTCACCACTACTTTGTTCTTCTCTTTTCTTTATTCGTAACCATGTGTTCCCTTTGTGTGCTCATTTGCTTCCACCTGACTGAATACAGATCTGACACCAACAGCCACGGTTATGTTTATTTTTCAACTTGTTTTAGGTTTTAATTCTACATAAGCTACACAAATAGGCTCAACGCTATGGTATCTTCACAATGTAATGCACCGTCACCACTATAAATGACTCTTTTCATGAAATTCAATCTTTTTGTCTTGAATTCTGCCCATAACCATGGCTTTTTAAAATTTTAAATTAACCTTTATATATTACTTCTTTGCCTTCCTTGTCCTTACCCCAGTATTGCTTTATTTCACTTTATCTCTTTAAACCTGTATAACAGGATGCTAGGAATGTAGCTCATTTGGTAGGGTGGTAGCCTAATACGCATGAAGAGAAGCCCTGATTGAATACCTAGCATCCATAAAATCTGGAGGCACATACTTGGAATTCCAGCACTCAGGAGGCAGAGGCAGGGAGACAAAAAGTTCAAGGTCATCCCTAGTCAGACAGACACACCATCCTTGGCTATGAGACCCAGTTTCATTAAATGATAAAAGAAATGCTGAGCTTTTAATCTTCAACAGCAAACTAAAGCTAGGCATTTGTTTATGTCTGTAATCACAACACTCCAGAAGCTGAGACAGGAGGATCTCATGTCCAACTATAGTCCATACTACAAAGCAAAACTCTATATTTAAAATTAGGAAGGGATGACACCATGGATAGTTGTAATAATTGGTCTAGTATGCTGACATCCTGTGTTAAAGCTTATATTCTGCTTTGATCATATTCCTTGTTATTAATATTATCTTCTACAAATGTGAAAAAGCATGTATTGACTTCATCATTGGTAGAAAAAGGACTTTAATATTGGGGCTGTTGAGATGACTCAGAGGCTAGACGACTCAGCAACAAGGCTTGCTGCCTTTCTAGAGGCCCCTGGTTCTGTTCCTAGCACCCACACAGGTGGCTCACAAAAGCTAGGGACTCTCAGAGGATCTGATACCCTGGTCTCTGCAGACACTTGCAAACATGTCACATACACACACACACACACACACACACACACACACACACACACACACACACACACACTAAAAATAAATTGTTTTAAAATAAATTTAATGTTTCTTACATTTTTTCCTGTTTTCCAATGATTGGGATAGCTGACCAAACACATTATCACATTATTATTGATTTTTTTTTCTACCACAAAATTTCCTATTTCATAGCAATTATGCATTTGCCACCAAATTTAATTTCTAATCCCATTAAAAGCTAGGCAGTAGTAGTTTGTTTATATTTGTTTTAAGGGACAGCTGAATTCATTTTCTTTTTAGTTAAACAATGTTAGAGTTTGATTATGTCCTTAGCTAGAGGTCAACTTTTGGACTGGTTCTTCCTCAATAATCTTGTAAATCACACATTGTAAACTGTTTCCATTGCTCTGAGAATTGACTGACCATAAGATGTTTCATGGCATGTTAACTGTCTGACCACAAACCCATAACATGTACCCTTCCCGTGATCATAAAAATAACTGCAAAATTCTGCTTTTAATCACTTGCTTGCTTGGCATAGACTACTCTCTTTAATCTTAGCAGTTTTCATTCTTCTGCTATGGGAGACTGAAAATATGGCCATTATTAACTTTTTCCTTTCAACATCTCAGTGTTAGCTCCTGGCTTTTGACACTGTAACAACTTGTTTGCAGGTAAAAACAATTAAAGATCTAAGTAAGTTTAAAGAAAAACATTTGTATCTTGTTTCACTACTTTAATCTTGCATTCATGTTTACGCGGGCAACAAAATATCATCTGCTATTTTCTGTGGCCCCGCACTGTCCCTTGCATGACCGAGAAGATTGTACTCTTGTTCTTCTGTGTGCTGAGCTAAGGGATTAGGAATCATAATCCCAATCATAAACACACTCCATTGGGATTCCCTGAACACTGCACTATTTCTTTCTGTCATTAAGTGCTGCAGTGGAGGACATGACGAGTTTATTGTGATGGTTTAATATCTCAATTTGACAAGATTTGTTGCCATGTTTGTAAGAAAGTTTTGAGACTGGCTTAATTAAGATGGGAAGACTCCAACTAAACGTAGTCAGAATAATTCCACAGACTAGGGGCCAGGACAAACCAAAAGGAAAAAGTGAACTGAGTGCCAGTATTCAGAACTCTCTGCTTCCAAACTATAGATGGAAAGTCTCGAACTCCTGCCGTCATAGCTTCTCCACCATGATGGACTGTACATATCCTCACGCCACAAGCCACTCTCACTTTCTTAAGTGGCTTTTGTCACGTGGTTTGTTGCATCAACAGGAAAATTAACTACTAGAATGAGTTTTTCCACTTCAGTTTGTCTGCTTAAATTTTAGCCCTGCCCTGACATTCCAAAATTACAATAAACAACTCCACTTTTAAAGATGCCAATCTTTCTTCGTTAATTTTCCCAATGATGCCAAATGACTGATTTCTTTATTATCACTTTTATCTGCCTATTGAAGTTTCTCATAATTCAACTTTGTATAATTTGCCTTAGGCTGGCCTTTTTATAGTACCTTAAAAATCACTTTCATTGCAATACAATTTACCTTTCATAATTAAAAAAAATAAATTTAGTTTTAAATATAACAGGGAAGTCTTTTCCTGCCTGATCTTTGAGATATAGGTTTCCTGGCCAGCCAGGGGTTGTCAAAATTAAAATAATCCCCTTTCTCTGAAATTGATTCTACATTTTTTTTATTTTATAGGTTTAATAACTATATCTGTATTGTGTGTACACACATGTGTGCTGTACATGTTTGCATGAATGTGCATGTGTGCATGCAGAGGTCAGAGGGTAGCATTGGCTGTCTTTCACATTCACATGTCTCTCCACACTGAAATGTCTTTATAATAGACAATTCAATAAGTTTAAAAAAAAAAAAAAACAGGCTCATGAAATTGAGAAACCATCACTACCCGCTCTGTTTTGGGCATTCCATTAGTGTGTAAAGAAACGCGCTACTAACAGTCAATTTCTATACCTTTTGACCCATCATTAAATTACTTTGTGTTTTTATGGATTTGCCTGTTCTAAAGAGTCCCTAGAAAAATTGGCCTATGGTACCCTGCAGTTTGCTTGGCATGCTTTTAATGGTAACTGATGTTAGTATCTATCAATACTTCATTCATTCTTATGGTCAAATAATACTCCACTGTATGGCAACACATTTGATTGGCCTATGAATCAACTTTTATGTAGACTTGTTTCCCAAATTCTCTTGGGCATACTGCTACAGTGTTATTACTGGGGTCACATGCTAATTTTGTGGTGAAAATATTGAGGAATGGTCGAAGTGTTTTTCAAAGTGGATGTGCCTAGTATTCTCAGAGGCCAGAACACAAACGTTTCAATTTTGTCAGATTTTTGTCAATGACTGTTACTGCCTCTTTTTGATTTAAGGGATTCTATAGTTGTCAGTTTCTCATTTTGATTTTTGAATTTCATTCCCCAAATTTCTAATGATGTTATCTATTTTTCCCCCATTTATTGAAAACAGTCTTTTCTCATACAACATGTCCTGATTACAGTTTTCCCTCCCTTTACTTCTCCCAGTTTCTCCTCACTCCCCTCTCATCAGGATCCACTCCCTTTTGTCTCTCATTAGAAAAGAACAGACTTCTAAGAGATAATAACAAAACATAACAAAATAAAATGTAAGATAAAACAAAAACCACAGGGCACACCAACAGACGAGCCCAAGAGAATGCACAAGAATCAGAGACTCACTCATACCCATACTTAGGAATCTCATAAAAATACTAAACTGAAAGCCATAATAAATACACAGAGGATCTGGGGCAGACCCATTTGGCCCTGTGCTTGCTGCTTCCATCTCTGTGAGTTGATGATATGAGCCTTGCTTAGTTGATTTAGAGGCCTTGTTCTCCTGATGTCCTCCATCCCCTCTGGCTCTTACACTCTTTCTGCCTTTCTTCCTGGGAGTTCCCTGAGCTCTGTGGGGTGGGATTTGATGGAGATCTCCCATTTAGAGCTGCATGTTCCAAGGTCTGTCTGTCTGTCTGTCTCTCCCTCTCTCTCTCTCTGTGTGCTTATTAGAGTTTTGTGTATACAAAATTCATTTCAACTGCCAGTATAGGTTTCATTATTTGTTTCTAATCAAGAAATTTTCTTTTTTTTTTTTTGTTTTTTTGTTTTTGTTTGTTTTTCGAGACAGGGTTTCTCTGTGTAGCTTTGTACCTTTCCTGGAACTCACTTGGTAGCCCAGGCTGGCCTCAAACTCACAGAGATCCGCCTGGCTCTGCCTCCTGAGTGCTGGGATTAAAGGCGTACATCACCACCACCCAGCTCTAATCATGAAATTTTCTATTTGCCTTTTCCAGGTTCTTCACTAGAACAGCGAACATAATTGAGAGGTTCTATATTCTTCTCTTCTTCCAGATACTAAGAATTTACATTTAGCCCTTCATAATTAAATATCATTTTAGCACTGAAATTTGTAGCATTCTTTAAAAATCTGACATGTTCTGTCTCATATGGGGAATCTGAACAATAATATATGTATATATGTAAACAAATGTACCTTATGTGTACAGTGTAACATGAAGTAAATATAGGGAAATGAGAACAGAGTGAATGCAGGCAATGTACAAGGGTGTGTGTGTGTGTGTGTGTGTGTGTGTGTGTGTAGCTTAATTCTGTCATGGATTTTTTTTCTTTTGGTGGTGGATAAGTACATTTCATGTGAAACTTCACAACTTCCCAAAGAATTCCAATTCTAACTGTATACAAACTCACCCACTTGTATAGTATTTGTGTCTGGATAACTTTGGTGTGACTTTTTTTATTTATTTCGAAGTTTTTTTTTATAATAAAGTAAAAAATAGAAAGTTGAAGAAATTATCATCTTAGTTTTCTAAAAATATTATGAAAATATTATGGATTATTATTATTATTTTGCTTGAGACAACCTCAATATGCAGCCAGGCTATAGATCTTTACTGTGCTGTTGTGGTTAAATTTTATGTTACAATTATATGGATTAAATTCTCCTTCATCATGGTAGATTATTTCTAACTTTTTCTAGTTCTAACTTAGTTTTCAGAGTTTTTCCTTTAGCTATTGGCCTGTTACATCAAGGTTATCTAATTTGTTGCTCTATAGTCATAGTACCTCACACTAACCTTTATTTTTGTAATATAGTGATCTCATTATGATTCCTTCTAAATACCATTTACCTCTTGTTTCTAAGAAGGCATTTTTACCCTTTTAAAAAAATCAGTTTTCATGGTTTCCTAAAATACTACACTATTTAACCTTAACTATATCCTAACTATAGATGGACTTCATACTTAGTTTGTGATTCCTAAGTAAATCTTATTATCTCTATACTTTATGCAGCTCTTCAAATTTCTTACTGGTGAAGTATAACATTTCTAGTTTCCTGATCATTTTTCCTGGACACAGGAGGAATTAATTTTATAGTTTTAAATTTTTATGTGAACCAAGTTAGAGTTCACTTAAAATAATAAATCATAATAAACTTTGATATTGAATAAGCAACATTTAATGAGCAGTAACTAGTGCTAGGTAAAGCAAAATACTATACCAACATAAACAGACTGAGCCATTATACATCACATACTAAGAATTAAAGAAATTGAAGAAGATATTTATTATCATATAGCAATAAATATGGAGCAAAAAAAAAAAAAAACCTGAACCCAGTTTTGTCTGACTACAGAGCTGATATACTCAGGGGATGGTAGACTTGCTAAAAAGACCAGATATGAAATATTTTAGGCTTGTGGATATCCCTTGTTCAACTCTGATATTACAGTAAGAAAGCAATATCCAAATGAAGGGGAATAGATGTGTTCTAATAAAACTTTTTTTACAAAGATAAGTTATGTATCTGCAGGGGAAGCTGGTAGCTTGTCATTCCCTGAAATTAAGTGATAGATCATAATGCCTAAATTCTTCTTTACAATCTTCCTTGATTACCAATGGTCAATTCTTCCTGCTTCTTAGGTTTCTCAAATACTATTATAATACTAGAGCTGTGATTTGCATGACCATTTTCATGTGATTATGCTTCATGTTGCCTTTTTCTGTTAACTATGTTGACAGATTATGACATGCAGTAAATTAGTTTTCTGTTTTATCTTCCTATAATACTCAACCCCATGTTACTAAATGACTAAGAGTTTAGAAACTTATGTGGTTATTAACTGGGAATCTTGCTCCCCTCAAAGCCACTTTCATAAGGGAACCCGATAGGTGAGTAAAGTATTGATACAAAGAGTATAAATACAGCAACAATATGGTCAAGATTGTTTGGTAACATCAGTAAAATTGAGTCTATATGCAGGTGAAATTTTCAGTTGTTTTCATTTCCTTCCTCTGGAATTCTCCTCAGGCTTTCCTATCTGAAAGAATAATTCATCACAACTGCTAAGTCCAGGATGTGTCATTGTACAGATGAATCATCTTGCAGATAGTAATCACTGTGTAGATGTTGGCAACATTTCATATTTTAGAAATGGATAATACCATTTTCTATGGCAACAAATTTTATAGGGTTTCCCTCTAGGAAGCAATTGTTTATTTTGTCTTGTCAGGCAGCTTAGCAAACGTTCAACTCTTCTTAAGCGCAATCCTAATATCAATAACTATTATTTATTTATTTGGTGGGTTAATGTCTTACCATGGAGCTCAGGCAGGCCTCCTCAAACTCATAACCCTTCTAGCTTAGCCTCTCAAATACTAGAAATATAGGTGTGCATTACCATGCCCTACAAACCATATTATTGAATGCAGTCCATATAGACATAGATTCTACAATATTTTAAGGCAGATTACAATATAATCATCAAATTTTACAGAAAATGTTTCAATGAAAAACTGCAGGAAAGGTTTTAGATTGCTGGCTAGGTAGCTTTCTGGAGAGATGCTATCACTCTCTAAGGATTCTCTTTGCCCAGGGACTTGAAATTCGCTAATTATCCAGATGAAAAGTTGGCGGGAAACTTTGCTAACCTACCAGGTGGGCTTAGGGGAAAGCTGTAGTGGGTGGTTGTTTGAGCCATACCCAGAATCACCACCCCTAGTAAGGTAGCAGGTAGCTGTTACACCTGCCTATGACCTTGAGGTACATGCCCTTGGGGCATGGCCACCAGGGATCCTTAAGACCTAGGATGCACATATGTGGCTTTCTCTTAGCTTCACTACCTCATGTTTTGGATGCTGATATAGACCAGGGCAGAGTTTGCCAGAGAACTGCATTGGACCCTGCCTCACCCTTCCAGAATCCTGTGAGAAATTCCTTTACTCTGTCTTGTGAGTTAACCCCCAAATAAATTCCTTTGATCATTAAATAGACTCCATGGATTAATCCCAATAGAAAGCATTGAGTTTCTAAGGATGAGAGTCAAATTTAAAGTTAACGTGGTTTTAATGAGCAGTCTGACTGACACTACTGAAAGTTACCCCCCAGTCATTTTCCAACTTCCATCCTTTTTCTTCATACACCAGAAGTCCCTGATATCCCATCTTCTTTTGAGGTGCACAGTGGATATCTGCTGGAGGCCTTTAGGAAAGCTTTTATTTCTTTTTTTAAAAATATTTATTTATTTATTTATTCATTCATTCATTTATTATGTATAGTGTTCTGTCTGCATGTTTGCCTACAGGCCAGAAGAGGGCATTTATTTATTTATTTATTATGTATAGTGTTCTGTCTGCATGTTTGCCTACAGGCCAGAAGAGGGCACCAGATCTCATTACGGATGGTTGTGAGCCACCATGTGGCTGCTGGGAATTGAACTCAGGACCTCTAGAAGAGCAGTCAGTGCCCTTAACTGCTGAGCCATCTCTCCAGCCCCCAAGCTTTTATTTCTTGGTTCAAAGCTTCATTCCCCATTCTTCCATCCTCGGACTGGAACGTGATACCTGGACAGATGGGCAAAGGATTTGTTCGCCTTACACCTAAATGTGAGAAATTGCTGGGTCAAAGATTCTGAAAATGCTGAGCCTCTGCACAAAAAGGAAAGTCTACTCACCTCTGGATTGCTGCTCTTAAAATAAACAAATAAAGTAGGAATGTAAAATAAATCCTATTGTTTTGTTATCATTTTGCCTAAAACTTACAGCTGAATGTATTTACTATTGAGACATTTGTGTTTAAATTCGTAAATACTTGGGGGCAACATATTGGGAATACAGTTTTTTGGGTGTTTGTATGTTTTTTGAAGACAGTGTCTCACTACATAGCCCTGGCTGTTCTGGAACTCATTATGTAGACCAGGTTGGCCTCCAACTCACAGATATCTGCCTGCCTCCGTCTCCTGAATGCTGGGATTAAAGGCATGGCTACCATGTCTTGCAAAATGTTTGGTTTGACATTACTATTAACCGATTTGCCTTCTTTTAAATTCGTGTGTGGGGGGGGGGGGTGGGGGGGGGGTGGGGGGGGGGAGGCAGGCACTGCACAGATAGATGACATCCATCTGTCGGATTGTTTAAGCCAGGGTTTCTCGCTTTTGTCCTTCGCACTGTACTGCAGGCAGGCTAGGGGGGGGTATTCTTCTGCCTCTGCCTCCCATTTTGGAGTAGGAGCACTGAGACAGATTACAGACCTGTAAAGCTTTCAGCTTCATGCGAGTGCTGGGGATACAAAATCCATCCTCAAACTACATAATAAGTCCTTTACCCCCCAAACCACCTGCCCAGCCCAGACATGTTTTTGTTGTTAGTTTCAATGCACTTTACTTTCAAATAATTTACCCAACAAGCACCTGCCCCGCACCCTTAAAACAACTGATCCACTCAAATAATTGAGGATCAAAATATCAGAGCTCAAGCTGACGTCAGTCATCAGTGTAGCATAATGACAAATAGCAGCCAGATGACATATACAAATTGGTGACTCTGTTAATGTTTCTCCATTTCTAAATCATCTAATCTGCTTTTATGTTTTGTGGAACATGAGCAGTTGCCAGGCCCGGGTGGAACTGGCCTATAATCCTAGCCCAGGGGAGGTGAAAGAGGAGGAGGAGGAGGGGAAGAGGGGGAGGGGGAGGGGGAGGGGGAGGAGGAGGAGGAGGAGGAGGAGGAGGAGGAGGAGGAGGAGAGGAGCTCAAGGTCAGCCCTAGCTATGCAGCAAGTTAGGGAGTAGCTTGAGCTAGTGAGACCGGTCTTAAACAAATTATACTCAAGTAGCTCTTATTAATCCTTTATAATTTTATATTGTATATATGTATTTTATGAATGCGTGTGTGTTTGTTTGTGTGTGTGTGTGTGTGTGTGTGTGTGTGTGTGTGTGTATGCGTGTATGTAGGTGGGGGGGGTGCACATTCATGAGTGCCATGAGCACACACACAGCTCGGAGGGCAGCTTTCAGAGTCGGGTCTCTCTTCTACCGTGTGAGGCCGAGACCCAAGCCAGGTCATGAGGCTTGGCAGCAAGTACTCTTTAGCTGCCCGACCACCTCAATGGCTCGAGTTCTTTACAGGAACACAGAGACGTTAAGTACAGGAAATAAACCAAACACCTTTTCTGAGAGATTTCATTTGTGCACCTTTTGTGTAAGACCTCATAACTTTTTTTTTTTTTTTTTTTTTTTTTTTTGGTTTTTCGAGACAGGGTTTCTCTGTGTAGCTTTGCGCCTGTCCTGGAACTCACTTGGTAGTCCAGGCTGGCCTCGAACTCACAGAGATCCGCCTGGCTCTGCCTCCCGAGTGCTGGGATTAAAGGCGTGCGCCACCACCGCCCGGCAAGACCTCATAACTTTTTAAGTTTCCTGAGTTACCTGAAACAAAAAAATACAACATTGTTATCCAGCTGTAAGAATATGTCATTCGACTTTCATGTGGTAGAACATGGCAGAGGACTTATCATACATGATTTAAACTGCTTTAAAGATAGATTAAATGATTTAATATATGTAAGCAATTAAAAATCTATGTAGATAACTAGATAGAGGCTTCTTAACTAGAAGGCTGAATATACCTCATATACATTGCCTGCCTCAAAGATTTTAAACTGCTATGTGAGGTGTACAATAATTAAACACTTCAATAACTAACTTCATTCAAGTGAGTGGCAAGTATTATACTTTGTAATAGCATGATACTTCATATTATACTTCATAATAGCATCCTACTAAGAGATGGAAACAATAAAATTCCTTCTTCAATTCAAACAGTGCTAAAATACCTATAACCCAACAAAATTTAGATGACCAAACAAAGGACAGCTGTGTGGTGGCCTAAATTTATAAACCTAGCACTTGGGAGGTAGAGGCAAGAGGATCATGAGTTTAATATAATCTTTGGATATATATTGAGTACCAGGCCAGTTAATATAGGCAACATATCAATCATTTGTTGTATTTCTGGCTAAGGTCAAGTGGAGAAAAATATGAGAACTTTTCCAGTGATCTCTTCTCATTTCAAAACAACAGAAAAGCCATAATAAAAACAAGATGCTAGGCGAGAGATGGAGGACAGTTGAGAGGCACTCACTGACCTCTTAGCCTGGGCAATCTGAACTAGTTACTGGAAATTCTGCTTGAGATATGTCTGAAAAAAACAATGAATATACTTTTCAAAATGAGCTCATTAAGGCAGAGTAAATTCTGTTTGCCTTATCACATTAATTACAAGTTAGCAAGGAGCTCTAAGCACTATTCCTAGGCTAAACCACAAAGGGGCTCAAATGGTAACAAAGTTGACATGCCATACAAGCTTCCACAGCCCAATGATGCAGGCCTCAAAACTCATCCCTTCCTGGTGACAACTCCAAGGTAACAAACACATGTGTCACTCGGTTAAATCAGTCTTACTATGGCCTTCTTGATGTAATCATTTTGCTAAAATAGAACAAATGTTATATTTTAATTAGTATTGCTATGGCCTTCCTGATGTAACCCTTTTGCTATAAGAGAACAAATGTTGTATTTTAAGGACTAAATTCTAGTCCAGATGAAGCCTCATACTATATTCATCTAATTTTCAGTAAGTACTTCTATAGGTAAGAAAAAAATACACACACACAAACACAAACATATGCATTTGGGGGTAATATAAGATAAAGACATCTTTAAAACAATGCAATTCTAGAGGCAAGGAGTGGAAGATCTTTAAATGGCAACCAGTGCATGAATTCCTAACTAAAACATATACCATGTTAGGCTTAGGTTAATGATAATATGTGCTCTATTCACTCAGAAATCCAACAAAAGACAGCAATGATTATTCTGAGCTCAGTATAGACAACTGTTGTGGCAGAGGGCTGAATTCAGTGCTAAATCAGATGTTTAAGCTAAGTGAAGTTTCCTAGTTGAACTTGTTTGTAAAATGATAAAATAGCTTGGCAAATAGCTGAACACGTTACCACTATTAAATATGGCCTATGTATAAGGTTCTTAACATACATATAAAAGCCAATGAAACTCAATATTAGTCCTAAAGATCCTGAATATCTGATGAGCAAGACAGTTATGAACTCAGCTAACAATACGGAGCACGGTACTAAGCATGTGAGTGTCAAAGGAATAGGAAGAGTAATCATCATTTCCAAGCTAATTTATATCCATCAGCATGTTAGCAAATGTTGGCTAAAACAAATATAGCCAGCTAAATAGCTGCTGTTATTAATTTCATCATCAAAGAATTGTTTATAATTAACTAGCATTCACCAAGTGTATAGTAACAAAAGAGAAAAAAAACCTTACAAAATTTTAATTCTGACACAAACCAAACTATATGTTTCTAAAATGTCAAGTCAAAAGTATCGAACACCCAAATCTACAAATGCTTAAATAATACAGAAGACCCTCTTTCCTCTTCTTGAGGGTGGGGTAGAAAAAAATAACTAGAGAAACTGAAGAACAAATTCAGACTTTACACAATGAAATTCGGTTTTAAAAGGAAGACATTAGCAAAGATCTTTCTCAGAGGCTTGATGGCAAATGGAGGTGAGTCACAGGCTTCCCTGGCTGGGAAATGTCCACCATCGGAGCGTCTCCTGGCAGTGCCACGCATCTCAACCATATTTCCTCCCTTTGGAATGAATTTAGAAATGCTGTCACCCAAAACTATAGATAAAATTTTGCAGCCCACAAAATCTGAATCAAATCTGGCTCGAATCAACACATCTGAATAGTTAATCAGAACAAAGCTATTTTCAGAATAACTAACTTACACAGTAACCACTCGGTGGGATCAACTGTCTTATCTATGGAAATACAGGTGTCTCACTGTATACTTCCCAGTACTGGACAACATGTCTAATTGAGTGGGTAGTCGGTCACAGTGCAGCTTCCTTCTGCTGACCTTGACAGGATTTGCTCCAGATCAACATGAGCTAGAAAAGAAGCACCTGGTCTGGAGAGCCTAATGCTCTAACTTCCAAGACCCAAGCCTCCTGGAGAAGTTAAGGCAGAAGGGTCAAAATTTCAAGAGCAGCCTAAGGAATTGAGTAACATGCTATCACACAAAAACAAAGAAAAGACTGCGAAGATTTCAAATTCCAAATTTAATGAGCTAGTAGTACAGTGGTAGAGTGTTTAGTTATCATGCCTGAGAGCCTAGCTTCAACTCCCAGGCATGACAATGACAATAAAAATATAATACTCTACATGTATGAAAATGATTATTTATACATCCTATAAAAATAGAAAAAAACATAATTACCCAAATTTTAAGAATGAGATATGGAAAATATTAGCTGTAAGACTAAAAAAAGCAAAACCAATCCTTATTTGAATAAACAATTGATCTGGATCCCCAAATCAGTATTTAACCTTAGGAAATTTTGTAAAAATCTAAACTGGTTATTGCTTATATTGTCTGTTTAAGCAGTTCTGTTAAGGGAATAAATATCACTTTAGTTTTCATTTCTTTTAAAAATTTTGTCCAAATAATACCATGTATTCGTTCTGCCTTTATAACCTACAACTGTTCAAAATTTAACGTATTAATGATGTAGTGACTCACAGTGTAAAAAAGTAAGGTCTGTGTTATGTGTGTAGGTCTGTAGAAATTAGTGGTTGAGAAAGGAAGGTCATATTCTCTTACATGAACACAAAACATCCAGCATTTTTTCTCTCATGCCAAAGGTATGCTTCTCAAGCATTTTGTAAAAAATCCATTTCCCTGTCTCCCATTCACAGCAAAACCATTTGCTCTTGAACCTGTATGTACTTATTCTGTTGTGTCAGAGACAGTCACCAAACCTCCCACTAGAAACATATTCCAGCTAATTGTTGACTCAGTAGGCTTAGAGTCAGAATATCACATTTAATGAGAGGTCCTAAAAATAATGCTCTTTGAAATTAACCAAGTCTTCTGGCCGAAGGAGAGTCATCTCTGAGGAGTTTCTATAGAACAGAAACATTTGCATTTTTCATACCATATACTCACTCATAGCTATGCATAAACAGCAAAAAAAATGAGATGAGCAGGATAATCTGCTTTTTAATCATAGCTGATACTTTATATACACTGAATGGCCTTTCCCAACACTAACCAATAAAACATTTCTGGTTATTTGAAATAGAATGTGAACATCAATTAAACCAGATGAAGAGTTCAAGGTGAAAAATAAGTGTCCAAGTATGATATTTTAATGATTTGCTCTCATATAGAAACATGGTCTTCTCACTCTCAAACTGACACAAGAACCCGATCTCACCCATTGAATTCTTAAAAGGATCCAATCTCTTGAAAACAGGGAAAGATTAGGTACTTTAAAATTGCAATCTTTTTTTTTTTTAAGTCTTATGACACCTCAGATCTAAGATGTATATAGCTAGGTGAGATTCAAAATGCATCTCCATTTCACCTGTTTTCATGTCAATTATCTTCTATCCATTTTCTTGGTTATTGGCTGATTTCCATCAGAAGTTCTTTCAAAAGGTCCTTCTCATAAAGGCTCTGAAAGAGCTTCATTAGCAGTCATGTAAATAACTACTATCACTCTGTGGAAGGAATAAGCTAGAGACAACAGGGATTCAGTTTCCAGATGAATCAGCAGTGGAGCCTTAGCATCCAAGACTCTGACTCAGGACTATGCACCTACATCACAAATAACAAGGGCAAGCACAATCCTTTCCAAGTATAACTAAACCACCAGATCATATTTGCTCTCCCCAAATCATGGTTTGGAGATCACACCAGCTAGATGGCTACAGCAATTAACAGGTCTCCAGTAGTGTACCCAAAAAAAACATCCATCCTTACTGTGGCTGCTAAGTTTAGTGGCTTCTGTTGCTTTTTCTGTCTTACAAGCTCTTTGGGTCTTCTCATACTTACATGATCGTCAATCTAAGCCTAGATATTTTTGTTTGTGTTTATTTTTATTTTTTAAGATTTGTCTGTGTACACAGTTCTTTGGCATATGATATGAGAATGTGGGAGGGAAGGATCTAATTAACTCAGTGATGTAGATTCCTCATCAGTACCAGCACTCAGTAGAACTGAACCTTAAGCCATGGAGAGAATACCTTTGAGCCAGTCATCTTAAAAAGGCAATTGTGTGAATTACAAAACAAAATTCAAAACCCTAAAGTAAATCAGAATAGCATGACAACAGAAGAAGATAGAAGGTAGTTACTGGATCTTATTGATCATTCTTTAAAAAATCTAAAGTATTCTGACACTCTATGGAACAGTCAACTGTCATAATAAAGGCATTTCAGAGCAGATTTGCTGCAATATGGTATTATCATTAATAGGCATATAATCTCGGACACTATGTAACAACAAGAAAATGAACTAAGCTGATAGATTCTATTTTTCCAAAATGAAAAGGCTGTAATCTGTCCTAGTTACACAGAGGTATGGAAGACTATTATCTTCACCAAATATTTCAACATAATTCCACACATATTTATTAAACTTACATTTAAAAGTATACACATGAGAATGAACTATTTTATGATACTATATATCGCTAAAATCGGAACCCATTATAACATACTAAAGGTTATCATTTTACACCTAGTCTCTCCAACAGAGGAAAGCTCCTCCACACAGCTTCCCTTGTACTCCTGTTTTCAAAAGACGAGCAAATGTTACCGGACACAAATGAGAGACTAAGGAGCAGCGAATAAGTACACCATATGTTCCTGTTGTAGGCTGAATCCAGGTCTTTGTTTCAATATTCCAGCGCCAGCAGGAAGGAACGCTGAACAACCACCTATTTAAATTTATTTTCTCATTATCGCGGTAAAAGTTACACTTACGATAGGTTCAGCCTGAACCCATTCTATTTTATTATTTGCTCCTTTAATCTAGATATTTTTGCAATCCCAAGAACCTGCAATACAACCACCCTGGATAACAGGTCCGTGACAGAACAATCTGATACAACACAAGCGGCAGGCACTGAAGAGAACAAAGTTATTTTCCTAGTAAAATAGTTCGGAAGTGATTCTAGATCAATGACATTTTTGCTTTTTACCAGCTACGCACCTATCTAGACACCGTCCACCTGGTTCTCAATTAACAGGGCTTTCTTCAATCTTGCGGTCTCCCACATCAGTTTTAACGGTGCAACTCAAAACAAAACCACTAACCGCGCCCTTCAAACCTCAGACGGAGTTACCTTTTGCTTTTTTTCTCCCTACAGAAGTCCAAAATTGTACATAGTTCCCCTGAAAGGGTTTGCGCCGCTATCTTAAGGCAACGTCGCACTCTTTCAGCTCTGCCCTGGCGTTCCTATTGTCAGAAACCTTTCTCCCCCGGGCGGTATGCTGGCGTCGCCAAAGGGCACCCACGCTTACCTCCCGCTCACCTGCAATCCCGGGCTCGGGATGCTGGAGGAAGCTGGGCGGGCTGCGATCGCTCGCTCGCTCGCTCACTCGAGCTCCGGCTCCTACCTCTCTCCGGGGAAACTACAGACCGGGCTGAGCCTGGGCTGCTACTGAGCCCCAAGCTCCGCCTTCCCCTCCTCTCGTTGGCCGAGCCTCGGGCTCCGGCTCCTCCCTCTGCCGTTTGCGCAGCCCGGGCTGCAGGCGGCGCGAAGCGGTACTGAAGCAAGTGTCTCTCCGGTCCTGGTTCTCGGTCCGCTCCGCCTCGACCCCCCACCCCACCCCCGGCCCCCCGCCCTGCGTCGCACCTGGCGCTTCCTCCGGTCCTGTTCAGCCCTCTCAGTGGGCTGGCCCAGGGAACACCGGGGTGGGCTGTCCTGGGGAGTAGTGCTGCTTCGGCCCAAGCGGAGCCCACGCCTCACCCTCCCTCCTCCACCCCTCCAGTCCCTGGAGGCTTCCTCTGCCGCCTACCCAAGGAAGGACCCAGCCCAGCTGCCGGTCGCTTGCCACCTCTGGTCCCCCACCCTTTTTCCTTCCACCCATCCGCGAGCCCCGCCCATCGGTGGGCGCGGCGTCTGAGGGCCGGCCTTGCATTCTGATTGGTGCAGGTGAGAGTCGGCCCCGCCCTTCCTCCGTTTCTGGGCGCTCCCTCTCTCTTCATCTCCCTTCCTCCCGTAAAGGCGGGGAACTCTCTTCCTATTTGCTAGAAGTGTCCCCACCTATCGCCCTGGGCGTTCTCGCAGCGCCTTCTGGGAAATGTGGTCCTGTGATCGCAGGAAGTGCTGACGGAACTGGCGGGCGGAACTACGAATCCCCGTCGGGCCTTGCGCGACTCCTGCTGGGCAGGATTCCGGACAACGCCTGGTTCCTCTCGGGTCCTTCCGGCGTCGCCGGAGTGAATTGATCCGGGAGTTGAAGAGGGCTCCAAAGGTGGGAAGTGAAGTCCGTGCCTCAGTTGCCGGTAAGGCGAGGTTTCTCGGTTCGGGTCCGCACGGCTGCGCGGGCAGCCAGCGCGGCCTGGGGTCTGGCGGGGGCCGAGGCGGAGGTGCTGGGGCTGGGCTCTGGCCGGCGGGCGGACGGGCGGGGAGCGGGGCCCTCTGGGCGTCAGCGAGGTCTTTACGCGAGCTGCGTAAAGCTGGTTTGTAAATGCCGCTTGCCCGGCCCGGCCCGGCACCTCCAGGAAGTCCGCTGTGGGTGCGGGCGGAGGGGAAGGGTGAGGTCGGCCTCCCGGTCCCCGCCGACCGAGGGGGCGGATGTGCTGGGGTGGGGTCCCCGGCAGGTGAGGCTGGAGCTGTGTAAGGCCTGGGGCGAGCGTGGGAGCCCGGGAGTCGGCTCCCGGTGTGACTGGGGTTATGCCCTTTGAGGGAAGAGGAGAGCCAGTGTTGACAGTTCCGACTCAGTTCCAGTTTCCTGATGTGGCCTCTTTAAGGAGGTAATTCTTAACTAGAAAGGTTTGTCCCTTTTAACTCTAAGACGTCAGATGCTTTTACTTCTGAACTGTACTCAAATGCGCTTTCACTTTGGGATGCTCGTGAGGAAACTAAAGAAATAAATGACGTGCCCAAGGTCACACAGATCTCCAGAATCTAGTCCGCTGAAAGTCCAAGTTCTGACCAGAGTTGTCTGCTTAGAAAGAAAGTGGGGAGGTGGTTGGTAGTGCTCGAAGCGGATAAAAGAAGTTGCAAAGTAGTGTGTGCATTCCTCAGAAACGTTAGGATGTGAAGATTTGGTTTGTTGAAGTGGAGTGAAATTCTTCCCACAGCATCCTCTCTTAACGTTTTGTTAAAACAGGAAGGATCGTTTTTAGCTTAGATATTTACCCCTTTTCTGTGGCATACTAAATGATAACAGTCAACTTCCACGTGCCATTTTTAAAGGATAGATAATATTTAGCAATAAGCTCAGCATTGCCATAACGAGAATAGTACTTTCCTATTTTCTAAAACTACTTTCCTATTTTCTAAAACTAAGAGTAAAGTACGGGTGAAACTTTCACAAAACTTATTTTACACATTTTAATGTTTTCATTAAGTGAAAATTAAATGCAGAATCATGGAGAAGTTATAACATGGTCATTACCAGAAATGACTATTTTTTTTTTGGTGTGAGGTTTTTACTTTTCCCTCATTTTCTTCACTCCATGTATAAGTAGTAAAACAAGTGCTTGTATGTTTTCTTTTTCTTGGCCATCATCTGTGACTTTTCATTCATTCTTAATGTTAAAGAGTGAAAAAATTATGCTTCTGTATTCAGTAAAAGGCAATGCACTTGTTTCAAACAAGTGACTAATTTTAGCTGATAGATATTATTAGATAGTTTTTAATAGAATTGTAGGAGTTTTTTATTGAAGACAAGATTTCTTCATAAGATTATATCCATAAACATGCACATTTATAGTTAGTAGGCATGCTGTGTAAATTAAAATATTAAATACATAATATATACTATAAATAAATACACTATATTTTGAATGTGCTTTGCTTGCTATGATTAATATTAAAAATTTGTTGTTTTTTTTTTTAAATGCAAAACTTTTCTGGGATCAGAAGAATCTTTGTTTCTCTGTCGTTCAAGTTAATATGGTCTTGTTTTACTGTGACTTTTAAAGTAAATGGAGAGGTATGGTAGCATAAAATGGGACAAAATCAGGGATAATATAACATCATGCATAGAGTAGTACAAAATAAGGAAGAAGCAACTAAACAAATGGGAAATTGTGGGGTTAATTTGCTTTTGAAGTAGATTAAAAGATTTAAATGGGCCATATATACATCAATGCTGGTAAAGCAAGAATGCCAGTATATTTTCTAGATGACTGTGGACATTTGCTGTTTGCTGGGAAAGGTTTGAAATGAGTTTTAACTGGCACATAGCTATGTGGTTATGGAGAGTTTTTTTTTAAACAAAAATGAAAAAAATAATTTTTGTCTACTCTAAACATCTCTGTGTCTCTGAGGTCCATTATAATTGTAGTGTTTCATCACTACACTTGTAGTGCTGAGATGAATGATGTTATTGCTGTATTTCAAATCCTTCAGTCGCTAGCTAGAATTCACCGTGGCTTGTTTAACCTGTAGTGTGCAGCTCTCAGTGGCCACAGTTGTTCTCTGCTGTAGCTTTGCATCAACTTTCAGACATTATCCTTTCCAGGACTTTGGAGGTCTTCCTTATTTAGCTGTTCTTGTCTTAAAAGGTAGTCTATAAGAGCGCTCTACTGTAGCTTTGCATCAACTTTCAGACATTATCCTTTGCAGGACTTTGGAGGTCTTCCTTATTTAGCTGTCCTTGTCTTAAAGGGTAGTCTATAAGAGCAGGAACTGTATATTATTAATCTCTGTAGTCCCAGTTGGTAGAGTAATTGAGTGGCTACAGAGAGGAGAAAAGGCTTGGGTTGGTTTAGTGACTTGCCCAAGGTCATATGGCCTGTAACAGATCAGGTGGTTATAATCCAGGTCTTTTGACCATACATCTTTAATATTATGTTCAAAACTTTGATTATTGTATGTAAGAAAAAGAGTGACCATTACAAATGTTTTGATGGCATGATCCTCTTACTCTGTTTAATGCCACCAATTTTTCCTGAATGGCTCCAACCTTATCATTAGCTATTGTTTTTCTAATATAAGATACTTCCTGATTTGGGGACCATTTTACAAATTCCACGTCTTCCCCTGTCCTATTTCACCTACCCTCTCCCAATGTGGTCAGTCCCTTCAAGGCCTGTCTTACTCTGACCCCTCCTTTCCCAAACTAGAATAGATTCCTGCCCTGTATTCTATTCTGAATTCTTCCATATACTAAATTCTTTCCCATATTCTGAATTTTACTGACACTGTCACAAGGGGAACTTACTATTTCTATACTGATTGAATAATGTTTTACCATCCTAAAGGTTACCTGGGCAAGGCATTCTCATTTGTTATGGCTTAGCCTGCCTCTTGTACTATTTAGCAGTGAGTATTCAGTAATTATTTGCAGAATGAATGAATGAATGTATATATTCAAGCATAGTGCCTCCAGTACCGTGCTAGGGTCAGAAATACAGAAATGAATGAAGCATCTGCTTCTTTCCTCATAGCCAGTTGAAGGATACAGGAATTTTCAAATGGATTTAGGACAGATATAAAGGAGTTAATGCCAGAAATTTAATGTAAATTATAGAAAGGTACTTTTTCTTGGTGATCTCTAAAGTCTACATTAAGTAGTTTCATTGTGGAAATATAAAGGAGTTGTTTTCTTTTACAGCAAAATTTCTGTGTAGCTCAGCATTTTAGAAAACGTGCTACTGCCTTGCTTTTTAAAAACAAGCAAGATGCATTATAACAAAATATAGACATGGAAGAAACTTTTTAATGGTCGTTATTCTTCCTTAGATATATTCGTTTTTTTTTTACTTAAAAACAGTTATTTTACTTGCCTTTGGCCGAGGACACCAAAGATAGAAAGAAATAAGTTTACACATTCAACTCAGAAT
The DNA here is from genome assembly GCF_007827085.1 of Peromyscus californicus insignis. Classification (NCBI taxonomy): domain Eukaryota; kingdom Metazoa; phylum Chordata; class Mammalia; order Rodentia; family Cricetidae; genus Peromyscus; species Peromyscus californicus. The sequence continues at coordinate 55,665,463 of NW_026294617.1, read as the reverse complement.
ACAGTTAAATTGCTAAAGTCTTAGAAGGACTGGAGGCAAGGTTTGCATCTAGACCTGTCTCCATGCTTCTTTGGGTTTTTTTGGTTGTGGTTATAACCAGGATTTAATACATCCTTCTTGAGAGAAGATGATTTGGGGAAACTAACTTTCTAATTTCAGAGGAACTTATATTTTGCCCTTCTTAAAAGTTATATTTGAGGATTTTAAGATAATATTTTACTTGCTTTGAATATGACACAAGATTAAAAGTGTTTTTAAAATTTTGCAAAAAAAATTTTAAGGATATAGCAGGCTAGATTTTTGTCTGGAAAACAAATTATGTAATTTTTCACAGTACCACAGTATTACAGTAGAATACATTCAACATCTCTGAATTATGTAGCCTTTTACTCATTCATAACATTTACCAATACACCGTCCAAAAGAATATTGTCAAAAGTGATTGCTTTAAATTTTGATGATGTGCTAAGGTTTACTATTGAATGTGTCTTTGCTAAATTCTGAACTTGGTACTTTAAAAAAGTTAGTCTGAATGTTATTTGAATCTTCAATAAAAACTTCATATTTATCTCATATATGCAGTTTGTAGGAGATTTAGCTGAGGTATTGTTTATATGTTGTTAAAGTATTAGAGTTATTACGATAGGTATTGTTACTAAGAATTTTAAGCCAAATACACTAATTTTTCCTCTGAAACATATAGAACATGGTGTGATTTTATACTTTATTGCATTTGAAATATTGTGGGTTTCAGATTTAAGGTGATAGAATATTTATACACATTCAAAAATAACAAAAGTGAAAGCACTTCTGTTGAGGCAATTAGAGGTAATTTATTTGCTGTAATTTAATTTCACAGTCCAATTTTATATAAACAACAGAATTTCATTTAAGCTACAAAACACAACTTGGCTGGCATCACACTATTAGTCTTATTTTTCAAGGCCACTTTTACCTTTGGAGTATGGGAAGCAGGTTTTTTAAACTATGCAAAAGTGATTTGAACCTATGTAATCTCCTACAGTTACTTAGAATCTGGTGTTACTTTAGGGATGAAGGGGAGCACAAAGGATTTGTTTTTTATCATTGGGTTACACTGAATTATTGGGTAAGCATTAGAAATTAACTTCCCTTTCCTCAGTCAGAACTGTCTCTTGGGAATAAGTTTGCCATAGGTAAGTCTAAATTGTATAGTAATAATACCTTGGTTCATTCACCTATGTAGTTGTTGAGTATGTTTGATGTGTGAAATTGTCTATTTGGTATGAGCTAGAATCTAATATATATGGCCAGTGTTCATGCCAAGCATTTTACATGCCCACCTACAATCCTTACAACCATCAGAGGAGGTAAGAGCATTATTATCCACATTTTGTAAACAAGGGAGAGAAAATAAGGCACTTGCCCAAGATCACAGAACTCATACTTGCTTGGAATTACGTTGGGAGTTCAGTCCAGGTGGCCCACTGGAGATTCCAGCCTTTTAATCATTTCAGTAAAATGGTGTTCATAGTTAAAGGCCTACTTGTAGCATTAGAGTTGCAATAACAGAGAAATTGTCCCTTAGATGTCATGGTCATTGCGGCACAGTTATTGTTATTTGTTAAGTAGGTTTACACTTGAAATCTGCTGGGAAGTTCATACAGCAGAGACTAACAGACCACTTGTACATTACATCCAGGGTTTTTTTCCATCAGTGAAATAGATTGTTTTCCTTTAGGTTGGTGGGTTAAGTATTTGATTTCCTATTCAGATGCTATTGGAAAATATATATAATCTGGTATTGTATATCATAATTCACCACTTAAAATCAGTGCTGGGAGCTGTTCAGACTGAGGCTTTGTGCCTGAGTTTGTCAGGGGAATGGTAGTCCATTTTCTTATCTCAGTCTGGGACTTGTATACATGGACAATTAGTCCTACCACTGGTCTTCGCAGAGTAGGCATGGCTCACTAGATGCAGGAGTGCTCGTCTCTGTCACTGCTTCTTCACTGACTGTTCACCGCAGTCCCGTTCATTTTCAGGGGCTCGCACTGACTTCATCACTGTATCACTGAAGAGTTAGAGCACTGTTGCTGACTTAGACCGTCGTGCAGAGGTCTATGACAAGTACTAGGAAATGGAAAATGGATACATTTTCTAGGGAGTTTAAACTTTAGATAGAAAAGGAGATGTGAAGATGATGTCTTTGGCACTTAGACATTTTAATATACAGCACTTCATATGCATCTATTTGTTTAATAATTAGGAGCCATAGCTGATATGGAGGGATAAAACATGGTTTCTCTAATTTGCCATCTGGCTCTTTATGCTAAAATGACTCTTTCTGTCTTATTCAGCCATCCTGCCTTAATTCAGGATGACCTGGAATCCAGCTGTGAGTGGATTGAAGGAATGAAAAAATCCTAAAATGTTACACCCTTGCTGCTTTCTCATACTTATGTAAGGTTGTACAACAAAAGGTACTTGGAAATGTTAAATGAGTCAGACCTGGCCTCTAGGCAGCAGTGGCTCTCTGTGGCACTTTATTGCAAGGCTTTCTTAATTTAATTCCAAAAGATTTGGAATAATACTATGACCTTTTTATTCAGAAATACACATGCTTTGAGACATGCCTTTATCTATGTTAAAATCGACATTTTAATAGTATTGAGATTTTGAGGTTGATGTAGGTGTTCTTATAAACAGTTTTACAAAATGAAGGGTACAGAAGGGACTCTAAATACCATATAGATAGCCATTCTATTGCCCCCTTCTTGCAACTAAGATAATTTGTATTGAGATCAGTTAGGAGAAAAAGTAGAGTTTAATGGCATCATCAAGGGAACCTTGCCTTCATTAGCAGCACCTAGTGTTAAACAAGAGAACCTGGGGCAACTTGTTTTTTAGTGCTACAGAGTCTATCAGCATTTAGATGCCTTGTTTTGGGTGTAAAAACCATCAAATAAGGAAAAGTGTTTCTGTTGCATATTGTAGAGAACCTTACCTACTTGGGGGTTATTAAATGAAAAAGTAGGCTTCTCAGACAAAGGAGTTAGTACAAAGCAAGTAGATATGGTCCAGGGTGGTCTTGTTTAGAGAACAGAAGCATACTCTGGGAGCTGTTCACTTGAATTTCTAAGATACTTTAAAGTGAAATCGTAATGTTATGTTGGTGAAATTAAAAGGAGAGATCACAGATGCTAATCAAAAGGAAAACCACCATGTGCATCAATTAAACACTAAATGACTATTCAGTTGGGCACTTAATTTATGAGCTCCCTACACAGAGAACTTCATGGCCAAAAGAGGAGCATGATCAAGAGGGCAGATTACTTAATTTTATCCATACTTGAATTCTGGTTAGTCAGTGGAATAGGAAATAAAAAGAATCATAATAAGAAATTTATAATATCCCCTAAATCAGTGATTTTCAAATACCTTAGAGGCCATTTTTTATTTTCCTTATTCCCATTTCCGATCAACCAACTGACTGATCTCAGATTCTGTTTGTCAACTTTTGATCATTCTAGAGTTTTACCTTTAATATATTGACCCTCGGTCTTTGATCACATCTTGATTTTCCTGTGCTACCCAATCTGCTTCTAGGACACAACTTCCTTTATTAAGCTGACCTGTGTCCATTAAGAAAATAAAAGTAGGTTGTTTTTTTGTGTGAATTTTTTAATTTATGTTTAAGTGCATGGATGTTCTGCCTGTGTGTATGTCTGTACCATGTGTGTGCAGTGCCCACAGAAGGTCAGAAGAAGTTGTTGGATCCCCTGGGTTGTAGTTACAGATGGTTGTTAACCACCATGTGAGTGCTGGGAATTGAACCCAGGGTCCTTCATGCTCTTAATCCCTGAACCATCTCACCAGCCCTAAAAATAAAAGTAGTTTTAAGGCCATTGCTTTAAATAGTCTTAAAGTTCCTTTGGTGACCAAATTCTTTTTGTACTTTTAAACTGAGAGTAATTTCCTGTGGGTTATGTAATTTTGATGGCCAAGTAACTTTTGACTGTCCTTTGACAAATGAAAGGGAAAAGTTTGGAAAATGGTTGTGTATAAGTGGTATGACGTTGTGATAGCCAGCATTAGATCGCCACTGTGCTGGGTAGGCAGGGTGAAGATGAGGCCAGCAAAGGTGACTGGAGGTGGCAGAATTGAAGGAGACACTAATTCACATGTCCTACAAGTCAGAGTTTGCATTCTAATCTGCTTTGTCTCAGCCTCCTTTCAACCTGAAGCCATCTCAGGCTCATGGAACTTTGATGAAATAGCATCTCTAACCATGTGAATTAGATGTTTGTTGGTTCTTAATACTTCAAACAACCATGTAAAGTGAAAACTTCAATCAGTATATACATTCATTTCTCAGTGAGCTTAGAAAGTTATTAAAGAATTTAAATAGTATAACCCAGCTGAGCAAAAATTTAAACTATATCCTTCTTCCAAACCTAAACATTTATCTCCTGCTATATACTGTAGAAAAAACATGCTTCTTATCACTTCATAGATTTTTATATTGGTCAGTAATTCCTCCAAATATGTAAGGATATACATTTGCCACAGTACAATAATGGACTTTAAGGTGAGTCAGAGTTACCAAATTAGAAATTCACAAAGTCAGATCTTAACTACATTCCTGCCTACTTCAGTCTCCTGACAGTTTTATGGGAGTTCACAGCTCTTGCTCTGTACAGATTGAGCCAGAGGTGACGCAGAGTGAGGCAGGGTAGCATAGTACTGTTTATAAACACCAAATACAAGAGGCCTTGGAAGCACATTAATGTATTTGGCTAACACTATCAACCACCATTCTGTTTCTGAGTTGTGAAAGCTGAAGACTGGGCTTGGTGTCTATAATGGTTATTTTTAATTTAAAGTTTTAGAACTTTAGCAGTTAACTTTTTTAAATGTATCAACATCTATAGCAAAGGAAGTTACTGGTTAGAGATTGAGATCTGGTACCGAGTTACAGAAAAGTTTGGTTCTAGGTATCCTATGCTCTCTTAAACCTTACTATTATGGCCACTCACTTATGTTTCATTTATAGTGCTTATGTTAGTGCTAGTTATATTAGTTATTCTATAGAATAGTGACTTGAATTTTGAGGAGAGATAGATGTGTCATGGCTTCTGTGAGAGGGAGGGGCTAGCAAGTTTTAAGTGCTTAATTTATTAAATGAAAGAATAATGTTTTGTTTCACACACACATATGGGGAGAGGGGAGATGATTTTATTTTTAAACAGAAGTTCTGCTGTCTTAAAGAGGTTTAAAACCATATCTTTACCAGCTTTTTTGTTTTCAGGGTCCTTGATACCCTGAAGAGGTAAGAATTCATCCTGAATTGCGTGTGCATTTCTGCACGTGATCATGATAGCTAATATTAATTACTATGCCATGCCCCATACATTGTCCTCTCTTCACCTCAAACCTGAAAGTTAGCTGCTGTTAGCATTGACGCATGTTCTTGGGTATCAGTGCTCCTGATGTTCTCAGGTCTGTCGGCAGCACTTCTGGCCCTGTTGTCTTATAGGCAATATTAATTTTGAAATCTGTTAACTTCCTTTCTCTATAACAAACAACTTGGCTGTAGTTCATGGTCACTTGGCCCCAGTGCTTTGGAGATAGAGCCAGCCCATCAAGGTAGGAATAAGATCATTCACACAAGAGGGAACAAAGAACAAGAAAGAGGCCTACTTTAAAAATTCAGGGCCGTAACACCTTTGACCTAAGTTCTTTGGACTAGTTCCACTTCGTAAAGTTTCTACCAACTCCTAATATCACCTCCATGGAAACCAAGCCTTCGACACATGAGGGTCTGAGAGACATCGAAGTTCCATATGACAGCATTCAGCTCCTGTCCTGTCAAGGCTTATGTCCATGTTGTGATTTAAAATGCATATTCAGTCAGTCTCTAAGAGTCCCGGAGTCTTAATTGTTCTGACATTTCTCCTCAGTTCAAGTCTAGAGTTAACTGAGTGGTCAGTGTAACTCAGCTGCAAGCCCCTGTAAAAATAAAAAAGAAAGCCTTATCCTTCTAAAATACAAAGGTGGAACAGGCAGAAAGTGCCTATATCCATTCCAGAAGGGAGAAACTGGAGACTGGAAGCAGTGTTCAGCTCTAGTCACCTGGGAAAGCCAGCAAGGCAAACATCAAATTCTAAAGCTCTACATCTGTACCTAGGATACACTGGCAGAATGTGGGCTTCCAAGAGCTCGGACAACCCTACTTTTCAGCTTTGTTTACAGTTACTTTACACTTGGTTACTCACTCGGAGTGGCTCTCATGCTTCCTGTAGTTTTACCTGATGAGCATTGCGTGTCAGTTCTTCCTTACCATGGTCTGTAGGCTTCAGCCCCACAGTTGCCCGTTTCGGGTAACCCCCCAGGACTGCGACTGCGCTGTGTACTAGCTGGCCTTCCAGGCTTCCTTTGAAATGCGGATGAAAACGTGTGTGATTTAACTACTTCACTCTGCATTCCTGGAAACTCAGCATCAGGTGGAAAATGGCAGTGTTTGCCACCAGCCCAGGCTGTACCAGGGCCTACCTGAACCACAGAAGCTGCCTTTGTGTTTCCTCTTGGCAGAAAAGGAAAGTGAATCCTAGGAAAACCATTCCCTGGGCAGACAAGGTCTGGCAGGGTGCTCTTCTCCCAAGATTCTGATTGGGTGTCTGAAATATTTGCTCTCCTAAGTCTCTGAACCTTGGTTTTGCACATTTGGGAGGTGCCTGAGGCACCATCCTACTCTCGTAATGCAAACTGTCGGTTGTATTTTGTTATCCCTACTAGCCTAGCTACCTCACCCTCTAGCTGCATCCTTACACATGCTCTTTCTTTGGCCAGGTTAGGAAGTTTTCAAATTTCCATTCTGTTCCTTTTGCTTATGATTGTCATTATAAAGTTTGCCTGCTGGTAATATCTGTGTCATTTCCTGACTTGCTTTGTTACAGCTCTGAGATTTCCTCTTCTAGATAAGCTTGCCTATTTATGTTTAAGCTTGGTCTTCATCAAAGTGCCAGAGAGTGGACAAAATGCACCCCCCACCCCATGGTGTGACAAGCATAGCTTTTAGCCCAATTGCTAGTCAAGTCTTCATTTTCATTGGGACCCTCATCAGCCTGACCTCCTTTCTACATCTGTGTTTTCTGATCTGGCATAGTCACCCTTCACTTTGCATGATTACATTTACATCCTTCCATGCTATATGACAGTTTGTCCCACTGTTCCTCTGAACTTTTCCAACCCTTCTTGCAAAACCGATTCCAAAGACTCCTTCACATTGTCTCAGGTAGCTATCGTCAATAGCTCCATTTTGAGTACCAGTTCTCTGTTAGCTTTCTTTTACTGTAACATCATATTTGAGATACTCAAATTTGAAAGAGGAAAAAGTGTCTCTCACATGGACTCTGTACCATGCTAGAGTAAGGTGCATTTTCAGCTCAGAAATTTCTGGAAAATGTAGTTCAACAAAGGAGTGCCCTTCAAAATTTGATTAAACAAACTGGACTTTCCAATGCAGTGAGACATCATTATGGTATGTATATACTTTTCTGGGAAAATTATTTAAAAGACCTAAAATATAATGCTTAGTAACTCAAAATTTAATGTAAAGATGTTATAGTTTGGTTTATAAACTACCTCATTTTTAACTCCATCTCTTTTTTTTTTTTTTTTTTTTTGGTTTTTCGAGACAGGGTTTCTCTGTGTAGCTTTGCGCCTTTCCTGGAACTCACTTTGTAGTCCAGGCTGGCCTTGAACTCACAGAGATCCGCCTGCCTCTGCCTCCCGAGTGCTGGGATTAAAGGTGTGCACTCCCACCACCCGGCTTAACTCCATCTCTTTTAAGTATAGGACTTAATTATCTTAACAAAGAATATAATAGATAGAGGTGAAGTGATTTGTTCACACACAACACGATTTAACCAAAACAATTTGAGCCCATTTCACTTCCCCCCTGTAGCTTCCTGTATAAGCTGTCTATTTGATATTATGAGATACATATGTATGGACATTCATAAGTATGCATAACAGCAGTAAAGTGTCAGAGTGCTATATATTTCTTGCTATTAGCAAGGTATTTGTATATATTCCTAAATGCAGCATCCCATAACAGCTTGGTTATCTAAGTGTATTCTGAAGATTTGAAGCTCATTTTTATCTAAGTAGAATTTTCTGCTTACAGTATTCCTCAGTCTTCCTCGTTCTAAACCTTTTAGGAAATGTTAGCTCTTACTTGGAAGTGGCTGTATCTCTTGACACATCTTAAAAGTTGTAAAGGTCGTGAGAACAAATTAGAGCTTTTCTACTTTGTAAAATGGCTGTAGTGTGATCTATACAGTTCTAGGCATGTAGCTTGGGGGAACTGGTTTCTCTAGGAGCCTGACCAGTAAGATTCTTGATAATTATGAAGAGAAAATAAGAAAGTGGCTATTTGGAACTTTCAGTCAGCCCACTCTTGGAGAGCACCTCTTTACTAGATCTTGCAATTAATTTTTCTGATCTGATGAGAGTTGTTTTACTTTCTGGACCTGTATTACATATAATAATAGAAATGTAACAATTTTAGGATGCCAAAGACCTCAAAGAGGATACAGTTTCACCACCTGTCTTCTTCTGATGGAAAAAGGGAAGCTGGTGATCAATTGGAATTTCATAAAGCATGATACATACTCTTTGCAGATTCTTTCCAGATATCTCATCAGATTTAATTTTACCTATATCCCTGAGGCTGGTCCTAGCTGCTAAATTTTCTGTTTACCCACTGCTTTTTTTTTTTTTTTTCCATAACAGTGATTCCCAGACCGCCCTCTTCCTGAGACTCGTCTGGGTCATCTGTTAAGAATAGATACCTGGATTCTAAGTGAGTAGTCTTGGGAATGAGTTTTCCTAATAAGCTCTGAAATAGTTGGTGATGGCTTATATCTCCCAACACTTGGGAGCTAAAACTTTGTTTTAAAGAGAAAGATTTACTCTCTCCTAATTCTTATTGGCCTTTTTGGTCTTGCTTATATGGAAAACAAAGTTAGATAGCATTGGGAATTCTTCTACTTGGAGAAACTTGTTAAGCATGTAATTATGCTGGACATGGAGGTACACCCTTTTAATCCCAGCACTTAGGAGGCATAGACAGGCAGATCTCTGAGCTAGATGCAAGGCTGTTTGATATAATGAGTTCCAGCCAAGGCTACAAAATTTTACAAGATTTTAGAGTTTATAATATCTTACTATTTAACCTTTGATTTTACTCTTGTCCAAATTACTGTAAAATTTTGATTTTGCTTATAATTTCTAATGTTATATTGTCTTTGTTTAATGTAATAGGAAGAGCTTGGGGAAGCTAAAAGTAAAAACTGGTAAATGTGACCAAGTGTGGAATTTAATAGGATTAGTTAGATTTTTGTGTTTGTTTTTATTTTGCTAAGCTTGGTACTTGAAAAGGTACTAGCAAGGCTGAACTTAAAGATTGTCTACTTACATCCTTAGTGTGTTCATTCAAACATCACTCTATGCTATCTCTTAAGTCCTTATGGAGAGAAGAAATACACATGAATTGGAAAATAGCACATGGACTCTGCATGCTAGAGAAAGGTGCATTTTTTGTTTGTTTGTTCGTTTGTTTTGTTTTGTTTGCTAAATAGTGAAAGTCTAGGTTATTTAGGAATCCCTTTTCAACGAAGAACCATATTCACTTCAATTCCAAGAAATACTGCTTTATTCCCTTCGTCTATTGTAGCAGCTTTCGAATTATCTCTCATGCCCCAGATGGAGTAAAGTGAGTCTGTTTCAGGAAACTCTGAGATACTGTAGCTTTTTACATGAGCAGATTGGAGTTGGTCAGGCAGGGCAGGAACCCTAAAGACTAAATTTGGAAGTGGAAGTGGCCAATGATTATTTTACGCCTGTTCATTCTAAACAAGTGATGATTGTTTTAAACTCAGGAAGATATTTCAAGCTGATTTTTCTTATGTTAGAATTTAATGGTACTATTTTGAGTAAGGAACATGAACGAGAAGGTTCCATTTGTAACAGAATCCTACATCATAACATTTATTTCTAAACAAAAACTAAGGGTATCATTAACATTTACAGCCCTTGGGGTGTGTGTGTGTGTGTGTGTGTGTGTGTGTGTGTGTGTGTGGTGTGTGTTGTTGTTATTTATTTTTATTTATTTATTCTATGGATGCATACTAATTCACCTACAAAGCTCACTTTGAACTGAACAGTTCCTCTGAAGCAGCACAATAAAAAGATAAACATAAAGCCATTCCTGATAGATTCACCTGTATTGACACATTCTCTCTCTCTCTCTCTGTGTGTGTGTAGATGTGTGTAGGCATGAGGTCAGCTTATAGTGTTGTTCTTCAGGAGCCTCCACCTTGCTTTTTAAGACAGTGTCTCACTAGGATGTGGGGATTGCTTACTGTTCGGCTTGGATAGGATAGGCTGGCCAGTGAACCCCAGGAATCTGGCTGGCTGTATTTTCCCTACTCTGGAATTACAAGTATATGAACTTGCACTCCAATGCCTGCCTTTTTATATGGGTGATGGGGATTGAATTCAGGTACATGGTGGCAACAGCAAGTACCTTATTGACTTAAGTTTTTATGATTTATGTTATTATTAGGAAGTACTTGTGCCCATGGGTAAATCAACATGCAGTGTGGTAGTCTATATTGACTGTAAACTTCATTGGACTAAGGAGCACCTAAAAGCTTAGTGAAGCACCACGGACTGCATCCATGAGCATTTCCAGAGTACTTTAAGGGGAAAATCTGTCCAGACCTGCTTATGTGGGTAGCATGGTCCCATAAACTAGGGACCAAGATCTACTGGAATGGAGAAAGGAGAGAGCCACTTGCTGCTTCCTGTCTGCCACATCTGCTACTCTGTGCCATCTTCAGGGTGGACAGAAACCTCCAAAACTGAGCCAAAGAAATCGTTCCTCTTTGATTCTTTATGCAGGCAAATAGTTACAATTACAGTAAAGCTAACAAACACATTAGTTAGCCTTTGGGTACTTTTGTTTTTTAGTACAGGTAGAAGGTGGATGAGATCACTTCCAGGTTTGGGATTCAGAATCTGGGATCTTCAGTTATCTGTACATGCAGGACCATTTCTCACCCAGAAACAAGTACCCTTTAGTGTGTTGTTCATCTCCCATGGCATGGCTGAAACTTGCAACTGTCCAAGGAAGGAAGCTTGTCAAAACAAGGTCCTCAGGCCTCTGCTCAGTGGGCCCTGGCTATTTATATAGCAAGCTTTTTGTTGGCTTGGCCTGTCTATAGGTTGTCCATGAAACCATTTGAAATGAAAAATCATTTGGAAGGAATGAAAGAAGCACATTTCAACTTAATTAAATCTGACAGAGTAATTCAGTATTTTAAAAGCCTTACTGGAACCATTGGTGGCTATCTCATGCTATTGAAACCATAAGTAGGTCCAGTTTGTAACGTATATTCTAAAAACAGTTCTGTTGTAAAGTATTTGGAGGAGCATTTTTTCATAGTAACAATATTAAAAGGTTGTTAAAGATCTGATAATAGTATGATGTTAGTTTTGGAGGAGAAACTGCTTACTAAATACAAGACCAAGAAAAGCCCAAGACTAGTATATGCATAAGGTTTGAGTAGGCTTATTGTATGTAGAGATGTCAGCAGGATCTCTTAATGGTTCTAGCCACCTACCCTGATCCCTGAACCTGTCAATTCCTGTTTTAGGTGATATTTACATGTATACTTAAAGAGTAAAGTAAAAATGATCCAATTGATCCTGCTCTGCCCATTGCCATCTCCTTCTTAATGAAATACTGGGAAAAACATAACCTTTCTTCTGATCAGCTCACTCTAAGCTTCTAAGATACTAGTATGCTGTTCTTTGAAGGGTGCTCTTAATTTCAAAGTCATTGTCTATGTTCCATGGCTTTTAAACTGTCTGGCCACCTTCATGAAACAATATGTAATGCAGATCTTGTCACCTTCTCCCATTTCAACAAGCACACAGGCCAGCTTTGCTTTTGCTACTCACACTTGTTCATGTTCTCTTTTCCTTTTGTGACGTGCTATATGATTAAAGATTGTATTTTTTTTAATCAGCTGATGTGTATTTACTATCATGCATATGGGTAATCAATAAAACATTTAACAAGTGATCCTCTCTATTATCAAATTCAGTTGCTCTCGAAGGTCTGTCTCTGATCCTGTTTTGCTGTTTCTCACATGCTTTTTCATTGGGGCCATAGATTCTTACTATTTAGTCTATGTTCTCCTGGGTTCCAAGTTTGTTTTGTGTAGTTGGTTGTTCTGTTTTATTAAGTGAGACTAGCTTTGAAGCACAGGTGGACCTCTGACTCGCAAACCCTCCTTTCTCTCCAGAGTGCTGGGATTAGATGCGTGTGCCACCATGAAGGTAGATCACCTAGAAGCATATTAAGTAGTTACATAGGAACAGGAAGACTACCATTGGTATTTACCTGCTTCTTCTTGCTTAGCTCTGGTCCCTATTTATCTCTTGCATTGACTTATTAAATTTGGTAAGTTTCCCCTTTCTGTAATTCTGCTTCTCTGGTCTTCCCTTCATGCAGTTTAGAGCCAAAGCAATCTTCATAAATCTACAGTAGTATGTTATGTTAGTGGTTGTCTCTTGCTCGGTATTATAAAGTTTAGGAATTGGTTTTGGTGGTGTCCTATAAAGTCGGGGAACAAAGTTTAGCTCAGTAAAAGGAAGCTTTTTGGTTGTTTTTTTTCCTTCCATTTTTAAAAATGGCCATAACCAGGACTTCGCTGTTAGCAGCTATTGAGCCCCTTTCACTGGTAAAGATACAGTAGAATACTAAGCACTCAGATTTGACAGGAGCTTTTGAAGCACTACTCTAGCTCTTTGTCAGACAATTGAGTTCTTCGGAAGAATCTTGTATAGACCTGTTTAATGAGTAAGAACTACATCTTGTGTCTATAGGTACTAAACATTCATTTGTCAACGTCTAGGCTCCTTGGGTACCTGGGGACAGAAAGGGTGCTTCACATCAAGAGGTCTCTAAATCTTGAGTCTGTAAAGAAGAGCAAACTATCTTGCTGACTGGGGTGGTTTTCACATGGAACATGTATTAACAAATAGCTTCTGGGTGTGATAGCCAGCAACTCTAATTTTAAAAGGAATGTTTCTAGAATTTTGTTGTTTCCCTTTAGTATAAATTCCTTTTTCTCCTTTCCCTTCCACCAGATTGCTGTTCTTTTGTGTGTACCATTCTTTATCATACATACATAGAAAAGGAAGAAATTCTGCAGTGAATGAAGATTCCTTTGCATTTAGCATTGCTTTTTCTACTGTAGTTGGCTTTTGAATGAGGATGACAATGGAAGAGATGAAGAATGAAGCTGAGACCACTTCCATGGTTTCTATGCCTCTCTATGCAGTTATGTATCCTGTGTTTAATGAGGTGAGTGCACATTTAAGATTTCTGCAATTCCTTAGTACCTGCTTCATTTACTCTTATGTTCTCCCACATGACAGACATTTGTATGAACTGGTGTTGGCTGTTGGGTCCAGTCCATACATACAATTGTAGAAACAAAAGCATATAGAAACAAAAACAACTAGATATGGTATTCTTAGTGGGGGAAATAGATATTACATACAATTCTAAGTTGAAAATTGCAGTAAGTACTATTAAGTAAGGGGGAAAAAATGAGAAATTGGTAGATGGGCTCTCTTGTAGAGTTCAGAACAGGCCCCACTAAACAAGATACATATGTGTTAGAATCTAAGAGACAAGAGTAGAAACAAGTACATTGTATATAGCCAGAATGGCAGGCACAAGGTCATGGTGACCAAACCCATTTTAAAAATTGATATTTGGAAGATGTTGTTACATTGTATCTGAAGAAATCATTGGTAGCTTGATTGGTACACGACACAAGTACATTTCTTATTTTTTTTTTTTGTTTGTTTAAATTAACATTATTCTAATATATGAAGAGAATTCTAGACTGGTAAGTCCCTTTGATGTTAGTTAATTCCTTCTCGTAATGTTAAATGGAGACCTTGAATAGTGAAATTATTTTTTTAAGCTTACATAAGACAGACATCAATTCTGCAAGTTCTGTCTCTAAAGTGAGTGGCTTTAGCAAAAAAAAACAACAACAGAAAAACTAATAAATAATTATTTTTGCTGCACAATACAGTTAATCATCAGAATCACCAATGTTCTTGTCGCTAAGATAGCTGGAAGCCCTTACGAAAATGCCAAAGCATTTTAGAGTGTTATTCTAAGACTCAGTCTTTTTGTCCTCACATTATTTTGGTTGATGCACTTGATGTACTTATGAACCTTAATCTTGGAAGCAGGAGAGAATGATTCATTATCCTTTTTTTCAAACCAGGCATATTGTAGAATTTCAAACATTACCAAGTAGGTTCAGAGGCCTTTCAGGAGAAATTCAAAATTATGGTATAAGTAAAAGTTTCTATCTCCATTACATAAAAGATTTTGGAGGCAGAGGATTTCAAGGCTAATAGTGTTATAAGTCTGTATCATCAGAAATTCATCTTCTGCTTTATCATGTTATAGTCTCCTCAGGATGCATGATAGCTACCAAAGCTCCATCATGTCCTAAGTTCTTGTCCAGAAGGGATAAGATGTGAAGTCTTGTTTCCATTGGGGCTCTGCTTACTTAGTGTAACTTTTACTAAAAAAAAGTCCTACACAAGACTTCCATGTACATCTGTTTTTTAAGAGCCTAACCTTACAACCAAACCTAACTGTGCAAGAGGTTAGAAAATTCAGGAGTATTTTCTTACTAAGGAGAAAGCCTCTCTTGTAAAACTTAAAAGTTGCCTCTGTGGTAGTCCCATCTGGGGCAGCTCTCAACAAGCCAATAATTAGATCCATCTTTTTGTTGTGATACTTCATTGCAAGTAGCTATTATTAGAAGGAAGTGCTTCTTTATGGTACATCTGACTGCTTATTGCTTAGTACTCTGCCGGGGCATGAGGATAGAGAGAAACAAGCATCGTACCTGTTCTCCAGAATGCACTGGGGAACATGACTGTTTAAGGCTCCTTAGCTGACTTTGTACCAGGAGTGACACAAGGAGAAAGCCCATAGGTTAGGTAAGGAACTTAGGGTTGAAGTAGTTAGGGTTTGAAATGCTTACACTCTCAAAAATTATTTTTATAATTTCACTCATAGGTGCTTTGTCTTTCCAGGTCTGTGTGCCCAGCTTAGTGTCTGCTGCAGTGTTAGGAAGAATTTCTGGATTAATCTAGTATTTTGACTCTCGGTTTGAGAGGAGGCAGGTTTCATTTACAGAGCATCAGTTTCAGCCTCCAGTCAGTGAAGAGGAATGAGAGAAGGCTTTTGTTCTAGAAACATGGGGTAACTAACTTCCTAATGTGTATGAGTCTTGAATTTGCCCCAGAAATATGGGGCTTGGGTTATACAAATTGTTAGGATTAATGCTGATAAGAACTTTATTTTACTCACATGTAAGAGAAATTTAATTCCAAGAAAAGGAAGCTGCTGTGAATAGGCTGGTAATTTTATAAGTAAAGATGGTGCTGTACCCCAGGTGAGATCTGAAAACACATGTGGCCTCACGGGCATCGACTTAGTGATTCATCGTTGTTCTAAGAATTAATTTTCAGGAGCAAGGTTTGAAAATGAAGTGGCTGCCTGTGACAGACTTAGCATTGCTACACCTGATTGCTGAGGTCTCATTCTGAGGTTCAGCTCGATGGCCTAACCTTGTAGCGCACTTAAAAAAAAAAAATCACTTCCTGTCCTGCATTCAAAAACATGCTCTAAATTATTGTTTTAGATATGGCAGTGGTATTTAAATTTCCTCTTGACAGATGAAATCTAGAGTTGGATGGAGGAATAGAATTATTGGGACTTCATGAATGAAGTGTTGAGTTAAAAGACATTGTAGTCACTGCTAGCGTTATTCTTTAGCATTTCTGTGTATTAATATAAGGTACCTAATGAATTAAGGTCACAGTTAACTGTAGTTCAAAACTGAATTTTCTGTATGGGTACCAATGAGAAATTATAGTTTACTTTGGCTTTATTATTTTGTACTGTACAGGTTTAGATAAACATAAAAATAGTTTCAAATTACTTCTCCAGAGAATAGTACCACAGTGGGGATGCTGAAAATAGATGTGGCTTTCCAGATCTTTCCCATAGCATATCCTAAGCATTAGGAAGTCTCCTCCTTCCCTTCTTAACATTTTATTCATAGTAGCTACAGTCTAGGTATCATTTATCTCGAGGGACAAGCTTCATGTTAGAGATTTTTATACTGTTGCTCAAGTTTACAAATCACTTGTTTATGGCAGGCATTCTGAGTGCTGTCTGTACTTAGTAACGCAGCTGTAAGATAACTGAGAAAGAGCACACTTCTTGTTCAGCCAGCGGCCACTGAGTTCAGAGTCCCAGAAATTGTACACATAAACTTACTGTGAAATAGTCCTCCTCCTTACTGCATTGTGGAAAACTTGCTTTCTGCAGACCTCTACAGGCCTTTGGTCAGGTTCCCTGTAACTGCATTGTTCTTACTGAGTCTTTGTATATGGAGAAGAGAGGAGAGGAGTTCCTTCTTCCAGGAAACATAAGCCACGTGTATGTGGACAGATATGTTTAAGATAAAATACATTCTGATGCATTATGGGGCATATTTTGTGAAATAAAGTTTTGCAACTAAATAGGAATTTTAGGCTGCAAAAATTTATCAATAGATAACTTCAAAATATACTTGTGAATAATATTCTATTCAGAAGCTTCTCAGTAAGCTCCTTCTGCCAGTTTTTGCTGATATGGATGTAGCTCTACATTTTTTCTAGTAAACAAATGTGACCTGAGTCTATTCTAGCTTAACCTCTTTACTTCTGTTTTCTCTTTTGTTGGGAGGGGAAGAATTCAGGCAAACTGAGAAGTGAGTGGATTTTTCCCTGTAGTCTCGTCATGGGGGTGATTCTAGTTTGGGGTGTCACTTAGTCCAGTGCTGCAAAAAAGACATACTTTTGCCTGGATTTCCTGATGACTCAAATTGGAATAAAGAATAACTTATTTAATTTTCAACAACCTGTGAAAATATATTAGTTAATGTAATGTATTTAGAGTAATGCTAGGCATATGGTGTTATAATTATGAAGATCTCATCCAATATTTTTGATACAGTTGTGGTCAGCATAGAATGTTTGCATACTTTCCAACAGAGTCAGCAGATGTTTTTATACTATTTATGTGGCCCGTCTTATCTGATTTGCCATAGAGTTTGGTAAATTCGGGAACTACTCTCTTGGGAACACAGAGGAGGGCTTTTTCTTGTCTTCTGGACAGAGCAGAGCTGAGGACATTTGCTTTCTGTGGCAGCTAACATGCCGACTTTTCCACTTGTCTCGCCACATTCCTACAAGATACACCTGGAGTTTTAGCCTTGTGACGTGCCCAGTTTAGTTTAAGGTTTAGCATAAGAAATAGGATCAATAAACTTGGTGTCCGTGTAAGGATGGTGGTCACCCTGGGAAAACCTGATCTTGTCTGATGTTAAGAAAGCCAGTAGATTTATATGCAGTTTAGAACTAAGTAACCGAATTCTTTTGACCTTTAGAGAAACACACACACACACACACACACACACACACACACACACACACACTTACAAGATTTTATGCAATACTGTTGAAAACTTGAACAAAGGCTGAATTGATTTCTTTCTTTCTTTCTTTTTTTCTATTTCCTTCTAACTATGGATTTGGAAACCCATGTGATACTTGAAAAATGTGGGAATAACTGATACTTCTAGAGGGATCAGTGCAATAAATGAGCTCTTGAGAACTGGGATTACACTTGAATTTATAAAGTATTTTATTTGTGAACCTGAGTATAAATTTGGCAAGTGCAGTTGACAATAGTGTTGAAAAGCTATCCTCAATTCTGAGGAAGGAGCCCTGGGGCGGTTGGTAGTGTGGGGTTGAGCTGAGAGGCCCATGCTCACTTCCTTAGGATCCTTCAACAGACACTGGTGCTCCACCTCCTAGTGGAGATGAGCTGTCTTCAGCACTCTCTTCTCTAATTTGGATGCTTTTCTTGTCCTCCTTCCAGTAGTGACAT
This sequence comes from Peromyscus californicus insignis, assembly GCF_007827085.1. Taxonomy (NCBI): domain Eukaryota; kingdom Metazoa; phylum Chordata; class Mammalia; order Rodentia; family Cricetidae; genus Peromyscus; species Peromyscus californicus. The sequence goes on along the minus strand of NW_026294617.1, from coordinate 55,647,363 downwards.
AAAGTGAGGCTGAGGCCCAAGCAATGCCACTTCTTATTTTGGTGTCCAGCGATGCAAAGTGTAGCTGTAATCTTCTCCCCATTAGGTCCAACTATGTGGTGTATAAGCTATCATTTACTAGTAATCTAGTAACTCTGCAAACAGGTCAGGGTTCTTTATGAAACTACTCTAGCCAACAGTTGTAACTCCAACAGCTTTCAGGATTCCACTCAGTAATAAGTATTAGAAACAAACTGCAAACTTCTTTTTCTGTTAGAGACTAACATGAAATCATCATATCCTCATGTGTCACCAACTCTGAAGAAACCTTTGAGTGGTAGAGCTTGTGAAGATGATTTTAAGAAGCCAGGCCACTTTAAAACCAATTCAGATACAATCTCCGAAAACTAAGCTGATAACAGTCCCACTTTTCAGCTTTTCACATAGCTACTGAGTTCAAACTTGTAGTTAGTAAGGCTCTGGATCCTCTTTTAACATTGATTTCTTCAACATGGTAGAACTCGGGTGTCTTAGTTCTCACAGAGATGCAGTTCCCAACTCCAGTGTAGAAAATGATGTAGGAAATGATAAAGACTGCTTGTGTACAGGCCTGAGAGCCAAGCCTATGGCATGATCCTTGTCTCAGTACAAAGTTGGAAATTTGTATCAACCAGAGTTTCCATCTGTAAAATTATGACGATAGCAACAGATTTATTGTGAAAATTAGAGATTATTCTGTAGAAAGAGACTCCATAGGCACTTAGTTCATGCCTAATGAAATGGCTGCTGTTGTTAGAATGTTCTCAGAACTTTGTCAGGAGAAGAGGGATAGTGTGTTGAACATGGTTTTGTTAAATCTTAATCACAACTGAGAGGGGGTAAAAGAAGTACTTTTTATAGGGTGGGTAAAAATCTAGCTGCCTAAGTACAATACAAGCCTCTGTAGATTTGAGAACAATTTAGATAAGTTCATTGAGATGGGAACTTCTCTGCAAATAGGAGGTTTGGGCCTGTGTACCTGGCAACTCTTGGGCATTGGAAGCCAGATGAGTAAGAAACCTATGAAGTTCAGTGCAGATATGTGGGTGTACAGTAACCACAAAATGACTCCCAACAGAGCTTTGCTGAAGGGCTTCAGTTTACAGGCTTGGATTTACTAAGCTATGTCTGACCTTCCTGTGACTGTTGTCTTTGTAAAATACAAATGTGCAGATTTAGTCTAGAAATTCCTATCTTGGATACATTTTACCAGCTCTGCACTTGCTGTTCTGGGCTTTTACTTGCATTCCAGTGAGGATGATACTGAGTTATTTAATAATGCTGCTGCTTGAAGGCACACATCTGACTCAGAGCTTTGGCTGGTCGGAAGAAGGCCCTGGGCTGTAAACCCAAAGAACATGGGCTGTCAGTATAAAAACAGCCGTCCTGTCTGCCTGTCCCAGATTTCTTAGCAGCCTAAGATCTGATGAGCCGCACTGTTAACTTTAAACAGCATTCACTGTAATAAACAGCATTCACTATAATTACATGAACTATTGGAAGTAGAACTGTTTTCATTGTTGAGATAGACCTTTGCCAGTGTTAAAAGCTATTTACAGTCTGTTCTTTCCCATATCTGTTTACTGGGCTCCTTTACCTTCCCTTTACCTAGTTAGTGCATTTTACAGGCCTCCGTAGAAGCCAGATTAAATACTAAGCTAAATGGTACATTGTTTATTGGGAGATAAATTTTTTTTTTTTTTTTTTTGATTTTTCGAGACAGGGTTTCTCAGTGTAGCTTTGTGCCTTTCCTGGATATCGCTCTGTAGACCAGGCTGGTTTCGAACTCACAAAGATCCACCTGTCTCTGCCTCCCGAGTGCTGGGATTAAAGGTGTGCGCCACCACCACCTGGCATAAATTGTTATTTTTGACAGAATGTTTTGCTTTGTTCTGTGCTACATAATTTGTACTGATACATTTCTTAAATGCATTGTTTACTATTTAAATAAATTGACTTATTAGCCTCACATTTGATGTAAAATTAAACTCATTGCATTTAACCTTTTTAAAAAATTACTTTAATGTGTATGAGCATTTTGGCTGCGGCATGTATGTAAGTGTATTATGTATGTGTGCAGTTCCTGTAAAGGCCAGAAAGAGTTGTTAAATCCCCTGCAACTATAGCTAGGTATGAGCCATCATATGGGTGCTGGGAGTTGAACCAGGGTTCGCTACAGAGCGGTGAATATTCCTAACTGCTCAGCCTTCTCTCCAGCACATACAGTTATCTTTGGATTACTATTTTAGAAAATTACTTACTGATGGAGTAGTAGACAACAGATGGAAACAGCTCTGAAATTCTGATGATCTGAGCTTCAGTTTGAGTATTATTACTTTTTGTCAGCACTATTTGCTGATTGGCAAAAAATAGACTAAGCTTAATCCTTGACTGAGTTAAAGTAATTAAAAAGGAAGGCAGTATGAAATAGAATCTAAGCACATGTTTCCTTATGTTGCTCATTCTTTGATTGTTAGTTGTATGTACACACAGAACTATAGCTAGCGAGTCAGAGCAGTGAATTTACCCTTAATCCTCATTATTTTCAGGAATTCAAGTTGATATTGTAGTTTCTCTTAGGAATTAGAATTCTGTATCATATGTGTATATCATATATTCTGTATCAGAAATCTACCTTTAAGGTAGAATACATCTTATTTTAAAAAAAAATTTACAGTTTTGAGTACAAATTCTAAATGTTTGAAGAATTATGACTTATCAAAACATTTTTGCTTATTGTATGATAGATTTATCATTACTGGAGAGTGAAACTTCATAAATGTTTTTTTCCAAGAACATTTGTACTAATTGTAATTTTTTTATTGTAGCTAGAACGAGTAAACTTGTCTGCAGCTCAGACCCTGAGAGCCGCTTTCATTAAGGTGAGCTACAGTAACTTCTTAGATTTACTAAATTGTTATATGTAAGTCTAAATGCCATGTGATTGTCATTAGTTTTCTTTTAGTGAAAATTATTTTAGACTACTTAGATAGTTCTTACGCTTTGGTCTATTCTGTATAAGCTTTAAACACTCAGGAAAGGCAAACCACAACAAATGGTGTTTCAGATGGTCAGTTTTAGAAGAACATTTTTATGTTCCTTTTTCTATTCTTAAAAACGTGTTTATAAAAATGTAAATTAGTTATACTTCATATTGTTTAATTATGAGATATAAAAATCTACCTCATATATGGCAGATTACGTTTACTTTGAAAATATATTTAAAGCATTCCAAGTGATGTTCTTCTTTTAGCCTTAGACCCGAGCTGTTGATTTTATCATTGCTGGCAACATGTTGAGCTCTTAGAAGTATGATTTCTTTAAACAGATGTGTGCCGAGTATAAAATACAAACGTGCTTGGTGACTTTGTATTAAAATGAGCCTAAGCTAGCTTAGTAATAAGAATTCATTTTAGATACACTGCTAAAGCAACTTCACTGTATACAACCACTAGAAAACTTAAAATTGTATGATTGATTTCATATTTGTTCTCAGGGTATATTTCTATTGTATAACTGTACTCTGGAGACTTAATGTACATATTAAGCATATTATTTTCAATTATTACCTGCTTTCTCAACTCACATATATGTTTGGTTGCCCCCAGATTAATTTTGCTTACTTGTTAATTCCCATCATTAACTAAAGTAACTTATGCTTTTATTTTTAAGTCAAAATATTTTAATGTTTAAATTAAGAATCAACAAATTTTTAGTAGCTGTCATCTTTAGTTATATTCAGAAATAGGTAAAACAATGTATTCTTGAGGAATTTTCTCATGACAGTGTGACAGAAATACAGTTGTGTGACTATGATAGATAGACATATCTAGGTTTGTCCATGGATACCTTTGTTAGCCACAGGTCTAGCCTTGAACTTCTGCCCTCAAAAGACCTTTTGATCTCAACCTTCCAAGTATTAGAAACTACAGGCAAGTACTATTCTGTTTCAAGTTCATAGTGATGATTCTTAATTTTAAAAAAAGTGAAAATTATTTAAAAGCATCATGTATCACATAGTAAAGCAGTGATTTATTGTTAAATATCACAGCTAGTTAGATTTCAAATCAAATTAAAGAATCTGTAGAAAAGGTGATTTTGTATTTTTAAATTTCTCTTTTGAGAAACTGGGGAGATGGCTCAGAGTTAAAAACACTTGCTGCTCTTACAGAGGACCTGAATTCAGTTCCCAACACCAGTGTCAGGAGGCCCACAGCCTTCTATAATCCAGCTCCAGGAGATTCTATACCTCTAGCCTACTCAGGCATCTCCACTCTCGTGCACACACCCACCTGCAGACACGTAATTAAAGATAATAAAAATAAATTTTAAAAAATCTTTCCTTTTGAACAAGGCAAAGAAATATTGCCTGACTAGTTTTTGAATCCATACTTTCAGTTCTTGGCTTATTCAGTGATTTTTTTTTTTTAAATCATATTGTATTATCTGTCTTTATTTGGAGGAAAAGATTAGTAGGTTTTCCCCAAATAAAAATATGTCACAGACTGTTTTCTATTAAGGTATTAATTCTTGATTACCTGTTACCCTGCCCCTCTTGGCAGTTGCTGACATGTTGTGCTGTCTCCTGCATTGGTAATCACTGGCCACAAAACTATGCTTTTATGGAGTGGATGTTTTTCTCACATTAGAGTGTTTACAAAGGTTGAGTACCCATCAAGTTCAAGGTTGAAATCTGTCAAGTGCAGATAGTGTCTCTGATCTAAGAACAGAGGCTTCATAGGCACTTGTTCAGTTTGAGCTTTTGAACTAAGTAGTTTAGCCAGGACTTTAGCCCAAAATTCTAAGACATATGATTCCCAAAAGTTGTGTCCAGGCACTCTGCAAACTCAAAGAGGTTGTGAAGTATTTTAGAACAGTGAGTACTATGATACTTAGCATCTGCTTACACTACATGAACTTAACTTGAAATAGTTCGTGATGTCAACATACTAGATTGATCTACATTCCTTTCAGTGATGTCATATCTTTGTGGAACTAATAAAAAGCAAGTACCACAAGAAAGTCAGTGTGCAAGAGGAAAGAAGAATGGTAGTTCCAATCTAAGCCCAGTATTTAAGAAACTACAGTGCTCAGGAAATGCAAGCATCCCCATTAATACATAGCTTTTATTAGCAATGAGATAAAATACTGTCTCTTTTGTTGTGTGCATAGAATTTAAGTTTCGGGGTTGCCAAATTGTTAGAACATACCATTTACCCAAGTTATTTGTACAACCTAAACAGCTTGATAAACAGCATTTGGTGCTAAGAGCTTTATGAACTGAGAAAGTTCAGGGCCTCTGTGAGACTTTTGCATTCTCCATTTCTGATAGTTTGCTGTTTCAGATCAACCTAGTATTTAAAACTATGTGTGCAGACTTAGAGCATTTAATTCTTTCAGCACTTTAACTTTTTAGCAAGATGTTTTTCTGCTAATATTTCCTGCAACCACACAGCAAATGCTCTCATGCCCCTGAGATAATTCATTATGATGTAGGTGGACTTAATGCTCCTTAGACAAGGAAGGTAAACAACTGTTACCAAATAAGTACAATTTTTTGGTAGTTCAGCAAACTAATACTCTAACAGTGCATTTAATTATATTTGGCAATTTTTCTTTTAAAGTTCACCTTGACAAAACAGAATTTAAATGCTTCATTAATCGTTTATCTAAGTGATAAGCATAGCATTTGGCATCAGGTACAGGGATCCCAACATTGAGGTACATGTGTATATTTTGTCTTTTCCTACTTTAGTTCACAATCTCTGAGGTTTTCCTGTCTGAGACCTCATTAAGAACAAGAGTGTTTTAAGAAAGTGGTGAAACAGAAGAAAATTAACTGCAGTGACAACAGAATAAAACAGCAAAGGCAGAGAGGTTAATTGTGCTTGACAACTAAGAAGTAGAGTGAGTGCCATTGGATCAAGAGTGGAAACTGTTTCTGCGTGTTAATTGGGGCAAAAGAGAAAAACCATCATCATATGGATTTAATCGGCAGGCATCCTAAAGGAGACAAACTTTCAATGTGCTTAGGAACGTTTTTAGTAACAGAATAAGCTAAATTGACTGAGAAAATGGAAATGTGAAATTTGCCTTTACATTCAATCTCTTGGTTTGGCTCCAACTTGGTGCCCTAAGAAGTACAGGTCACAAAGAAGGAGTGCACATTTATTTCTCATGGTCTGTATATAACTTTCAGGGGTATTGTGGAGGGCTGCAGAGATGATTCCATGCATGAATAAAATGCTAATGTCAAGCAAGCCTGATGAGTGACATTCAATCCCTTGAACCCCGGCAAAGGTGGAAGAAGAAAACTAACTCCCCAGCTGTCCTCTGACCTGTCCACATGTGCCCTTGCACTGTGGTCAATAGACATCCCGTTACACATACACACATGCATGAATAGTAATAAGTAAAAATCAGTTTTCAAAGAGTGATATTTTAAAAGCCATTGAACAAAATTTCTTGCTATGAAAATAAAATAGGTAGTGGAAATTATTGTATGGAAAAGTAGGGTAAGAGAAATAGATTTTATTAAAAACTGCAAAAACTACCCTAATTTTTGTTTTTCCTTGCATGCAATTCTAATACAGCATATCTTCAAAGTACACTTGATAAGAGTTATTATTGCTCATCCTTACGAGGAAATTTTATGTATGCTGAAAATTCTCAATGTTTTTAAATTCATGAAAAGACTACTACGGAGAGACAGAGACAGAGAGAGTGTGTGTGTATTTCTGTCACTGTTAAATTGATTGAAAGAGGACATAATGGAGAAGCAAGGAATCCTGAGTACCTCTGTGACTTTACATATACCGAAGAGCTCCTGATGCGTGAGCTGAACAAAGCTGAAGATGGTGCCCTCAGTGGCACCTGCTTCACCAATGCTTTCTGGTTATGAGTGAGTCATTTCTGAACTATTAAAGTTTATCTTTAAAATGCTGATTACATGAAAACAACTTTTTTTTACAGGCTGAAAAGGAAAATCCAGGCCTCACACAAGACATCATTATGAAAATATTAGAGAAAAAAAGTGTAGAAGTTAACTTCACAGAGTCCCTTCTTCGTATGGCAGCTGACGACGTAGAAGGTACCAGAAAGGAGAGTTGTGTTTAGTTCTCCATTCTTGAGAAGCACTTCCTTGAGCTCATTACCATTCAACCAGATAGTCTTTTTCCCTCCCCTAATCTCTTCATGCTTCTTGTGATAGTAGTGGACATGGTCTGTATAAGTAGACAAGCAGGCCCTTTAACTGTCTGTGTTTGTCAGATTTAGTTAGGGGAGATACGTGTTGATGCTGCATACTTTGTTTTTCCCCCATCATTATAGCGCTTCAATTTCATTTCATTAAAGTTTGAGAAATACGTTGTGTTGCATTTGAAAGAGATGAGCCATTTGTCTTATTTGAAGCTACTACTAGTAGCATTTCTTTTTCCAACCACAGATTTGAGGGGACAACACTTTTTAACATTATTTTTGCTTTTTTGCTTTTTAATAAAAACAATTAGAAATAGATAGCTTCATTTAAAATTGATAGCATTTTCCAATATTTAGAAAAACATAGTAGTGCCCTACATTTATTAATAGAGGACATGTCTTCTGTTGAGCTGGCTGCACGTCTTTCCTTTCCTGAGACTGAGTACTTGCTGCCAGTTTGGCCAGCTGACATTGAAGGTGTAAGTTGGTGAGCTTCCTGCTAGACAGTGAACATGGTAGTTGGCCTGTTCATCTGCCAAGTCTGATTGAATTTCTTTTCCAAAAATCCGTTCGCTGATCCCAGCCCTTAGGTTGGGTTCAACTGAAATTCCAGGAATATACTGAAAATACAAACAACTTTGTGCTTTTAATATAACAATCCACAGTATATTCTATATTATAGGGGTTTTAATATAATGAGCCATAGTATATTCAACACTATATGGCTTTCAATATGATGAATCATAGTATATTCCATACTATAGGGGTTTAATATAATAAACCATATTACAGTCCATACTGTAGGAGATATAATATAATGAATCATCATATATTTAATACTAAAGGAAGTTTCATGTAATAGATTGTAATCTATTAAACACAATTGTGGAGTTTTAAGTTACTGAACTCAGCCTTTCCCTCTCATTGGTACATAAATGACCTGTGCATTCTTCATGAATTTCATTATTTAAGGTTTCATGATATAGTAGAATATCAGAGGACTCGTGAGCTTGATAAAGCCTCCTCTCCTTTATATTAGTGGATGGATGTGGTTTTTAAGATTTTATTAGGTTTTTACAAATAGTTCAAATTAAAAATGTTTGATCTTAGCCTGTTTTACTTCAGAGAAATCCTAGGTTTTTGGTTTTTTGGTATTTTGTTTTTAAACTGGATCAAGTTGAACTTCCTTTGTCTTTTCTAACAAAATGGCCGTCTTCCCACTCCCATCCTCCTTTGATCAACTCTTAGACTTGAATTTTTCAGAGAGTTACATGACATTTTTTATTGTGTTTTTGTTTTATCAGAGTACATGATTGAACGACCAGAGCCAGAATTCCAGGATCTAAATGAAAAGGCACGGGCACTTAAACAGATTCTCAGTAAGATCCCAGACGAGATCAATGACAGAGTGAGGTTTCTACAGACAATCAAGTGAGTGAGGTTTTTGCTTTGACTTGTTAAAAACAAGAGTCCTTAAGTCTCTTTGTATTTTGATATGAAATTTAACTAAAATACTATTTTGGAATAAAATCTGAAGTTTTTGGATGCCATTATCTTTGAATATAATGACTTCAGAATATCCTGGTGTTTTAGAATGTTTAAATGGCAATAATGAATGGATTTTTGAAATAGTGAACAAAACATGATAATTTAAAGTATATAAGTAATGGGAACCTGTGGATTTCAAATGAAAACATATGCAGACACTACATTGGTAGCAATAAAGATCAATATGGTTTTCATGTCAGAAATGGCATAAGTCATTGGAGTAAGTGAATATGTAGATGTGACTAGCATTTTCCGATATTGACCATACTGAACCTCTAAATCTCTTCTTTTGGATTGTAGGTTCAATAATAGGGTCTAAGAGACCGATCGGCAGGCAAACAGCAAAAGAAGGAGTTCTAGAGAACTAGACCTCAGGCTTGTGGCCCACTTGTTACTTAGGTTTCTTTTGCTATGATAAAGACCATGACCAAAAATGCAGCTTGGGGAAGAAAGGGTGTTTTGCTTACAGGGTCACAGTCCATTGAGGAAAACCAAGGCAGGAACCTTTAGGCAGGAGCTGAAGCAGAAGCCATGGAGGAATTTACTGGCTTGCTTAGCTTTGTTATATACCTCATGACTACCTGTCCAAGAGTGGTACTGACCACAGTGGCCTGGGCTCACACACATCAATCATCAATGAAGAAAATACCCACAGGCCAATCTTATGGAGACTTTTTCTTAGTTGAGGTTCACTCTTGTCAGATGACCCTAGCTTGTGTCAAGTTGACAAAAAACTAACCAACATACCATCTTTAATATCTAATCAGTGCAGTGTTTTGGGGAAACCATAAGTAGAAACTTCTGGGAAGCCTAGTTTTATTAGCACGTCTCTGTAGCACAGGCTACATTGTATGCTCCCTTGAAAACATAAAGTTACACAGTTAGAAAGTTCACTTGGGATAAATGCTAGCTTTGTCTTTCAATAATACTCTGTATAACTTATGTTACAAGATGCTATATCAAATGTTTGGAGCACATGTTTTGAGTGATAAAGAAGCACAGGAGTATGTCCCAGTATAAAAAGTAGTTTGTGATGATAGATGTACAAACAAACAATCCTGAATGACTCTCTTCCCCAACAGCAGCTGGAGAACCAGGGGTATAAAAAGGTCTTTACAATATAGCCACCTGTGTAGGGAGCTGTATTTTTAACTTACTGTACTTTAGTAAAATGCATATGCACATTAATGGCTATTGTTAGTAATCTCAAACTCAGTTGTTTAGATGATCTCTTTATTAAGTTTCTAATGACTTAATGTGGTTTCAGTTGCTTTTGATAATTATATATTTGTTGATAAAGTTACATTATGCCTTTATGTAGACCGATATTCACAATCATACTTTTAGCAGATTTTGCTTCAGACCATTGAAACATGGCCTTTTAGAATTAGCAAGGTCTTAGTAGCAGCAGTCTCATATGTTCTAAACACTATTTCAAGCACTTTCCCATGTTAATTAATAATTATTCCTCTAGCTGGGTGGTGGTGGCGCACACCTTTAATCCCAGCACTCGAGAGGCAGAGGCAAGCGGATCTCTGTGAGTTCAAGGCCAGCCTAGGCTACGGAGTGAGTTACAGGAAAAGCTCCAAAGCTACACAGAGAAACCCTGTTCAATAATAATAATAATAATAATAATAATAATAATAATAATAATAAAGAGATGAGAATGAGATACAGAAAAATAAGTTAAATTCCTAAGGTTGTAGAGCAGCTTGAACCCTAGTAGCTTGATGTCAGATTCCTGTTTACTGTTCTCCATTCCAAGACTCATAACGTTGATCTAACTTTGTGCAGACAAGTTTCTTCTATTTGAATAAAATGTAATATGAGATATTATCCATTGAATGCCAGTAGATTAGAGAGAGGACTATATAATGAAAACCAAGACAGAAAGGTAGAACCAGAAACCTTAACCCTTACTTGGATAGTTTCTTTTTTTCCTAGGGCAGTGGTTCTCAACCTGTCAGGGGGGGTCACATATCATATGTCCTTTATATCAGATATTTATATTATTCATAATAGTATCAAAATTACAGTTATGAAGGAGCAGCAAAATAATTATACGCTTGGGGGTTATACATGTTCCTCACCACAACATGAGGAACTGTATTATAGCATGAGGAAGGTTGAGAGAGAACCACTGCCCTAGAGAGTCAATGAGCATCTTTCCTAAACTTCCTGTGGCTTCAAGGAAATAGGTTGCAAGCTATATTATGAACAACCCAGTTTTAGCTCAGACACTTGAGAGTGTGCCTATAGTTTTTTAAAAAGGCTTGGATGTTTCAGTATTTCACTTCCACTTTTTGAATGTACTAAGCACAATTAAAACGAGTAATGGCAGTGCAAATAAATACATTCTTATACATTTGAGGATTTATTTGCTTTGGTAAGTTTTTAGATGTGCACATTATTTCTGAAATGAGAAGTCACAATCATGTATGAATAGTGTAAATGGCTACAGTTCTGTTTTTTTCTTTAACATACCTTACCTTTTCATATTTAAAGTAATTACCTTTCTTTCCTACATCTTAGCAATATTAAGCCCATATGACTTAACTGCACGAAATATTATGTGGATATAAATGATACTGTAGGTTGTATTTATACAGTGAAAATATTTCTGATGACTAGTAAGTATGCAAGCATTTTTAGTTATATTTGCCGACTTGGTTTTGACTCTCCATTGTAAGACATAGCTGTGTTACAAGTTGCTTGGCTTCTTATTTAGTTCTTGACTCTCAGAAATGAAGGTAATGCTTATGAGAACTGAAAGAAAACCCAGAGTATACTCCACATTATAGCTCATGGAAGGAGGAAAGGGCTCCTCCTTTTCTCGACCTAGTTGATTAGGGGGAAAAAATCTTCTAGTCCGAGAACATTGTCATTTTTTTATTAATGAATGCTTTTGTTTGTCTACATTTGAACTTATGTAGATCGTTGTAGAACTAATTTATATTAAAAATCTGACATATTTCAATTGATGTTGACTAGTGGCGAAACCTGATTTATGCACTAAGAAAAGCCATGAGTTCATTGGTTTCTTCTTCTTCTTTTTTTTTTTCTGTGTTCATTTATTTCATCTGATGTCCATTGCCTACCATTACATTACAATTAATATGTTAACCAAAATTTTCTTACTAAATAACTGCAGATTCTCCTTTCTTTCTCTCTGTATCATGACGTCTGTCAGTTATAATAGAACCCATCTGCTGCAAATTCTTCATAATTATATGAGAATTATTTTACCGAAGTTCCTTATTTGGTTTACATTCAGTATTTGTGACTCCTTTTCTCTATAGCCTTGCCAGCATTTGTTATCTTTGTGTTTTTATTAGTGCCACTTATCCTAGGGTGCCTTATTATGCTTTTGACTGTGTTTCTTTGTTACTTAGTAGTGTTGAATGTCTTTTCATCTACCTGTTGGATATTGGTGTTTTGAGAAATACCTATTTAGGTTTCTTGTCCATTTCTTAATCTTTGATTATTTTGCTACAGTGCTTTGTGTTCTTATCTGGTGTTTAGGTAACCTTGCTTCTTAGAATTTGTTGTTTGTTTGTTTGTTTTTTAATAAATTAAAGAGAATTTGGTAGCAATTTTGTCAGTTGGTATATTAAGTTTTGTTATTCAGAAATTAGAGAATGAAAATTCTCTATGTCCAAGTCTCCCACTGTGCTCCGGATAGGCTGAAGGCCTTGTCTACACTCCTTGGCCTGAGGTTTGACATTACATGGTTGTCCTTGCTTCAGACGGAGTCACTGTGAGTGGAGCACTCCTAGAGTCCTGTCTTCAAGCTGTGGCCACCATGCCACCGATCTGTCATATTCCAACCCCATGGCCAATGAAGAACAGCACATTGGAGGGTTAGGACCAGGGCCCATCCATGCAAAGGCTCTTGTTTGGTTAACGTACAACCAAAGAAAGTCCTAGGCACCAGTGATGCTCCTAGGTTAGAAGTCTGGTAGACTAGGGTCTGTGTTTCCGTGAAACTTCGAGCTGTTCTGGAATCTCTGCTGACAGGGCAGCCTGGGAAACTGCCCAGTGTACCATCTGTCTTAGCAGCTGTAGTCTGTCACCACACTATACTTTGGATTGAGGTATTCTTGGTAGAAAAAGACCATTGCCCACCTGGCCCGATGGCACGTTTTGTTATGCATGAGTCTGCCCAGTCTCAGGTATACTGAACCCTTGGTGGTACTTACCAGCTAGTTTGATGCTGAGACAGCGCTAGAGTCAACTATGAGCACTGACCAACTAGCATTACTACTTGTGTTTTGGGGATGGGTTAAGGAGGCAGCCACTTGATACCAAATTGACTTGTACCTGAGCCTTAGCCCCAAAGATCCATATAGTCTCAGGAGGAGGACAGTACTCCTCAGGCAGCCTAAACATGACATGCAGATGCACAGAGCTCTGCCTATTGCCAGAGCTGGTCCTAGGCTGTTTGTGTTCTTTCTCTCATACAGGGCCTTCAGTGTCTCTAAGTACTTGTCTCATGATAGGCTTGGACCTGGGCAGTGAGACAAAGCTGTGCTAACTTTGCTGCCCTGTGTATTTGTTTTTCCTCCCTGCTTGTATTGCAGAGCTGGTGTAAGAGTGCTTGCAGCCATCAGCTTTGTGGCCTGATGCTGTTCTAGTAGCGAAGTCCACAAGCTCCTGGGGCTTTGCTCAGCCCTAGGTCTTACTGTGGCTTTGCTGGGACTATTTCATCTTTGTGGATCTCTCCCTCTAACGGAGAGGCACCTCTCTTTGAACTGGGCTTGTTGAAGTTGAAAGACAGGAATGGTGTAGACTCTTTCCTTCCTACTTCCTGTAGTGCAACTAAAACCAGGCTCTCTGGCCACCCAGCTGATTCCATAGCCTTGTGCTGACAGTTTGCTGTTAGTGATAGCTCTTTGGGGTGCTGAGGAAAGACTAGAGCACTAGTATTAGAGACTGGGATGCAGCCTTTCATCAGGCCCACCTTTCAGATTCCCAGTTCTTAAAAGCAGATCTAGGGTAAACGGTAGCAAAGCCCTTTCTCCTCTTCCTCCTTGTGTTCCTTTGCGGTAAGTTAACAGTCTGTTTCTGAGCCGCTCATTTGCCCTGCCCTGTCCAGCCATTTCCACTATATTCACATCTTCCTCATTAGACATGACAACAGTGTGATAGTTACTTTTTTGGGTAGAGTATTAAAATACGTGAAAAAAGTGACGCTGTATTTGCATATCTATGTGATTGCTATTATCTTCTTAATTATATTCTATTTTAGTTAGCTCCAGTATGAATTTATTGAGCCTTACGTATATAGAGATTTAATGTTTTTGATTGGTTGCAGCTATAGCTTTTCTCAAAAACATAGCAAGGTTGTGTGACACCATTTTATTAAATGTGATAGGTCTGCCCATCACAGCAGTAGAGACTATTGAAGCTGTTTGAAAATACAGAGGCCCTTATAGTTTAGGCTGCTACTATTAAACTAGCAGCAGTACTGGTAACAAGTGACCAGGTGACATTTTTGTGTCAAAATAATTCTACTCAAATAGGTAATATTTTATGTTCCAGCCTAATATCAATACCTTAAATATAGGCACTAACATATATTCACCATAATGTTTAGTTTAAAAAGAAGTCATTACTACTCCAAAATGAGCTAAAGTCTTGAATTGAGAGAATCAAGTGTGGAAATGAAGTGTACTTGAGGGTCTGGCAGTAGGTATGGCTCAGTAGGTAGAGTGCTTACCTAGCGTTCATGAAGAGGATTCTATCCCCAGCACTGCATAAACTAGGAATGGTTACACCCTGGAGGTGGGTCAGGGGGGCTCATGAAAGTTGAGAATTCTTGGTTACATGGGAAGTGCAAAGCTAGCCCTGATTACTTGAGATCCTATCTTAAAAAAAAAAAAAAGAAGAAGAAGAGCCAGCCATGCATTTGGCACACACTTTAGTCCCAGCACTCAGGAGGCAGAGTGAGGACCGTCTCTGAGACCAGCTTGGCCTATGAGGGAAGTGGGGGTGGTATAATGTGATTCATAATTACACACACATACATACATACATGCTTTTCCTATAGCTGATTTTAAAGATTCTTTGTCCTTTCTCAACAGGGATATAGCTAGTGCAATAAAAGAACTACTTGATACAGTGAATAATGTCTTCAAGAAATATCAATACCAGAACCGCAGGGTAAGTTAGTTGCTTGTTGTTGCCACCCTAGATAGGAACATATATGCAGGTGTTTTCCGACCTGCACACTAAAGGGTTTGCTTGTTGGAAATTGTCTCATTGAGTTTATGTTCAGATGTAAACCTTCTGTGGTTATGTTAGTAAACCCTCTTTAAAAAGGCTTACCAAGTATAAAGTTCACCTCATACTCATTATACTCCTTGGCCTTTAATTTAGTCTTTTGTGCTATTCTTTTGACTTAGTTTATTTTTCTTTTCATAAACGTAGGCACTTGAACACCAAAAGAAAGAATTTGTAAAGTACTCCAAAAGTTTCAGTGACACTCTGAAGACATATTTTAAAGATGGCAAGTAAGTACTGTCATTTATACTTTTCTACTAAAATTCAGTGTATGTGTTTTTGTAGGGCATTAAAACCATGTAAATTGTGCCAGTAAGAGGACTCCATGGGTCAGAGCTCTTGCAGCCTGGCCTGACAAGCCGAGTTTAATTCGAGCACCCACTTGAGGGAGAGGGAGAGGGAGAGGAAAAGGGAGGAGAGAGGACAAGCCATGTAAGTTAAGCTCTTGTCTTACACTGTTAATACTGAAGTCATCTGGTTTAACAAAGGCAGATGACTGTAGAGTGAGTAGTTGCTATTCTAACCCAACTCAGACCTAGACTGAGAAATTTTGAGACCAATCTTCACCTGTCTCCTGATCTTTCCTTTGATCTTTTGATTTTTTTTTCTTTGTTTTGTTTTTGCTATTTAGAGCTATAAGGCCATTCTTAAGGGTTTGTACCAACCCCTAAAATAATTGTTCTTAAACTTTAGTAGCATCTCATGAGGGTCTGGAATTGGGGTCCAGTAATTTCTCAGATTTTTTCGATGTTGTCAAAGCTGCCAGTCCCTTGAGAAAGTACTGTCCAGAGATTAATACAATAATTCTCAATCCTGCCTACATGTTAAAACCATCTTTGTCAGTTTTAAAAATCTCATTACCACAATTCCACTTTGAGAGAATTCTGATCTTATCCTGCATAGGAGCATGGTCTAGATGTTTTGTAAACCTGTCCAAGTGGCTTTGGAGTGTTGCCAGGCCAGGGATCCATTATCCTAAAGGGAAGGTAAAGTGGCTTACCATGTTGTTCTGCTGAATAAGAGGTATACTAAAGAGACAAGACACTGAATGAAAAGAAGACAAAAGCAAATAACTATTTAAGAGAACTATATGAGAGTTGTAAGTGGGACATTAGTTTTAAGTTTACATAAGATGTGTACAGCACTATGCAGATCTACAGACTGTTTTTTGTGTATAAACTCAGTATTTAAACAGATGTGTGGGTCATGACTTCTGTAGTATGGTTTCTTTATATGTTGTTGACTGTACTTCAGGTAAAATGCTAGAAATTGTATTGTAAAAGACTTCTGTTTGGTTTTTTTGTTTGTTTGTTTTGGTTTTTTGGTTTTATTTTTTATTTTGGAAGTAAGAGTTCCTCTGTGCAACAACCTTGGCATTATACACCAGTCTAGCCTTGAACTCACAGAGATCTACCTGCCTGCTGAAATTAAAGGTGTGCGCCACCACACCTTGCTGAAAACATTTTTAATAATGTATAAAATTAGAAAAATATTTTAAACAGGCACTGCAAATATCCTTGAAGTTTTAAGATCCTTTATAAAATTACACCCTTATGATATTCATTATAATAATATTTTCAAATAAAACTACTTTGAAATAAAAATTTTAGGGTCAATTTTAATGTTCAGACAAATTAAAACACTTTCGTTTATATAACAAATTAAAGATAGTTACATTATGGTTTTATGTTGCATATGCAAATTCTGGTTGTCTAAGGAAAATGATCTTTTGTGGCTTAGTTTAATAAATGAAATGCAAATAACCAAAGGTATAGTTTTCATAATCACATAATTATTTCTAATTTTAATTAATAAATCATGTATAATGAACATTGAAAAGTGGGATTTACATTTCAGTAATCTAAAATTATTTATGTATGGATTATTCAAGCTTGCTATGTTTCCCCGCTCTTCAGCTTTAAATTCAATTTTACTTTGTTTAAATATGTGCCTTGAATTTTGTACTTCTTTACTCCAAATGGAAATTGTTAGTGGAGCACGCTCTTTTTCAACATCTTTCACTAGGGATACAAATTCTCATTGATTCAACTGGGTCATTCATAACCCTGCCTGGGTGAGAAATGCCTAAGATGAAGATCCAAACTTCAGCAGCCCTGGTACAGAGGGACTGACTACAAAATGGGACTAGCCTCACACTAGTGAGACTAATGGCTCAGCTCTGCCCTGTAGTCTCCAGGAGAACATCCTAGTAAAGCCGCTTTTAAAAGCGTGCTTTCGTATTTGTCCCATCTCATATGGAATCAATTGCTTGGTTGTTTTTTTTTTTTTTTTTTTTTTTTTTTTTTTTTTTTCTTGATTTTTCGAGACAGGGTTTCTCTGTGTAGCTTTGCGCCTTTCCTGGAACTCACTTGGTAGTCCAGGCTGGCCTCGAACTCACAGAGATCCGCCTGGCTCTGCCTCCCGAGTGCTGGGATTAAAGGCGTGCGCCACCACCGCCCGGCGCTTGGTTTTTTGTTTTGTTGTTGTTGTTGTTGTTTTGGTTTTTTTGGCAAGGGTTTAGATAGATTAGGGTGGGTAAGATTAGAAGTGGTTAACTTTTCTGGTTTTCATGCCCATCAATGCCAGATGTTATTATGCCATTATAGATCTTGAGGCTTAGTATCATGCTAACTGGATACCTCATCTGAATCCTTTTGAATATATCAGATTTTATTTTGTTAATAGGATTTTTAAAATTTGTATTTTATTTTGTATATGAAATCATAGCTGACGACCAATCTGAATGAATCCTTTTTGACTAGTGATTTGTTAGGCTTGTAAATAAATGGATGTTGGCGAAGCAACCCTTCAACACCTTATTGCCAATCAGAACCACCAGGGGGCAGTAATTCCTATACACTACAGTTTGAAATACCAAAACATTAAATCCCAAACTGGAATGAAAGTTTAGAATTCGCAGTACTAACCTGCCTTTTCCTACTTTATTTCATTGCTACCGTTGATATAAGACATTAACTATAAATATTTTATTTACAAGAGTGAATTTTGGGAATGAAATTAATGCTTGTTGTTTTTCTTTTTAACAGGGCAATAAATGTGTTCATAAGTGCCAACCGGCTAATTCATCAAACCAACTTGATACTTCAGACCTTCAAAACTGTGGCCTGAAAGTTGTATATGTTAAGAGATGTACTTCTCAGTGGCAGTATTAAACTGCATTTATCTGTAAATTTTAAAGTTTGACTGTATAAATTATCAGTCCCTCCTGAAGGGATCTAATCCAGGATGTTGAATGGGATTATTGCCATCTTACACCATATTTTTGTAAAATGTAGCTTAATCATAATCTCACACTGAAGATTTTGCATCACTTTTGCTATTATCATTCTTTTAAGAATTATAAGCCAAAAGAATTTACGCCTTAATGTGTCATTATATAACATTCCTTACAAGAACTGTAAATATTGGTGTTTGTTTCTGACATTTTAACTTGAAAGCGATATGCTGCAAGATAATGTATTTAACAATATTTGGTGGCAAATATTCAATAAATAGTTTACATCTGTTAAACATTTCTTTACTTGAAAAAGAAGGATGCATATATATATGTGTGTGTATATATGATCAGAAGACCAAGGCAACTTGGTCTAATGTTAAAGATCTTCTAATGGGAGCTTACTAGCAGTTTATCAAATAATAAAGCAACAAGAATTCCTATTTTTTGTCCTTAATCACTTTGGGCAAAATGTAGTTAGTTACAGTAGTTCTGTTAGTTGTTACATATAAAAGACTGGATATTTTTTCACTGTTTCTAATCTTTAGAGACTTCTGAGAAGAGAGAGCAGTCTACAATGTCTTTATACTGTAATGATGCTTTCTGAACTGTGTGACATTGTAGATTTTGACTCCAAGAAATTACTTCTGGTATGCTAGGCTCTAATAAACTTTGCACATTGTCCCCAAAGTAGTCACAATTAATAAAAACTATTCCAATAGTTGTATTGAGATTTCATCAGTGTTAATATAATATACACTCTTTAAATATGTATAATTTGTTTCACACTAGAGAAGTTATAAGTAAACTATGTATCTAATATTCATTTTGAGTGATTTGAATATTCAATTATAATAAAGGGAAATCAGGTTTTGTTCATCTTTTATAAAGAAATTAAATATTAAACTAAATCTATTGACAGTATATTTTGGCTATAATACAATTTAGTTATTTTTTTTTCTATTTTTAGAAAATGAATTTTTAAAGATTACTGTCATTGATAACATAAAATAACCCTGATAAATATAAGTCAGTATGTGAAAACAAGTGAAGCCAAAAACATAGATAATTGATTGAACTCTTATAACCTACGAACGTGTTCCTAATTTGATTTGTCATCCTTCAAAAGTGCAGAACTATTAAAACAAACATAAGTGATAATTTCTAGTATTCTCATCAAAAACTATCATTTATTGTTGGAAAATATGAAGAAAGTCAAGTGTGTTATTTGTACAGGGGTTTTCTAACCCAAACTATCATCTCCCCTGTATTTTCATTCCTTCATAGAAGTTGCCAGCCTTGTTTCTGTAAGTCTTCTCTCTTTCTAAGTCTTCATCTACTACATGTGGCTTCTATTGCAGTGAAACATATGTCCATAAAAAGGGACAATTATGAGTGGCAGTTACTTCCACAAGTCCTTCTATAGCACCTAAGTTGAATCGATGAGAAGAGCCAGTGTCCAGGTGGCTTCTGAGGAGAGGCATGGAAGGAACTCACTGTCTTGCTGTGTTCTGTGTCAAGTACTGTTGAAAATGCATTTATTTACTTTGCTCTCCTAAGGGTTCTATAACTTAATCAACTTCCTTATAGTTGAAGAAACAGGTTATAACAGCTATCAGCTGGGAGCTGAACTTGGGTTTGTATATCCTATATGTTCTCCTCACCGATCTTTGTTTCATTGCCAGAAATAATGTAAGAACCTGCTTCACCAAACCCCTGTGTGGTTTACTACTTCATAAATTATAACAACGTGGCTTTTTTTCTAATATCCAATGCCCCCGCCCCCCCCCCCCCCCCCATAGACTTAAACAACATACCACAGGAAATGATAGGTGTTAGGTGGGGCAGTATTAGAGTGAGGAGCCAATGTCTGTCCTTTTTAATATTTTTTAATTTTTCATATGGAAACAACTTCAAACTCACAGGAAACTTGCAAGGATAATTGTAGCATAAAGGAAAAGCTACATACTTCTTGCCGTCCTGTTTGCTTGCCCTGCCTTGTGTCCCTTGTGTACTCTGGATGCTTTGCATGTCTTATAGCCTCAGTGTTTGTTACAATTTGTTCTTTACTCCAGGTTTTCTTACTGGATCCAAGCTGTCCATCCTTGGTCAGAATGTCGCACTAGTGGTTGTCACGGGAATGGGATTTGGAGTGCATACCCATCTCCACCGATGGTTCTAGGTTTCCCCACCTGCTTATAGTGCACTTGTGTTTCTCCAATGTATAGTATAATTTCTCACCTAATAAGCAATATCTGGGAGGCTTTTAAGTACACATTAACATCTTGCTTGAGGGATGAACATATATTAATGTTTCTTGCTCCGATCTAATGGTGACTTTCCAACCGTAGCATCTTCTTCCACATGCACCAGTCAGTCCTGCAGAATTCTTTTCCCCATCCCATCTGTTCATTCATCCAGCTATGTTCATACCAAAATTTGAATGTTGTCGCAGGTTTGTAAGTTTTCGTTGTTGTTTTCCAAGTGGTTTATATCCCATACTTTGGTACTCAAATTATTGTCAATTTGGCAGATAACTCCTTCCAGCTGGCTCCTGTGCCCTGTGAGTTCTCTTTTCTGTTTGTATATGGATGTGTGTCACTCACTCCCCCCCCCATGCACACACTAATTAACTTTGCATGAAACGCATCCCAAGATTTAAGACCAGCAATTTCTCCATGGAACCAGAGGGAAGTTACTGAAAGTTTAGACCTGGATCTTGGGTGTTGTCACTGCATCTAGGCCATTCAACAGACAAACTAGGAAATATATGCCTGCCTGCATACAAATGTACATGTACATGTGCCCTTACACTGATCTCAGAAATGAATTCACAACTCCAAATTGAATTCTTTCTTGTCATCCTCTTTCTCTATTTCTGTGCCCTTAAAGCCATGGTTCTAATCACTTCACTTGTTCATCATGGAACTCTACCTCAGAGAGGCTTAGAATTACTTCATTTACCTCGCTAAACAGGAAGATTTGTTCCCTGTGAACCTGTGTCCAGCAGCAGACATGTGAAGGTAATTGAAAAAGATGCAAGAGTCAGTTATCTCCTTCCTTCACGAGTCCTGAAGATTGGACAGCCGATCATACGTGGTGGCAAAAGTCTTTACCATCTCAGCCATCCCACTGCCAACGTTCCTTTCAGTTTCAGAAATAATTTTGCAGAGTTGTGAAATAAAACCAAAGTTCCTGAGAACTATATATTAGCAACTGAGCCTTAGAAACTTTACAAGTTGTTTTTCCTCGGAGGACACACTGAGCACAGTGCACTTTGTCTGCACCTTCTCCTTGTACCATAGGCAGAACTGTAGGAAATCAGCCTGCTCTGTCACATCCCTCCCTGTTGTGCTTACAGTTAACGTGCAGGGTAAGCTCAAGTACAGTTATTTGAAGAGGTTCCTAATGATGTATTGCTATTAGCTACAATGTGATCATCAGTGTTTTGAATGAACAAAAATCTGTGGTTTGGTATGGTGAAACATGCCTGTGATCTCAGTATTTGGAAGACTGAGGTAAAAAGATCTTGAGTTCAAGTTCAGCTTGGACCACATGTTGGATCCGGCTTAGGCTATATATAGCAAAAGAAAAAAAAGTGATTATTAAATTTAGAGATTTTCAGTTTGATGAGCTGTGTAAAACACCTCAGATAAATTATATAACTGTGTATTTTGAATAAAATTCAGTATCATTGATTGGCTAAACCTCTCCATTAATCTAGTTGGGAAGGCATAGCAAACTACAGAAGGTTGCCCACGTAACAAAAATCTGTTTGCTCACATTTCTGATAGAGTCAGAAATCAAGAGTTCCAACTTGGCAGAGGGAGAAAAGTGAGAGAGGAAGGCTCTCCATTAGGGTAACTTAGAGTGATTGAGATAATCAGCTGATATATAAAAGATATATTTTGAATACAGTCTCTACCCAAGACTGACACTGAGGCCTATAAAGATTAAGTGGTAAGAGCACATTCTCATCACTGAATCATTCACCTCATAGGGGAGATGTTGCAGAGAAAGGAAGAGAACAACTAGGGCATGTCCTTCAATCTTAAAGGACCTACTAGTAGGACTCACCTTTTAAGATTTACATAACTTTCCAGGCTGGAGAAATGGCTCAGAGGTTAAGAGCACTGGCTGCTCTTCCTAAGGTTCTGAGTTGAATTCCCAGCAACCACATGGTGGCTCACAACCATGTGTAATGAAATCTGGTGCCCTCTTCTGGCTTGCAGGCAAATATGCAGACAGAACACTACATACATAATAAATAAAGTTTGGAGAAAAAAAAATTACATAACTTTCCAACAGTGCTACCCTCAGAATCAGTCTTTCAATATATGGCCCGTTGTGGGACATTTTGCTTTATTTATTTGCATTTTTTAAAATTTCATTGAAAATAGATTCTTTTTTCATACAACATACTTTGATTATAATAGTTTCCCCTCCCTCAACTCCCTCCAGTTCCTCCCCATCTCTCTTCCCTTCCAGATCTACTCCCTTTCTCTCTTCATTAGAAAAGAACAGACATCTAAGAGAAAGCCAAACATGCCAAAATTAAATATAATAAGATGAAGCAAAAACTATCATATGGAAATTGGACAGGGCAACCCAACAGGAAGAAGAGTCCCAAGAGCAGGCACAAGAACCAGAGACCTAATTGTCCCAGTCAGGAGTCCTACAAAAACTAAGGTAATAGCTATAATATATATGTGGAAGGCCTGGTGCAGACCCATGTAGACTTTGTGTTTCCTGCTTCAGTCTCTGTGAGCTTATATGTACCCTGCTTGATTCAGAGGGCCATGCTCTCCTGGTATCCTTCACCGCCTCTGATTCATACACTCTGTTTCCTTTTCTACAAGATTGCCTGAGCTCAGAAGGGAAGGATTTGATGGAGATCTCCAATTTAGACTGTAAGATGAATTGGTAAATGGTCTTATTAATAAAAAACAAACAAACCCAGAGCCAGATGTTGAGGTTAAAACTGAGAGATCAGAGGAACAGGACAAGCCATAACCAACCTCAACTTACTAACCCTCAGCCTCCAAAGAGACTTCCTGTATATCCACACCTATATATATGCCTTTCTGTTCTGCCATCTCACTTCCTCTCTTCCCCCAGCTACATCACTTCCTGTCTGTACATGGTTAGTGCTGGGATTAAAGGCATGTGTCACCACACCTGCCTCTGATGCTAGTGTGGCCTTGAACTAACAGATATATTGATGGATCTCTGCCTCCTGAATGCTAGGATAAAAGGCATGTGCTACCATTGCCTGACTTCTATGTTTAATATAGTGGGTGGCTTTTTCCTCTGATCCTCAGATAAGCTTTATTAGGGTACACAATATATTGGGGGACACAATATATCACCACATAGTGATGATAAATGCATAATATCTGTCCCTTGGCTTTCTTCATCAGTTCCCATCTATTGCCAGAGGAAGCCTCTCTGATGATGACTGGAAAAGGCCCTGATCAATGAGTATATCAGAATATCATTAGGAATCATTTTTGTTTTGTGGGGTTTTTTTGTTTTGTTTGCTTTGTTTTTTTAAGAGCATTGATGTTTGGTTTACCCTAGGTCTGTGCTGTCTAGTCTCTAGTTCTTGGTTACCCAAACAGTGTCGGGTGTGGGTTCCTTCTCATGGAATGTGCCTTCAGTAAATCAGATTTTAGTTAGCTACTCCCACAAGTTCTGTGCCACCATTGCCCTAGCATATTATGCAGGCAGTACAGATGGTAGGCCAAAGTTTTTGGGACTGGTACAGATTGTAGGGCAAAGTTTGGGGGGTTGGGTTGGTGTCCATGTTTCTCTTTAGGTAGCCCACAGAATACCTATCCACAACAAAGATTAGAACAGAGATTAATGTGTTCCATGCAAGGCACTAGCTCAATTTTTCCATGTTCAATAAGTTGTGTGGATGTTGTCCTCAACAATGGGGCCCTACTGTCAGTTTTCAGAGAGCAACCTTTTGTCTTAGCAACAGCCTAGGTTGGGGATTATCATGGGACCTCCTTGTCCAGCAACTCAATTGAATACAACCTAGTTCCGCCACTGAAAGACCTACCTGGCTACAGGAGATAGTCAGTTTTCTAGATCAGATAAACAATTTAAATAGACCTATAATCCTCAGTGAAATAGAAAAGCCATTTAAAGTCTCCCAAACAAAAAAGCCCAGGCCACAGATGGCTTTATCGCAGAATTCTACCAGACTTTCAAAGAGTTAGCAACAATACTCCTCAAAATATTCCACAAAATAGAAACAGAAGGAAATCTATTCTTTTTTTGAGGCCATAGTAACCCTGATACCCAAACCACTTAAAGATTCAATAAAGAAAAAATTACAGACCAATTTCCCTTATGAACATTGACGCAAAAATACTCAATACAATACTTGCAAACCAAATCAAAGAACACATCAAAAAATGCATCTACTATGACCATCCCAGAGATGGAGGGATGGTTCAATATATGAAAAGTCAGTAAATATAGTCCACCATATAAACAAACTGTAAGGGAAAAAACAAAAAAATCATCATCTCGTTAGATGCAGAAAAGACTTTGGACAAAATCCACTACTCCTCCATGATAAATCTCTCCTGGAGAGATTAGAGACACAGGGGACATACCTAAACACAATAAAGGCAATTTACAAGTTTATAGCCAATATCAAATAAAATGGAGGGAAAAATCAAAGCAATTTTTCTTCAATCAGGATTAAGACAAGATTGTCTACTTTCTCCATATGTATTTAATACAGTACTTAAAGTTTTAATTAGAAAACCAAAGAAGATCAAGGGGATACAAATTAGGAAGAATTCAAAGTATTGTTATTTGCAGATGATATGATAGGTATATAACTGACACTGAAAACTCCAACAGGGAACTCCTACAACTGATAAACACTTTCAGCAAAGTGCTGGATACAAGATTCACTCAAAAAACTCAGTAGTCCTCCTATATACAAATGACAAATGAACTGAGAGAGAAATCATGGAAACACCTCCCACAGTAGCCTCAAATTATATAAAATGTCTTGAAGTAACTCTAACCAAGCAAGAAAAGATTTGTATGACAAAAACTTAAAGTCTTTGAAGTAAGAAATTGAAGAAGATATCAGGAGATGGAAAGATCTCCCAGGCTCATAGATTGGTAGGATTAACATAGTAAAAATAGCCATCCTACCAAAAACAATCTACAGATTGAATGCAATCCCCATCAAAATTCCAACACAATTCTTTATAGATCTCAAAAAGACTATTTTCAACTTCATATGGAAACAAAAAATAAAACCCGGGGTAGCTAAAATAGTCCTGAAAAATAAAAGAACTGTGGCAGTCCCACCATTCCTGATTTCAAGTTTTAGTACATAGCTATAGTAATAAAAACTGCATGGTATTGGCATAAAAAAAAGAGCCATACTCATCAATGGGATCTAACTGCAGACACAGACATAAATCCACACACCTATGGATACCTGGTTTCTGATAAAGAAGCCAAAAATATACACTGCAAAAAAAAAAAAAAAAAAGACAGCATCTTCAGCAAATGGTGCTGGTCAAATTGGATGGCTGCATGTAGAAGAATGCAAAGAGATTCATACTTGCCACCCTGGACAAAACTTGAGTCCAAGTGAATCAAAGACCTCAACATAAAACCACATACACTGAAACTGATAAAAAAGAAATTGGGGAATAGCCTTGAATGCATTGTTGTAGGAGACATTTTCCTGAACAAAACACTAATAACACAGGTACTAAGATCAGCAATTAATAAATAGGACCTCATGAAACTGAATAGCTTCTGTAAGGCAAAGGACACAATCAAAAGGACAAAATGGAAGCCTATAGAATAGAAAAAGATCTTCACCAACCCCACATCTGACATAAGGCTGATTTCCAAAATATATAAAGAACTCAAGAAACTAGACATCAATAAACCAAATAATCCAATTAAAAATAAGGTACAGATTTAAACAGAATTCTCAACAAAGGAATCTCAAATGACCAAGAAACACTGAAAGAAATGTTCAATAGCTATCAGGGAAATGCAAATCAAAATGAGATTTTGATTCTATCTTATGCCAGTCAGAATGGCTAAGATCCAAAACACTAATGACAGCTTATGCTGGAGAGGGTTTGGAGTAAGGGGAACACTCCTCCCCTGCTGGTGGGAGTGCAAATGTGTACAGTTACTTTGGAAATCAATATGGTAGCTTCTCAGAATATTGGGAATATTCATAGATCATTACCTAGCCAAACTGCCATGAGAGGCTTCATCCAGCAACTGATGGAAACAGATGCAGAGACCCACAGCCAAACATTAGGTAGAACTCAGGGAATCCTGTGGAAGAAGGGGAGGAAGGATTATGGGAGTCAGAGGGGTCAAGGACACCACAAGAAGACTCACAGAATCAGCTAACCTGGACTCCTATGAGCTCACAGAGTCTGAATCAACTACCAGGGATCCTGCATGGGGTTGACCTAGGCCCTCTGCAGGTGTTACAGTTGTGTAGCTTGGTTTTCTTGTGGTGCTCCTAACAGTGGGAGCAGGATTGGTCTCTGACTCTGTTACCTACTTTTGGGACCCTACCCTCCTGCTTGGTTGCCTTGTCTAGCCTTAATAGGAAAGGCAGTGCCTTGTCTCACTACAACTTCATATGCTATCGCTGCCAGATATACATGGGATATACATGGGAGGCCTGCCCTTTTCTGGAGAGAAACAGTGGAAGAGTAGATGAGGGAAAAGGGGAGGTGGTGGGGAGGGACTGGGAGGAGAGGAGGGAGGGAGGGGAAATTTGACTGGGCTGGAAAAAGTTAATTACTTAATTAGTAAAATAGAGTGCATCTCTGATTCTTGTGCCTTCTCTTGGGGGTCTTTTATTTTTCAGTTGGCTTGGCTTGTACAACTTTGATATAATTGTTTTTGTTTTATCTTATACTTTATTTTGTTATGTTTTGTTGTTATCTGTTAGATACCTGTTCTTTTCTAATGAGAGACAGAAAGAAAGTGTATCTGGATGGGAGGGGAGGTTGGGAGAAACTGGGAAGAGTAGAGGGAGAGGAAACTGTTCAGATTATATTGTATGATAAAAGAATCTGTTTGATCAAAGGGGGAATTTTTTTTTTTTGCCATAGATTGAGATGCTCACGGCTAAAATTAAAACTAACAGAAAATAATAGATATGGTAGTCACCAACACCTATAATGATAGCTAACATGGGACAAATAGTTTGAAAAGTTTAAAATAGCAGGCTCACTGCTTATATTATTCACCAGGAATTACTTTTCTCTTTTCAGAAAACATAGCTCTTTTCTATACAGAAACCACATGACATTTAAATATCTTAAAAAGTTAATAGGGTCTTAACTTTATTTAATTATTTGAAACAAGAATGGAAGGATTTAATTTTTGGTTCACAGTTTGAGGGTACAGCTTATCTCACCTTGTGGAAGTCCCAGTGGAAAGAGCATGAAGAGGCTGGTTAGATTGTATCCACAGTCAGTATACTAGTGAGGGCTCTCTAGAGAAACATTTTGTATCCACAGTCAGTATACTAGTGAGGGCTCTCTAGAGAAACATTTTGTATCCACAGTCAGTATACTAGTGAGGGCTCTCTAGAGAAACATTTTGTATCCACAGTCAGTATACTAGTGAGGGCTCTCTAGAGAAACAGAACCGATAGAATGAATATAATGGCTACAGAAGCAAGCCATAGAGGCTCACATAGTGAGTCAGCTGAAAGACACAGACCAAGCTGGAAAATAGCTGACTAATAGCTAAAGAGTTGGGGGCTCAATAGTCTGAGAGAGTTGCCGGAGTAGAAAGAAGGGTAGCAAAAATAGATGTCAAAAGAGGTCCAAGAGCTGAAGCTGAAGAACAGAAGGCTGTACAGAGTCAAAGAAAGTCTTTTTTATTGATTACATTTCTTTATTTATTTATTTTATATCCTGAATAGAGCTTCCCCTCCCATCCCCTCCCCCGCTCCTCCCTCCTGTCCGACCTCCCATCTAGTCCTCCTCTGTTTCTGTTCAGAAAGGGTCAGGTCTTCCATGGGTGTCAACAAAGCATGGCATCTCAAGTTGAGGTAGGACTAAACTCCTCCCCTTGTGTTAAGGCTGGGCAGAGCAGTCCAGTATGAGGAATAGGTTGGAAGCCAGGAAAAGCTTTACAGACAGGCCCTGCTTTTACCACTAGGAGTCCCAAAGTAGTTCAAGCTACACTGTCAAGCATATGTAGAGGGCCTAGGTGGACCCCATGTAGGCGCCCTAGTTGTCGGGCCAGAATCTGTGAGCTACTATGAGCCCAGGTTAGTTGTTTTTTGTGGATTCCCTTGTGATGACCTTGATTCCCCCCCCCTCCCCCCGCCCCCGCTAGTACAGTCCTTCCTCCATCTTTTCAACAGGATTCCCCCAGCTTGGCCCAGTGCTTGGCTGTGGATCCCTACACTTGTTTCCACCATCAGTCATTGGAAGAAGGAAGGCTCTCTGATGACAAACAACTGGGATAGTTACTAATCTGATGATAGGAGATGGCCAGTTCAGGCACCTATCCACTATTGCTAGGAGTCTTAGCTAGGCTCATCGCTATAGATTCCTGAGAGTTTCCCTTGCACCAGGTTTCTACCTGACCCCAAAATGCCCCCCAATCAAGACATCTCTTTCATTTTTCTCCCCTTCCATTCACCCCAACTCAATCCCTCATGGTCCCATCCTCACTAGCCCCAAAGTCTACCAAGGAGATCTCTTTCCTCTTCCCAGGGAAATCCATGTGTCCCCGTCCCGCTTTGGGCCCTCCTTGTTACCTAACTTCTCTGGGTTTGTATATTGGGCATGGTTATCCTTTACTTTATAGCTAATATCCACTTATGAGTGAGACATACCATGTTTGTATTTCTGGGTCTGGGTTACCTCACTCAGGATGATTTCTTTCTAGTTCAACCTATTTGTCTTCAAATTTCATGATGTCATTGTTTTTGACAGCTAAGTAATACCTCATTTTGTAAATGTACCAAATTTTCTTAATCCATTCTTCAGTGGAGGGGCATCTAGGTTGTTTCCAGGTTCTGGCTATTACAAATAGAGCTGCTATGAATATAGTTGAGCAAGTGTTCTTGTGGTATGATTGAACATCCTTTGGATATGTCCAAGAATGGTATAGCTGGGTCTTGAGGTAGATTGATTCCCAATTTTCTGAGAAGCCTCCATATTGATTTCCAAAGTGACTGTACAAGTTTGCACTCCCGCCAGCAGTGGAGGACTGTTTTCCTTACTCCACATCCTCTCCAACATAAGCTGTCATCAGTGCTTATGATCTTAGTCATTCTGACTGGTGTATGATGGAATCTCAGTCATTTTGATTTGCATTTCCCTGATGGCTAAGGATGTTGAACATTTCTTTCAGTGTTTTTCAGCCATTTAAGATTCCTCTATTGAGAATTCTGTTTAAATCTGTACCTTATTTTTAATTGGATTATTTGGTTTATTGATGTCTAGTTTCTCGAGTTCTTTATATATTTTGGAGATCCATCCTCTGTCAGATGTGGAGTTGATGAAGATCTTTTCCCATTCTATAGACTACCATTTTGTCTTATTGATAGTATCCTTTGCCTTACAGAAGCTTTTCAGGTTCATGAGATCCCATTTATTAATTGTTGATCTTAATGCCTGTGCTGTCAGTGTTTTGCTCAGGAAGTTTCCTCCTGTGCCAAAGCATTCAAGGTTCTTTCCCACTTTCTTTTCTATCAGGTTCAGTGTAATTTTATTTATGTTGATGTCTTTGATCCACTTGAACTTGAATTTCATGCAGGGCAATAGATATGGATCTATTTTTTTTCTACATGCTGACACCAAGTTATACCAGCAGCACCATTTGTAGAAGATGCTTTCTTTTTCCATTGTATAATTTTGGCTTCATTGTCAAAAATCAAGTGTCTGTAGGTATGTGGATTTGTGTTAGGGTCTTCAATTTGGTTCCCTTGATCAACCTGTCTGTTTTTATGCCAATACCATGCTGTCAAAGTCAAAGAAAATCTTTAAACCTTAGCCATTGGGAGCCAGGGATATATTCAGTCTTTAAATCCTGGGTCTTGGACAACCCAGGCTGGGAGATGTAGTGCTGGCCAAGTTTAGCAACTGAAGAATCCCAATGTCTAGTTTTATAAAAGGCTATCACACTGGCTGGTGCTACATAGTGAGGAATCCTGGTATCTAAGCCTTCCCAGGAGCTATATAGTACCTGTTATAGCTAGGCACTAGGGATTCGTAACTTCCTAGACCCTCACAATAACTGTAACACTAGAAGGTGCTAACTTCTGCTGTTACACCCACCTGTATGCTGACAATGTTCCTTGCCACCAAATGTGAAGGGATGCGCAGAATGCCAGCAACAAGCAAGCAGCTTCTTTCCTACCCACAGTTTTTATGGGAATAGAGTTAGAGGACACCTGTTAACTTAGTGATGGAAGGACCTCTTCAGATTCTTACCAAAAATTCTAAACTTGGTAATTCTAAGAATTTTTTCTGTAGTGGGAGAGGGGCTGAAGAAACACAAAGTTAAAAGCAACAAGGCATACACAGGAACCAGTGTTAAGAGGAAGTAGAAACCACAAGTAGGACTGAGGTAAAATGTGTCAGTCAGAGGGCAAGTTGTCAGTTGAAACTGGAAAAGTGAAAGAGGTGCACACACACACACACACACACACACACACACACACACAACCCAATTCAAATGTTGCTCAAGTTACATTTGGAGAGAAATTTGGTTGACTTAAAATAATCCAATCCCCAAGCCTTCCCAAGGGTTGAAGAATGGTACTCAAGTTCCAGTGTGAATCTGCTTCACTGTTAGACACTTCACTTTCCCTGGATTTTGTCTTCTCTCTTACCTTCCTCCTCTCTCTCTTGTTTCACTCCTGGTCTCTCCTTTTAATCACAGACAACTATAACAATCCTCATTAGTGGGCCATGTGTGTGATCTGTACTTCATAAGCAAAACAGCTGACCTGCCAGGTGCAGTGTTCAAGAGCTCTCGAGAGCACTGACATTAGGTGCTCATCTGATTTTTTTTCCTGATACTAAAACACCATATTTCTTTAATCCTTTCACTTCCTCCAAAGTATGTTTTCTCATTCATTGTTTTTTTACTGTTTAGTTTTACTTTCAGAATTACCTCTGAAATGCAAAATGAGGGAACTCATCCATATACTTGTACACCTGTGTTCTCTCTGCTACTGCACATGCTTATGAGCTGCAGAACTTTGTTGTTGTTTTCTTGAGACAAGGTTTCTCTGTGTAGTTTTGGCGCCTGTCCTGAATCTCGCTCTGTAGACCAGGTTGGCCTCGAACTCACAGAGATCCGCCTGGCTCTGCCTCCCAAGTGCTGGGATGAAAGGAGTGCGCCACCACCGCATAGCTTTGCTACAGAACTTCTGAAGCCAATCAGCATATCCATAACTGCTTCCTTAGAATTTAGAAAAGAATTGTCTCTAACATTCTGCCTAACACTAAGGAAAATGTAGAGCTCATGGTTCAGTTTTAACTCTTTGTTCTCTACACAGGAGAAAAACAAAGCACGGAAAAACAGATGCTGCCCAGTTAACAGGAAAGAAAGGGAGAAGGGGAAAGGGAGGGAGAGAGGGAAGGAGAAAGACAGGAAGGAGAAAGACAGAAAGGAGAAAGAAAGAAGGAAGGAAGAAAGAAAGAAAGAAAGAAAGAAAGAAAGAAAGAAAAGAAAAAAGAAAGAAAAAATGAAAGAAAGAGAAAAATAGCCCATACTTGATCCTTCTGATGGGTTTGGAATACAAAACACAGTGAAATACAGGAAATTATTACAGTCATAGCTTTACTATGAATGATGGGCAGGATGATGGTCAGCATGTTCATAATTGCTTGTATTGTTTAGTAAAATATTAGATTACAGGGGATAATACATGGTAATGCTTAAATAAACAGAATCATTTTCAGATTGAAAACTTCATTTTATTAATATCACTATAATTATTTTTTATTTTACACATTTTTAATTAAAATATAATTACACTACTTTTCCCTCTCCTTTCTTTTCTCTAGCCCTTCCCAAGATCCTTCCTTTAATTCCTATATTCCTCAACTCTCAAAGTGATAGCTTTTTTCACACAATAGGAATAAGAAAAATATTTGTCAATGGTGATAAAATGGCTAAATAATGACTTTCTAAGAGTTTCATGGTCTTGCTGTCATCTACAACAGTCATCATATCCACTTATTAGGCAAGGCAAAGTGAAGAAAGATTGATTGCCTTTCTTTCATGTTAAATAAAACAGCAGCCCTCTGGGTATCCAGCATCTTCCAGGTATGTTTATTTCCATTAGCCATAATTGTGTCATGTGGCCATTTCTACCTGTAATGGAATCTGGGAAAGCAGTTTGTCTTTCCTCATTGTGGGTGCAAAGACTTGCACAAAATATGAGTTCCTATTAGCAGGTCAGAGCGGGAAAAAAAAAATGTCAGGTAGTGAACTCAACTGTTCTCAAAGCACCAAGAGGAAAGGCTAACCTGTGCTCAATAGCCTTCCTTCAAACCTCAGAAATGCTTAGACATTTGAACTTCCATAAAATCCCTTTTGACACATTGGCTCTCAGGACTCTGAAGGAGCTTAAGTGTTCTGGACATAAGAAAATGAGATTTGGTTAAAGGACTCAAGTGGGTCAAGCACCTGTACTCCACAGTTGCCAGATTCATAGGGAAATGAATGGCCAGTGTTAATCAAATGCAGATAATGCTGAAGAATAGGCTAGACGCAGAGAGTGACCACAAAGTCAAGGACACCTGGGCAGGGGCAGAAGGCATGCTGAGCACCCCAGGTATGAAAACCAAAGTGAGAAGAGCGAACAGCTTCTTCGTTGAGCCTGCCCTGCCCCACTCAGCTTGGCATCCCCTGATGCCTCAATGGCTATGGGCCGTATCCTGAAAGTTCAATCTTTCTTCTACTTTATGGTTTAAGAAACTTAAAGTCATAGAAGAAATGGTATAAAAACAGAACAGTATATTAATGGACATAGGTGTGAATTATTAATATTTTGCTATCTATTATTATTGGATTTGCTGAAAATATTCTAAGTATAATGACGCTTACCCTGTGTGTGTGTGTGTGTGTGTGTGTGTGTGTGTTTATTTCCCACTCTTAGTCCAGTCCTTCCCATACCCTCTCAGCAGTCAGCCCAGACTCCCAAACCGCACTCACTTGTTACATATCTTCAACTTTTTGTATTACTGACTTTTTCAAAGACAGAGGCTGCTGTATAGAATTCCATCTGTCTGTTTACCAGTTTGTGATTAGATTTGGTTGCATATTTTCTTTTTTTAATCATTGATTATTTCATACACATAAACAATGTGTTTTGATTCTGTTTCTCACTCACTTCCCTTTCAGCTCCTCTGAAGCCTGCCTCCCACCACACCATATCAAAACTTCACTTCCAGCTTTTATAAACCACTGGATTTGGTCAGTGAATCTTTATGTGGATGGTTCTAGGACCCCCCACTGGAGTTTGAACAAACCAACAGGAACCACTTCCCTGAAGAAAACTGACTCTTCCCTGCCTTGGAAGCCTTCAGCTGCCAAAGCTCCTCAGCTAGGGGTAGGGCTTGTAAGCCCCTCGCCACATGTGCTGGAGCTTTGAATGGTTTGGTCTTGTTCAGGTCTCATATATTTTATACTGTGAGCTCATGAGTGCAGTGGTCCTACCAGGTCCCAAAGTCACTATTTTGCAGCACCAACTCCTCCCCAGCTCTAACTCTTACAATTTTTTTCTTCTCAGTTATGTATTTTCACAGTTATTGAGAATGTGATGTGAGGTACCTCCATGTACATCACATTAGAATACATATAATGTCAGTTTATCCCATCATTGGTGGTGTTAACTTTGGTAACTCCTTTACTGCCAAGTACTGCCTCTCCTGTAATTGTAAGCAATCTGTTGGGGAACTACTTTGAGATGGTGCAAATATTTTATTTCCCGAGAAAATGTCATTCATTGATAAGTATTCTTCCCTGAATCAATTATTACTAAAGGTGGTTGTAAAATAATGATTTCCTAACTCAACACTTTACTCTAAGGAAATGCTACAGAAACCAAAACAAGGGGTGCAGCTCTGAGATACAGTACTTGCCTATGAGAGTGTACATTGCTCTTGAGGCATGCGCGGTAGAGTATTTAGGATAAGGTCATGGTGTCTATTTCATCATGCTTCCATTCCTCTTTTTTATTCCTTACTATCAATTCAGATTCCCTTCAGTCTAGTAGTCTGAGCTGTTTACACACAAGAAACATGTAACGTGCTTCAAAACTGCTCATGTCTGAAATCCACTTGCAGGGATAGATTTTAAGTAATTGTTCTAGAATGGGATTAAACATGGGATTTTTCAAAACTGCCTCAATCATTTATAAATCTACCTAGAATTGAACTGCTGGGAAACCAATGGCCAATTCAGTCTTTCAAATGCTTAGCATTGTGCTACATTCCAAAGCTGGAAACTTCTGAAGTCCCAGTGTTACCTCAGTGAGTACTCACAGACAACACAGTGGGTGTAATTCCAGGCCAGATTTCCTCTCCAGTCAGTCTTGTCTTTTTCACTTTCTCACCTGAACATCTTCCTCATTCTAAAATGCTACCTAAAGGTCATCACTTTTGTCCCCAGGAATGTATCATGAAAACTGTTATCTCTATAACCTAGCATAGATCATTTCCTCTGCTTAATCCTTCTTTCTTCTGGATTTGGTCTACCTACTACCTAATCATCATTTGAGTGCTGTCATAGGTAAAACTCACTCAATGTATCTTCCTCTCCTAGCCTTTCAACTGTAGACTAGGAGCCCCTGTGCACTCTTCCTTAGACACAACCTCTCTGTGTTCTTGTAACAATGTACAGCAATCTCCAGCTTATCTCACTTGGTAGACTGTACCTCTCATGAAAAGAAAGGCCAGCTTATTTTAATGAATGTTCAATCAATGTATAAAGAAATGAATGACTGATGAATAACCAAATTACTAATCCGTTTACTACAAGCTAGAGCTAAAATCCCACCATACTTCCAACACCAGAAGCAGGGAGTGCAGGGCTGAGTGTGGCTGACATAACAGATGCTTGAGTGACAGATTCATGCTTGGTCTATGTTATGAGCTCATCCACTATCTTTAAAAAGTTCTGGCATTGTTTAGTTCTGCTTTTTATACTTCAGGGCTTCGTGCAATGCCATTACACAGAACACAGCAGCTTTTCTTATCAGACAGAGCTCATTACATTCTTGAGCTCCCTCCTCCATGATTTATAATGTAAGTACTTGTAGGAGCCTTAGTGATCCTCTGATTTAATTCTTTCATTTCAATGAGAAGATTCTGAAGCCAGAAATATTAAATGATTCCCTTGAGCTCCTGCAGTTGGTTACTGTCAAATATGTGCACTCCTCACTTAATTATCTTACTTTCTTAAATTTAATATCCCACTTGGTAAGTCTATAAGGCACATATCTCCCCTACTAAATTTTCTCAATAGATGGATGAGCTGGTTGCAGAGCTAACTGCCCCCTCCATCTGCAATGGAGATGAAAATGTCATTAGCGCTCCTGTCGTCGGCACTAAACATGTATGTCTCACTACCTAACTTCAGAGTGTATTTTTAAGGCTCTCCCAAAAGAATCTCATATTTCTTTAGACAGTGGTAAGAGTTTATCTTGAAAAGTAGAAAACTAAAATGCATTGAGTAATTGAGATGCATTTTCTGTGGCAGGATTTGGCTGAGGCCGTGATTATGAAGCACCATCTGCACTTCCAAAGATGACTTCTCTGGGTACACTCACAACAATTGGATTTCGGGTGGGTTTCCAATATTAATTTTGCAATTGCCATTCCTGCTGGGAAGAAATAGAGCCCTGGTCCTCTGGGCATTTAATTAGAAACACTGTGTTCAGGAGCACCATGTTCTGGAAGAAGTATTTATTATGGTGTTTTTCCCTCCTGGGACTACAGCTTTCAATCTTTTAAAGTGCGGTTTGCCTCAGAACTTTGGTTTTTACAAGTTTTGAATTCCATTTTATTGCCCCCTTTTTCTTTTCTTTCTTATACAGAATTTCTTGCCATAAACAAAGGTGAAATGGCAGCATTTTTCACATGAGTGTGAGCTGATGCAATTTTTGCTCTTCTTTTTCTTATAGTAAGTGGGGAGGAAAGCAAAACAGAAAACAAAGGACATGAAACAAAGGATGAGAAATACATATAATGGCAATCTACTGCTCTTTCTGTAACATTTTTATACTGAAATTCCATTCAGTAAATGATCTTTCTATTTTTGTGTGTATACATGCTGTGTGTGGTGTGTGTTTATGTCTCTCTGTCTCTGTCTGTATCATACATCATTTCTATTTCAGTATGTTTTCACTTGAGTCTACTCCATTTAGTGAGTCCATGTGGAATTAAATCCCACTTCCAATGTAGAACAAATATGAAAAAAGTATCAGATTTGAGTGATTCTAGAAACTTAGGAAATCCAGATTCTAGGAAATTCTAGGAATTTGTACATTCTAGGAATCTAACAGGGTCACACTCTATCTGCCCATATTTATAATATTCTAAACATCTTGTTCTTAAAAAATTAGACAGGGCCAAAAAAATGTAAGAGCCAAATAACAGGGAAGAAGTCTATGAAACACTGCCTTATGGGTATGGCGTGGCCAGGCTGCTCAACAACTTTCAGCAGCTGTGGTTGTCAGCATAGACCTTGTGTAAGACTGAGCCAGTAAATAGTTATTGATGGGGGAGAGGCTTATGAGGCTACACCACACGTAAGGAAGCTCAAGGCAATCTAGGGCTGCTGCAGAAGAAGAAAATCTTTGTCTTCAGTGCTGTAGCTACTGTCCAGTTAGTTACTCATGCTCCAGTGGATGGTTTCATACAAATGCCGTGTGAGAGACTTGGGTGACTGTGGAAGCCAGAAGGCCCTGGGCAAACATTTTTCAGACAATAAGAGACCACAAATGCCAGACCAGGCTACTATATCCAGCAAAACTTCCAACCCCCACAGATGGAGAAAGCAAGATATTCCATGACAAAACAAGTTTTAAAAAATACTTATCTACAAATCCAGCCCTACAGAAAGTACTAGAAGAAAAACCACAACCCAAGGAAGTTAGCTGCACCCAATGAAAACACAGGCAATAGATAATCTAACACCAGCAAATCCCAAAGAAGGAAAACACACACACACACTACTACCATCACCACCAAAACCAAAAAATAACAGGAATTAACAATTATTGGTCATTAATATCTTTTATTATCAATGGACTAAATTTGCCTATAAAAAGACACAGGCTAACAGAATGGGGATAAAAACAGGATCTATCCTTTTGCTGCATACAAGAAACACATTTCAACTTCAAAGACAGACACTACCTCAGAGTAAAGGATTGAGAAAAGATTTTTCCAATCAAATGGACCTAAGAAACAAGATAGTGTAGCTATCCTAATATCTAACAAAGTAGACTTCAAACTAAAATTAATCAAAAGAGATGGAGAAGGACATTTCATATTCATCACAGGAAAAATCCATCAAGATGACATCTTGATTCTAAACATTTATGCCCCAAACACAAGGGTACACACATTTGTAAAAGAAACTTCACTAAAACTTAAATCACACATCACACCCCACACATCAATAATGGGAGACTTCAACACCCCACTCTCACCAATGGACAGATCTGCCAGATATAAACTTAACAGAGAAATAAGGGAACTAACAGATGTTATGACTCAAATAGACTTAACAGATATCTCTAGAACATTTCACTCAAACACAAAATAATATACTTTGTTCTCAGCACCTCATGAAAGCCTCTCTAAAATTGACCACATACTCAGTCAAAAAAGCAAATATTAACATATACAAAAAAATTTAGAATAACCCCCAGTGTCTTATCAGATCACCAGGGCTTAAAGTTAGAATTCAACAACAACACAAAGTACAGAAAAACAACAAACTGATAGAAACTGAGCAATGCTCAACTGAGTCACCACTGGGTCAAGGAAGAAATAAAGAAAGAAATTAAGGACTTCCTAGTATTCAATGAAAATGAATCCACAACATATCCAAACTTATGGGAAACAATGAAAGCAGTGCTAAGAGGAACGTTCATAGAACCAAGTACCCCCATAAATAATTTGGAGAAATTTTACACTAGTGACTTAATAGCACACCTAAAAGCTCTGTGACAACAACAATGAAAAGCAAATTCACCCAGGAGGAGTAGATGACAGAAAATAATCAAACTTTGGGCTGAAATCAATAAATTACAAACAAAGAGAACAATACAAAGAATCAATGAAACAAAGAGTTGATCTTTGAGAAAATCAACAAGATAGACAAACCTTTATCCAAAATAACCAAAAGGCAGAGAGAGAATATCCAAATTGACAAAATCAGGAATGAAAAGGGGGACATAACAATAGACACTGAGGAAATCCAGAGAACCATTAGGTCATACATCAAAGACTTGTACTCCACAAAATTAGAAAATCCAAAGTAAATGGACAATTTTCTAGTCTTTGATTTGATATGTGGTGCCTATCCAGAAAATTGTCCCTAAGGGCATAGAAGCAGCCATTGAAAGTCTCTTAACCTAAAAAGGCCCAGGGCTAGCAGGTTTCAGTGCAGAATTCTATCAGAATTTCAAAGAAGAGTGATTACCAATATTCCTCAAATTGTTCCACACAATAGAAACAGAAGAAACAATGCCAAACTCTTTTATGAGGCCACAGTTACTCTGATTCCCAAACTAAACCAAGACACAACAAAGAAAGAGAATTGCAGACCAATCTCTCTCATTTGATGTAAAATACTAAATTTTTACATTGATGTAAAAATATTAAATAAAAAAACTAGCAAACCGAGTCCAAGAACACATAAAAAAATCATCTACCATGATCAAGTAGACTTCATAGCAGAGGTGCAAGGATGGTTTAACATACAAAAATCTGCCAATGTAATACACCATATAAACAAACTGAAAGAAAAAAAAACCCACATGATTATCTCATTAGATGCTGAAAAGCCTTTGAAAAAATCCAACACCTTATCATGATAAAGGTCTTAGAGGGATCAGGAATTAAAAAAAAAATGTCCCTAAACACAATAAAGGCGATATAAAGCAAGCCGATAGCCAACATCAAACTAAATGGAGAAAAACCTCAAAGTGATTCCACTAAAATCAGGAACAAGACAAAGCTGTCCACTCTCTCCATATCTATTCAATATAGTAGTAGCTAAAGCAATAAGACAACAAAATGAGATCAAGGGGATACAAAATGGAAAGGAAGAAGCCAAACTTTTGCTATCTGAAGATAATATGATAATATGTAGTGGGTAGCCATTCCAGCTTTGATCTGGAAGTTCCAACCCCCATTGAGGCTTCAGCAACTGTCACACCTACAAGGCAGGGCCAAGGGAGGCACCTGGGGACCCGAGATCTGGATGGGCAAGCGCTCTCTGGTCCTGGACCCTTGACGGTGGAGGTTGACCAAGCAGAGCTTCAGAGAACACCCCTGGACTGCGATACACCTTTCCCAGACCCTGTGACCTATCTATCCCTTTATTTGTAAGTTAGCCACTAAATAAATCTTCCTTTTAACTATGTGGAGTGGCCTTAATAATTTCACCAATAATAATATACATAAGTGACCTTGAAAATTCTACCAGAGAACTCTTACAGCTGATAAACAACTTCAGTAATGTGGTAGGATACAAGATTAACTCAAAAAAAATCAGTAGCCCACCTATATTCAAATGATAAACGGGCCGAGAAAGAAATCAGAGAAACATCACCCTTTGTAATAGCCACAAATAATGTAAAAAAGCTAGGGTAACTCTAACCAAATAAATTAAATACCTGTATGACAAGAACTTTACCTTTTTGAAGAAAGAAATTGAAGAAGATATCAGAAAATGGAAAGATCTCCCATGCTCATAAATAGGTAGGATCAACATTGTAAAAATGGCAATCTTACCAAAAGCAATCTACAGATTCAATGCAATTCCCATTAAAACTCCAACAAGGTCTTCACAGACCTTGAAAGAACAATATTCAACTTCATATGCAAAATCAAATGTGGTGGTATTGTGTTCCCCAAAATATTGTGCACCCTAATAAACTTATCTGGGGTCAGAGACAGAACAGCCACTAGATACAAAGACTAGAAAATGGTGGCACTCACACCTTTAATCCTAGCATTCCAGAGGTAGAAATCCCTCTGGATCTCTGTGAGTTCAAGGCCACATTGGAAACAGCCAGGCATGGTGACACATGCCTTTAATCCCAAGAAGTGAGCCTTTAATCCCAGGGAGTGATGGCAAAAACAGAAAGATATATAAGGTATGAAGACCAGAAACTAGAAGCATTTGGCTGGTCAAGCTTTTAGGCTTTTGAGCTACAGTTCAGCTGAGACTCATTCTGGATGAGGGTTCAGAGGCTTCCAGTCTGAGGAAACAGGATCAGCTGAGGAACTGGCAAGGTGAGGTAGCTGTGACTTGTTCTGCTTCTCTGATCTTCCAGCTTTCACCCCAATAACTGGTCTCAGGTTTGATTTTATTAATAAGAACTTTTAAGATTCCTGCTACAATCAAAGAACTCAGGATAGCCAAAACAATTTTGTACAATAGAGGAACTGTAGGTGGAAGTTTCTGTCCCACCAGCAATCCCAAATATCTCTCACCTGCTTCCAAAATAATTGACTCAGAGGCTTAATATTACTTATAAATGATAAGCTGGTAGCTCAGGCTTATTACTAACTAGCTCTTACACTTAAATTCACCCATAATTCTTACCTATGTTTAGCCACATGGGTTGGTACTTTTTCTCAGTGTGGCATTTTCATCTTGCTTCCTCTGCATCCGACTGGAGACTCCTGACTCTGCCCTTACTCTTCTCAGAATTTTCCTAGTCTGGTCATCCCACCTATACTTTCTGCCTAGCTACTGGCCAGTCAGTGTTTTATTAAACCAATTTGAGTGACAAATCTTTACAGTGTACAAGAGAATTATCCCACTGCATTTTATAGTTTTCCTTGTTAACAGTTTCAGAAAAGAAACTCATTAAGAGGTGTAAAGTACATAGGGTGGAGAGATATTAAAAGATAGTTTTGGTAATGCAAATTACAATAGAAAATGAATTAGGCACAACCTTTTGGACTCACCAGGATATGTGGAGTATTTTCTCTGAATTTGTCAATTATTAATAGACTAGACATTGTTGATGTAGTTATTTCCTGTATATATTATATGTAGTTATTGTATGTATTATATATAGTTTTCTTATATTAGTCATAACCTTCTTTTTTATTTTAGACAAAAAAGGGGAAATGTGGTGATATTTTATTTGTGCTCTAACAAATAAAGCTTGCCTGAAGATCAGAGGGTGGAAATAGCCATTAGTTAACCATAGAGGCCTGGAGGTCTGTACAGAAAGACAGGAAGTGATATTGCTTGGCAAAGAGAAGAAAATAAGGCAGGAGAAGATAGGGGCTCGGCCTCTTTTCAGCTGAGGATTTCATGGAGCTAGTGGCTGGCTGCTCTGCTTCTATGATCTTTCTGCTCCTAATATTGGTTTCTAGGTTTTAATTATCAACATCATGTACTACAGGGTGGCATCACCATCCCTGAATTCAAGCTCTACTAATAGAGCTAGAGTAATAAAACAGTTTAGCATTGGCATAAGAACAGACATCTGGATCAATAGAATCAAATTGAAAACCATGACATTAATCCACACACCTATGAACACCTGATTTTTGACAAAGCCAGAATTGTACAATGGAATAAAGAAAGCATCTTCAACAAATAGTGCTGGCATAACTGGATATTGACATGTAGAAGAATGCAAATATATCCATATCTATTGCCATGCACAAAACTCAAGTCCAAGTGAATCAAATACCTCAGCATAAATCCAGATACACAGAACCTGATAGAAGAGAAAGTGGGAAGTAGCCTTGAAAGCATTGGCACAGGAGACTACTTCCTAAATATAACACCAGTAGCACAGACACTGAGAGCAACAATTAATAAATGGGACCTTCTGAAACAGAAGCTTCTGTAAGGTAATGGACACAGTAAAAAAAAATGAGAGCCTACAGAATGGGGAAAAAAAAAGCTTCACCAACCCCACATCTGACAGAGGGATGATCTCCAAAATACATAAATAACCCAAGAAACTAGACCTCAAAATACTAAATATCCAATTTAAAAAATGAGGTACAGATCTAAACAGAGAATTCACAACAGAAGAATCTGAAATGGCTAAAAGACATTTAAGGAATTACTCAACATCCTTAGTCATCAGAGAAATGCAAATCAAAATGACTCTGAGATACTATCTTAACACCTGTCAGAATGGCTAAGATCAAAAGCACCAGTGGCAGCTTATGTTGGAGAGGATGTTGAGTAAGGGGAACACTCCTCCACTGCTGGTGGGAGTACAAACTTGTACAACCCCTCTGGAAATCAGTATGGTGGTTTCTCAGAAAACTGGGACTCGATCTACCTCAAGACCCATCTATACCAATCTTGGTCATATACTCAAAGAATGCTCAATCATACCACAAGGACACTTGCTCAACTATGTTCATAGAAGCATTATTCATAATAACTAGAATGTGGAAACAACCTAGATGCCCCTCAAAAGAGGAATGGATAAAGAAACTGTGGTACATTGACACAATGGAGTATTGCTCATCACAGCATCAAAATTTGTAGGCAAATGGATGGAACTAGAAAAAATCATCCTGAGTGAGGTAACCCAGACCCAGAAAGACAAATATAGTATTTACTCACTCATAAGTGGATATTAGGTGTAAAGCAAAGGATAATCAGGGTACAAACCACAACCCCAGAGAAACTAGGTAACAAAGAGGACCCTAAGAAAGACACACATGAATCACCCTGGGAGGGGGA
The DNA here is from genome assembly GCF_007827085.1 of Peromyscus californicus insignis. Taxonomy (NCBI): domain Eukaryota; kingdom Metazoa; phylum Chordata; class Mammalia; order Rodentia; family Cricetidae; genus Peromyscus; species Peromyscus californicus. The sequence continues at coordinate 55,604,102 of NW_026294617.1, read as the reverse complement.
AGTAGATAAGATCTCCTGTGTAAACTGGGAGGGGATGAGAACATCAGGGCAGGGGATGGTCGAGTAGGGGGAGGAATGGGAAGGGAGAGAAATGAAAGAGATATCTTGATAGAGGGCGCTACTATATAGTTAGGGAGAAACCTGATGCTAGGAAAATTCCCAGGAATCCACAAGGATGACACAAGCTAAGACTCCTAGCAATAGTGGAGAGGGTGTCTGAACTGGCCTTCCCTGTAAATCAGATTGGCGACTACCCTGTCATCATAGAGCTTTCATCCAGTGACTGATGGGAACAGATGCAGATCCACAGCTAGGCACTGGGTGGAGCATCGGGAGTCCAGTCTAAGAGAGGGAGGAGGCATAAATTTTAAAAAATATTCAGTTTAAAAAAATATTCGGGCCGGGCGGTGGTGGCGCACGCCTTTAATCCCAGCACTCGGGAGGCAGAGGCAGGCGGATCTCTGTGAGTTCGAGGCCAGCCTGGTCTACAGCGCGAGATCCAGGAAAGGCGCAAAGCTACACAGAGAAACCCTGTCTCGAAAAACCAAAAAAAAAAAAAAAAAAAAAAAAAAATTCGGAGTATCAAGCAGACCACATCTCAGTAAAGACCACTGCAAATGGCCATTAGCTCTGCCTAATGCTAAAGACGAAGATGATTTTACAAAATGATAACTCCTTTCACCCCCATACCTCTCATCATTCATTGCATTTATGACTGACCTTGAAATACTGATATGGCATTGCTCTCTGGGATAGCTTTAGACATTAGACCTTCTTAGAAGCAATGAAAACAGTTACAGAATCTCAGTGTAGACATGGCATGCCCTGATGTGGATAAATTGGCTTCATTGTAGCTCACAATTGAAATGTTCCAGTCCTGTACAAAATCCTACTACATCTCCACAAGGTTTCAGGAGCCTTTTCTTTTTAGGAGCCTTTTCTTTTCTTTCTTTCTTTCTTTTTTTTTTTTTTGTTTTTCGAGACAGAGTTTCTCTATGTAGCTTCGCGCCTTTCCTGGAAATCGCTTTGGAGACCAGGCTGGCCTCAAACTCACAGAGATCCGCCTGCCTCTGCCTCCCGAGTGCTGGGATTAAAGGCGTGCGCCACCACCGCCTCGCTCAGGAACCTTTTCTTTACTGTTACTAACTAGTGTGCATAGTATGTTTCCACTATACATTTCAGTTTCCGCTATAGTTTTCCATTAAAGCCTAGAAAATTATTCTATACGTTAAACAGTATTACCGTCTTCACTGTATACAACCTGTGTGTGATTATAGGGGTGAAAAGAAGAACCAAGACTTGAGCATGCCCTGACTCTGGATTCTAAGCACCTTCTACTTTATTGCCTAGTATCTACTTTCATGTTTCCTTCCTTTTAGTAAATCTTAGTTCCTAAACTGGAATGGAATTTACTGTGGCTTTTTAGCAGGTTATTCTTTCTGGGGATTTGTAGGAGGAAGTGTATGGACAGGTATAGTTTTGGATTTCATCCAGCCCTGGTGTTTCTTTGTTACTTGATGCGTATCTATGTATGCCTCAGTTTTTTTTTTCACTAAAATCTGGTAGCAGTTATACTGTGCATAGCACAGGGCTCACAAGAGAACTGGATGAAATGATATTCATAATGTTCTTAGTATCACTGCATTGGCCCTAGTATGGTATGCAATCTGAGGTTATATGGACTGGGATAGGAAAAAGATAAAACATTAAGTATCTTGCAGGAATATCATTAGGCCTACCCCTCAACTTATCCTTCCAGAGGTGTATTTTTAAGGTGCTTCTAAATTCTGCCAAGTTGACAGAATTTATGCACAGTCAAGACCAACCATCAAAATGACAGGATCTCAAATATTGCTTGTGTTTTGATCAGATTATGCCTCTTTTTCTGACTCAGTGCTATCTGTGCTCAGGGCCCTTTGCTGATTAGTAGTAACCCATAGGTAATTTTTTTGCTTTTGCTCATGCTGTCCAAAGAATTAGCTCACATCACTGTGCTGTTGGATAGCTGATGATCAGCTTTTTGAAGGGCAATGTAAGGTCACAGGCATTCCTGAGGTAAAGCCGTGTTTTCAAGGTGTTTTGCCCTAGTAGGGAAGAGAGACACAGACAGCTATGTTATGATATAGAAAAACACGATTATTGCTAAAGTATAAAAATAAAACAAAATGCTGTGTTTGCAGAATAGACAGGGCAGTTAATTGTACCTGGAAGATGACAGACAAAGGAGTGAAGAAACCAATGTTTACCCAAGGGCTAAAAAGATGCTGAAGTTAACCTCATGCTCCACCGTGGCCTCTAGAGGAAGCTGCTTTTAACTGCTTGGTCAGTGCGGTCATGTTGGGAAGGCGTAGGTTCAGGAGACAAGAGGGTAGCGGGGAGATAACTCTCTCCTGGATCACAGAAGCAGCAGCCTTGACTTTGACCATTTCCAATGAGGAGATAGGAAGAGAATTCTAGGTGAGAGTAAAGAAAGTTAGCTGTAACTCCAGTCCAATGAAGTGGGCAACAAGGGGCAAGGAAAATAGAGGAACATAAATTCACCTCACTGCAGAGTAATTATAGGACAGAAAAAGCAAAGGGATTTGGGTATGGACTGGAGTGTAAGCATAAAGTCACAGATGGGGTATCTGCTCAGTGGAAAAGTCCCAAGATTTTAAAGGAAGCAAAAGCAGGTGGGTGGGTGGGTCCTTTTGGCCCTTGGGTGCTCTATTATGTTGGTGGAGATTGGCCTATCCCTGCAGGAGAAGTGAGCCATTATTAATTTATAAGTCCTTTGCCTTAGCAAAATATCAACACTGGGCACATAGACTTCATCCTGTTTTTTCCTTATAGAATTTTAATTGATTCACAGAAAATAGCAAAGGAGGTCAAGTTCAGCAATTAAGAGCTTGGTTATGAATTTTACAGGACTAAGAAAATGTAACCTGAAAATTACCCATATGACCATAATGAACATTAGAGCCGTTTAAGACTTCACTATCAAGAATGATTTCTGCTGCCGTAATTTTCCAGAAAGACAACTGTGTGAATTGATTAGTTCCTAGCACAATTAGTTAGTTTCTCATTACACATTCCTGTCTTAGTAATGAAAACATTTAGAGATACATCTTTATGGGAGCTAAGTAGGCCAGGCAGTTTAATGGTCTTAGAATAATTAGGGAATTTTGCATCATCAGCCAGTGGGATACCTGCCTCTTCTGGTGTAGCTTTGCAGATGTTTTTTTCTTTTCCTTCTTCCCTCCCTCATTAGTATCTGTTACCAAACAAAGCCCAACTCTATAGAATATTACTATAAAATATTTTACAAACACACATGGGACTGATTTAGCTGATATAAACCATTGTTAACTTATCCAATAAAGTGGTAGGAAGACAAAATTTGTTCCCATGTGAGATAGCTTAGTGTGGCATACATGATTATACTCTTAAAAATGTTTTCCTAATGTGTAAGAGAGGCTAATCCAGGAAAGGTAAATACTGTGGCTGAGGAGATGATTCCACTGTTAATGACCTTGCTTTACAAACCTGAAGATTCAAGTTTGATACTCAGAACCTACACACAAGTTGGGCATGGTGGCACAAAGCTTATCATCCCAATCCTGGATAGGTGGAGACAGGAAACAGAAAGATCCCTAGGTCATGCTGGTCAGCTAGATGACCCTATTTGGGAAAACCAAGCCAGGGAGAGACTCGGTCTTAACAAAATGAAAGAAAAAACAGGTGGGTGGCAGTTGATGTAGGATACTGGAATATCCCTTTGCTTCCTGAGGCACACACATATATGTGCACCCACACAAACATGAGCATGCGCAAACACACAAAGAAAAGAGAAACTTGCAAGTTCTCCCGTTTGCCCTTCTGCATCTATGATCTATTATCTGTAGTCTGTAATGCCATCCTTTCCTCTGCACATCTGTCTTCAGAGTCTTTCTGCACACAGCACTGTGAGCAGCAAGAGGTTAGATTTGTGTTGAAAAACAAATTAGACAGATAATTGCTCCATTAAACTGTAAGCCTCACAGAAATCAGGTACTAGGCCCAAATAATTCTTATGGATTTTTGAACATATAATAAATATATGAATGAGTGGATGGATGCATGAGTGAAATTTTTTTTTTAATTTTTATTTTTTTGTTAGCTGTCATAGGAAGCTTGCAGAAAACCTCCTCTGTGTTGTGGGAATGGCTCTCAGCATGACCATGCACTGTGGAGCTTATAGACCCTTAGAGCTGGATCAGACCCAAGGGAAGCCCTTCTGCCATGTTTTCATTTCAAGAAGATGAAAATAAGATGCAAAATAACTGTCTGGAACACAAGGGTTGATGCTTGAGAACCACTCTGCTGTGGTTCACATCTTACTAACTTCTCCAGGTTGTCACATCACTCATAAAGTGGGAATAATGATACTGCATGCTTCGTAAAGTTGTATGGAGTTCAAGTAAAGGAAGGAGTGGAGATTTCCAAGTGTAGTTCCTGAAAAATGGACATGACAACTACCCCCAAACAAACAAAATCACAAACAACACCAAGAAGAACACTAAACAAACAAACATACAACCACAATAAAACAACCAGCAGTTACTGTTGGGCCCTGACCCCGGTTCCTTGGGGAGCTGTTGCCTTGCTTGCTGACCTTGATCAGATGTCCTCCCTATGCTAATTCCCTGACGGTTTCATTCCTCCTGAACAGCTTACTGGAGGTTCCTTGTTTGCGTATCCTGCATATTGGTGTAATGCTAGAGTGTAAAACATCTGTAGAGAACTTCTGCCCTCCCAGGTTCTTCCACTGTGCTGTAAGCCTGTATTTAAGGCCTCTTCCCTCCTTCAATAAAGGGCATTCTACTGAGACGAATGACCCGCTGTCTTGTCTCTGTTTTAATCCTCAGCTCCTCACTCAGACATGGTGAACGGGTAGTAGCGTGGGCGCTACAAGTTACTGTTCCCCACCCTACTTCTCCTTTTTATGTTTATTAGCTGAAATGGGAATGGTACAGATAGATGTAGCAATGTAGTAAAATTATCATTGTTTTTTCAGGTAATGATATTTGTTTTCCTTTCTCTTACAGTTTTAATGAGTTGGAACCTTTTCTGAGTTATCCTTACAATGTGAACATGAAAATTATGACAAAGGGAATATAAGGAGCAGACCTTTATTAAATAAAAATAAGATATTTTGTGACTGGAAAGTATAAAGTTCTTTAATGTCAAGCTCTTTTCTTTGACTAATCATATAGCCATGCTTCATAGAAAATATGTTTTTCAGCACTGTCTTTAAATAATAGAGGATGTACCTTAATTTAAATTGAGTAAGGTGAACTAGTCTTCTAAAACATAACTTAAAAATGACATTAAACATTCAAACCTTCAGTTCAGTCATTGGTCGGGCACAGCGGGGGGGAAAGGGAAAGTAAGTTGGCTTAATGTTGGTTGCCAGGAAACACACAAACACACCAGGATAGAGGAAACAAACAACTCCACATTTGCTAGCAAGTTGGCCTTTAGGGGCAAGAACATCACTGGGTGGGTGAGTGGGCAAAATGTTTTTGTTCAAATATTTTGCTTCATTATATAGTTGGAACTTTCATTTTAAATTCTAGTCTAAGCTGGGCTCCTTTCCAAAGGCACCCATTGAAGGACACAGCAGCAACAGAAGAGACAAACACAGAGGGTCGGAGGATGCTGAGAAAGGGTGAAGCTATCAGGGGTTACCCTGATGCTGCACTTGAATTAAACAAGGGGCCACAGCCGGAGACAACATGCCTTGGAAAAACAGAAGGTGTTCCTGTGAGTGAAGACTATGGCACAGGCCTCCTTGAAAATCAGCTCTGTGTGGAGGATTTTATGAAGATACAACAGGTCTTTGAGGTAAGTGCTAAGCTGACTGACGGGAGGATTTGGGCTATTCACAAGGGGCAGTATCATAAAATGCACACTTTTGTTTAAAAATCCTTTAATAGCATGTCTGAGAGATAGCTAAGTTAACCGAGTATCAGTAACGTAAGTCTGGAGACATGAGTTTGATTCCTAGCACCCATGTGAAAAGCCAGGTGTACAGGTGCTCACTCAGAATCCCAGTGCTGGGGAACTGGAGACACAGAGTTCTCTGGGCCTCACTGGCCATCCATCCAGTACAGTCAGTGAATCAGTCAGTCCCAGTGAGAGCCCCTGTCTCAAAATAAATGGTGTATGTCCCCTGCAGAATGATGCTTGAGACTGATTTATGGCTTCCACATACTTGTATGCATACATGTATATCTGTACACGTACACACACACACACACACACACACACACACACACACACACACAAATACACATTTCAATATATTTAATAGTCAAAGCAGGGACTTGAACAGGGTCAGGTTCAGGCTTAACATCAAGTGCTTGTAGCATTATCTTTCAGTTCTTTGGGACAAATACTAACAATTAATTTGAAGTTGATACACAAAAATATCATCACTATCAAAAAAGTTCAATCGATTATTACGCATTTTCTTAGAATTTAATATACTTTGCCAGAAAGTAAAACATATGCTTACGAATGAGAAAAGTCAGATGATTAAATTAACCCCCCTGGTAAATAACTGTCCTTGCACTTGTTAAGCAAATAGAACTAAGAAAACGCAGGTACATATGTCTAGTTTGTGAAGATTCATTTCTGCCCCTCTCTAAGTGACCCAGCCCCTTTCAGATCTGATATGGGCACTATATTGGCCTATAACCCTACAGCAAGAGGCTTCCCATGCCTCTTGTTCTTTCCTGCAGTAGTGCCTGTCAAGGCACAATTTGAGGTTTTTGTTTTCATTCTATATAGAAAATAAACCACAAGGTAACCACAACTGAATAATTTCCCCTTCCTTAACTTAGCTAATTAATTTGGAATTCTGCAACTGTGTAAAATGAATTAACATACTCCAAAGTGAAACTGAAGTTTCAAATGCAGGAAGGAAGAGTGCCATTCAGTGCTGTGGAATTTAGACAGACAAAAACCTCTATCTTTTCTGCTTCATTATGCTTGCTAAGATGTGATCTCCGGGCTCCACGAGCTCTTCTGGGGTGCTTGAAGTGTCTGTATGCATTGGAAGCAGACATAAAATGTTTTGGAGTTCAATCTTAAAGTTAATAAAACATGAAATCGAGCAATGACACTGAACTCTAATTGGCATACATTTTAACCTGTAGCTATCACAAAGTGAAAACAGAGGTGGTAGCTGGAGAGATGGCTCAACAGCTAAGAGTCCTTTGTAAAGATCCGTCAGGGCACCTGAATTCAGGTCCATGGCAGGCAGCTCCTCCTACTGTAATTCTAACTCCAGAAGGAGTGATGTCTATGGCCTCTGTGGAGTCATGTATACACACACACACTCAGAGAGAGAGAGAATTAAAAGTATAATTAACTTTTAAAAGGCATTTACTATTGAAAATGTTCCCTAATAAACTTATCTGGGGACCAGAGGACAAATCCAGCCACTAGATTAGACACAGAGGCAAGACAGTGGTGGCACATGCCTTTCATGCCAGCATTTGAGATCTCATGCCTTTGCTACCAAGTATTTGGGAAGCACACGTGCCTTTAATCCCAGCACTAGGAAGGAGGGAAGATGGCAGGGTACAGAAAGGTATATAAGGTGTGAGTAAACAGGAAGTCTTGTTCTGGAGGCGGAGGAGTTGGTAAGGTGAGATTGGCTGTGGCTTTTTCTGCTTCCCTGATCTTTCAACTTTCACCGCCCCCCCCCCCCCCCAAAAAAAAGAAAATCTACTTGGTGCTGCTTTGTGTTACAATTCAGATTCTACCTATATAAATATCAATCATTTCTGTGTAACAAAATCTATCATATTCAGAAGTGCTGGGAATACTGCATTTCGTTCGTTTACTCTTTCAATATTTGTTATTCGTCTGATCCCATTTGTCTGAAAGATTCCAGTGTGTCCCCTGCCCACTGCCCCCAATAAGTTTGGCCTGTTTTGATAGTCGCTGCAAACATTTTGACAGCTTGAGGACAATCAAGAAAATATAACAGTAGATTATGACAGCTATGGCTCCAGAATGAACAGAAATGTGGCATTATCGTTCTAATGCTGAGAACACAAAGGATTTGAGTGCTGGGATCTATGAGAGTTAAGGTTTTATATAGTAGACGTGTCAGGGAAACTGCTACTCAATGTTGGAGCTGGGCAACATTTGAAACAGATCAGTCTTGAGTGAGCCCAAACCAAACCTCAACAGCCAAGGGAAGTTTGAGCGCTTGTTTGTGTGGCCCTGAATCTTCAAAAGACTGATCATTTATTTTGAAGTTACAAGATGGAGAAACAAGAGTGAATGGACCCAAAAGCGGAAGAGCATGAAATTCCAAGCTCCCACGAACACTGGAAATCTATGACCATTTTCCTTTTAAAATGTGCAGGTGTGCTTTCAGGAAGTTCACTCATCTTTCACACACTCAGTGAACAGGATGGAACCAAGCTGACAGCAGGTTCACAGCCAAGACTGACTGTCAGGAGCGGAGAAGGGGTAATGTAGAGAGGGTGACACGTGGGCTGGCTTGAATCAGTTGAATCCATCCTATCTGCCTCAGCAGTGGGTCCATGTGTCAGAGAGGGAGTTGCTCCCAGACACACCTGCAGCGCAGCACCGTAAAGGCTGGCACGGGAGGTCCATTCATGGAAGACTAGGTCTCAGAAACATCAGGCTCTGGAACCAGAGGCATTTATTTATCTTGTATTATGTTGGCTTGTTTTTTTTTTTTTAAGACTGCTTATTTGAAACAGAGAGCTATCACAAATATGTGATAATCATAAGCTAAGATCCAGCTCCTTAAATATAGGCAGTGATTAAATGAAATACAGAGACTGAAGGTAGTGGTCTGAGGAGAACATCTGCCTGGCATGTTCAAGGAAGGACCTCAGCTGGGTCTCTAGCACTAGGGGGAAAAAATCACATTAAGAACCAGTCTCTATTTATCCTGGTGCTGGAGAAGTTTACACAAGAGCTCCTCAGCTCAGTGCCAGCTTGGGCTACAGAGTGAAGCCCTGTCTCAAAATCAAAGCAAGAGCCAGCGAGATGGATTAACAAGTAAAGGCACTTGCCTGGAAAACCCTAGAGACCTGAGTTTGTTCCCTGAAACTCATGAAAAGCAGACAGAGAGAAACAGTTCCACAAACCTGTCCTCTGACCTCCTCCATGTGTGTTCTGTGGTCTATGCCACCCATATGCAGAGAGAGAGAGAGAGAGAGAGAGAGAGAGAGAGAGAGAGAGAGAGAGAGAGAGAGAGAGAGAGAGAGAGAGCACTTTAAAAATGAAGAAGGAAAAAGAAAAGTATAGCATGTTGTTGTTAAATTGGCAGTGAGGCTCTGAGGACGTGAGTTTGATCCCTAGCATCTATATAAAAGCTGGGAACAGTGAAGCATAGCTGTAATACCAGTGCTGGGGAAGTGGAAACAGGGTTCCCTGGCCAGCCAGTCTAGCTAAATAAGTGAGCGTCATGTTCAGTGAGAGACCCTTAATTAATAAGTAAGGTAGAAAGCAGTTGAGGAAGACATGGATATAGATCTCTGACCTTCACATGTAAGTGCACACAGGTACATGAGCACCTGAAAACACATACACACACACACACACACACACACACACACACACACACACACACACACACACACAGAGAGAGAGAGAGAGAGAGAGAGAGAGAGAGAGAGAGAGAGAGAGAGAGAGAGAGAGATGAATGGACATTGCATATTTTACATCAACCTCTAAGTGAAATATCTTATACCATACTATTATTTAGTTGTAGTAGCAACATTTAGGGACCAAGTGAATCATTATGCCCGTTATACAATGGTATAGATGAGTTACAATTATCACAGTGTTTGAGAGCCCACATCAGACCTGCTAGGCAGCTTTGCCACTTACAATATTACTATGCAACCCAGTATCTCTGTGCCTGTTTCCTTTATCTCTAAAATGGAGAAATGGGGGTTTTGTTGTGAGGTATAATTACTAAGACCAGTGCTTGACTCACAGGAAACCTTCTCAATGAAGACTAGCTGTTATAATTTGATTAGCAGAGGTTGAACCACATACCATCTTACATTGTCTTGATTCTAACTCATGTTTCCTAAAGGAAGCCAAGTTTCTGAATGGCGTGCCGTAATTTCCCCGTGTTCTTTTCATTTATGATATGAAATGAGAGTTGTGCAGACTAATCTTCACAGAGAGTACAAAGGCGTCGTTTTCTCTTATTTCCCATTTCTATTTGCAGACAAAAGGTTTTAATTGATGTCTTGATCCTCTTTGGAACAAAGAAGTTGAAAGGGTAGAGTGACTACAAGGGAGCTTACGGTTTCATTTCCTTTCAAGTGACAGTGTCTACAGCCGGAAGGGAGGGAAGCCAGGATTATTCACAGAACTGCAAAAGACCGTCATTCCAACTTTTCTGCAGAGCTTGCAATGCTTAGAGAAATGAGGTTTTAGGTGGAAACTCTAACCGTTGGGACAGACGCTTATATTATTTAAACTGTTTGGCCTAATGGCTCAGGCTTCTTGCTATCTGTTCTTACATCTTAAATTAACCCATTTCTATAAGTCTATACCTTGCCACATGGCACGTGGCTTACTTGTTGCTTACATGTTGCTACTCATGGTGGCTGGCAGCATCTCCTGAATCAGCCTTCCACCTCCCAGAATTCTCCTCTCTCCTTATCCTGCCTACACTATACTTCCTGCCTGGCTGCTGGTCAATCAGCGTTTTATTTATCAATCAATCAGAGCAACACATTTACAGCATCCCCAGCAGCACAGTCTCTGGATATTTATATTATTCTGATATCAACCATAATTTGCACTTTCTTTAGAATTTCAAAAGCCAGCAATTGCATGAGAAAGAGTAGCTGTGGCTGCTAGTTCTATAAGAATGGTGAGAGGTGGAGATTTGGGTCCAAGGGAAATGAGGTTTTTGTTTTTTTCTTTGAAAAGCTCAACAGGAGCTCCATGTGTGTTGAGCTTCCAAGACATGGCTGCAAGATGTCCAAGCACTTCTTTTCCTGACACTTTCTATTGTATACCTTGATGTGTCAGGAAGTTCTGTCTCTGCTCACAGCTGCTCCATTATCTGTTTGGTTTGGTGCCGCAGTTTATTCAGCACACCTGGCTCCCTGGACTGAGTTCTGAATTCCTTCTATCAGCAACCATGTTTACTTCATCCCTTGGCTCATGCATTCTGGTCCAGGCTTGGTTCCAATGCCCTGCCTATTGTATACTATTGTTTGCCCATGCCCTGCAACATTTTTAGTCCTTTTTGCCTTTGCATATGTGTATGTATATATGTGTGTGCATGTTCTAGTGTATGCAGAGGCAAACATGTGGGCAAGTATGTATGTATATAGGTACATACAGAGGCCAAGGGACAACTTTGGCTGTCATCTCTTAGTCACCATCAATTTGGTTTTTGACAGTTTCCCAGTGCCTTGGTGCTACGCTGGCTTGCCAGTGAGTCTCAGGCATCCACAAGCCCAAGACAACTTTCTTTTGAGATGGTGCTGTAGAGAACTAGATTTAAGTAGGATAAAGCCTTCACTCATAAAACAGCACATTATGTTGAGACTGTACAGGGTCTGTGCTCTTCTAACTTGGAGTCAATGCATAATCAGCAAATAAAAACTCCTACGATGAAATCGCTGCAGAGAAAGGCTTGAAGAATAAAAAGATAAGAATAAGCCATAACATTTTTTTATTAGCTTTTCTTTTCTAAAGGTGTCTCAATGGAGACTTGTGAGAAAGCAAGCAGGCAAAGCTTAATCTGTAACTCTATTATGTGGCACAAAGTTCATTCAGTAGGCACAATCAATTGTCACCTGCTGAACAAAAGCAGCAAGCCAGAGCCTCCCTCCTCCAGCTCTCTTAGTGGAATCAAATACTTATTTTTGATGGAAGCAGAAAATCAGGCCAGCTCTGCAGGTCCCCCTCCTCAGCACCAAGGTAATAATGTTGGACCAAATCCAACACTCCTACAGCTGGCAATTGAAATTGAAATTGAAAGTGGCAGAGGAGTTCTTTGGTGATTTTTGTCCGACTTGTTAAAATTTATGGGCAATGTTTGTAAATAGTGTCATCACCAAGAAGTCAGGGAAGTAAAGATGTGCCCTGATATGAATGGAAAAAAAAATGTGTCTTCTTGAATGCTATGGCCTATGTATACAACTTGGTGAGGAGCTCTCGCATGGCTGCATCTTTTCCAATTTCTCCCTGTATTTTTGTAAAATAGAGACTTATGGAGATGAATCTGGAATGGGGGAAGTAACCAAGTGTGCTTTTGGTGAACAAATGTTTTAACCTTGCTCTCTGTCTAGTCAGGCTGGAGTAGAGAAGGCAAGCCATGGAGAAGCTTCTTAGCAAGGAGCTAGTAAGGAGACTATGCCCATTGCTTTCATTTGTCATGCAACTCAGCTAGACAGCCACATTGACAAATTTTATTAAAATTAATCAACAAAAATGAAGAAAATTGATAAAGAATGGTAACCTGTATAGTTTTGATGTTATATTTGCCATGTATTACCAAAGATAGTGTGCCCATAATGAATTAAGACACTACCTACTCAGAAATAGATAGAAAATAGGAAGCCTTAAGTTGTCCCTTGTGAAATCCCAAAGCTCCGCCTCATACTTGCTCAAGAACAAACCAGGAAGGCTTTCCCCCTTGTTCATTGTATCAGAAAAGACAGACTGTAACTCTGTTACACAGAACAAAGGACTTTTAGTAGCCCCAGTCAGTGATGCGGTTCTAACAATGGTGATTTTCCAGGCACTGATGTTCTCTGCTGAAAACTATCAGGGCCACTGTTTTCCTCTATTCTTCCAATTGCCTTGTGTGTGGGCATAGTTCTCTAATTATCTTCACATACAACACCAGATTGTTACCCTAGCTTTCCTATAAGTTCTGTATTGCCTAGTTGATGCAAGTTAGGTGTGGCTGTATACACTAAATAAATGAAAACTTAATGGAATTAAAACATCAGCTCCATACAAATACTAACAATATTTAAAGTGCTCAGTATATCCCCATGTGGCTACTGACTACCATGTTGGCTGGCTGGAAATATAGCACATGTTATCACCATGGAAAGTCCTATTGGGTGGTATTGGTTGAATCCCTTCTTCCTCATGTTTTCTTGTTCCCTTGATTCACCTTACTTCTTTCAACATTTATGTATCAAAGAGACACTTGTGGTTCTCCAAAATCCTGGAGAATGCAATGAATCACCCAAGCGTTAAATACTATGGGCCACATTGATTCAGGGCTCTAGAGAGACAGAAAATATTTTCCTCAGTTCTAGTACAAGAACTGTTTCCCCATATTCCTTACCTAGGACAGGAAAGAATAGCCTTTCACATCAGGGGACTCTTCTCTTGCCAGTCCACAGGCCTCTCCAACATGCAACACACACACACACACACACACACACACACACACACACACACACACACACTCACTCACTCACTCACTCACTCACTCACTCACAGTTAGTCCATATTGGTACCTCCAAGGAATCAGTCGCAAAATCATCTGACAATGGAACATTACTCAAAGTATGGTATGATCTTATTTTATTTAGTTGAATATAGGACTGTCACAGGGCTTACCAAATGCAGGTACTTTAGTTTAGATGATGATGATGATGATGATGATGATGATGATGATGATAATGATGATGATGATTGCCCATTATTATCCTGCATGGAGGGATGACTGTCTAGCCAAATCTTGGCCATTATTCATATATAAACATCAAACCTCAAGAAGACCTTCTTTTCATACACAGGCTGGATTAGACCTGCCTTCAGATAGTTTCCAATACTTTCTTTTCATTACTTTTTTCTTCCCTCTCCTTTCACTCCTGCCAGTTTCTATTGTTTGAATCTTAGATGGTCTTTTAATAAAAATTCCAAAGGCAGATATCATGGTGAAAGCTGAAAGATCAGAGAAACAGAGCAAGCCACAGCCAACCTCGCCTTGCCAACTCCTTAGCTGATCCTGTTTCCATGAATCCTCAGACTGAAAGCCTCTGAGTCCTCACCTGAAGTGGTCTCAGTTGAACTGCCTTAGTTTCTGTCTCTTCACACCTTATATACCATTTTCCACCCAGCCATGTCACTTCCTGGGATTAAAGGCATGTATGCTTCCCAGTACTGGGAATAAAGGTATGTGCAACCACTGCCTGGCTCTGTTTTCAGTGTGGCTTTGAACTCACAGAGATCCAGATGGATCTTTGCCTCCAGAATGATAGGATTAGGGTGTGTGCCACCACTGTCTGGCTTCTATGTCTAATCTAGTGTCTAACTCTGTCTTCTGATCCTCAGGCAATCTTTATCAGAGTACACATTTCCCCTTTTTTGTCTAAAATAATAATAGATTATAACAAATATAAGAAAAAACTATACACAGTAAGTACAACTAGTATATGCAAAATATACAATCAAGAGTTACATTAACAATGTCCAGTTCATAAAAATTTGACAAATTCAGAGAAAAATACTCCATTATATACCCTATTTTTGTAAGTCCAAAATGTTGTACCTAATTCACTTTCTATCCTAACTTGTATTACCAACTGAAAACTATCTTTTGATGTCTTTCAGATTTATGCACTTTACACATTTTTAGTGAGTTTCTTTTCTGAATTTGTTAACAAGGAAAATTATAACTATCTAGTCTTCAACTCACTCAGATACCCAAGAAGGAAATAATATTAACTGAGTAAGCAAGAAGTGCAAACAAGTGACTTCCAAAAAATGTGAGAAATGACAGAAAAGCTGGTTGCCTGGACAGTCACCCAAGGTTTCTCTGCAATGTTGGGGTATCCATCTAGCATATCTGACAGACTCATCTGTGAAGCAGGATTTTCTAAAGGGCTTTCCTACCTTGTCTTGCCAAGGCTCAGCAGTCCTTTCTTTTGTGTCCTGCTTGTCCATTTTGGACAGCATACTGTCAGCAGACGAGGCAAAGGTGTTTTATTTCCCAGTGGCCAATTTTTGCCACAAAGAAAATAAACTCCATATAGCGTTTCCTCAATGCCCATCATCTTCTCTGAAGTATATTGGTGCTGTGAGAAGCAGATATGTCTCATAGTCATAAGAAAAGAATATGTTATTAAAACATTCAAAATGTCATATTCTGTAGATCTCTGAAATGTTTGAAGATGACCTGTATATCTAAAATATATCTGTTTGACCTTAGAAACATACCTAATATGATTACAAGTTCAATTGTAATAGGTGACTAAATACTAACTTGCATTTCTTTATATCCTAATTAGTTGGTAATAATAACATTCAAGGACTAGCAATTTGCATTACATTGCTAAGTGGGCTGTCTAGGTACAATACCATGAATAAGATTAGAAATATATGTACAGTATTTTCTAACAAAATTAATCTCAAATTTGTATCATTATATAAAATTTGTATATAATATACAAAAATCCAATCCAATGTAAAATATTTAAAGTAGTTGCTTTTTAAAAGTAGATTCAATAATCTACCTTTTTATCGTATCATTTCTATATCCTTTTTTGTAAAAACAAGAACCCCAAATCTAATTCCTTTTGCTTTAGCTTTTTTCCTGACCATTAACAATTAACAATTTGTAATCAACCATCATAAACAATGACAATTATCCATAACCCATTGAAAAACCAAAAACCACCCACCCCCCCTCTTGGGAATATGGGCATTGTGTTCTTAAAATTACTTCCTTCTGTCTTAGGGTGAAGGCATCTTTAGGGGATCCTGAAAAGTAAATTTTGGTTTAATTGTCAAGTCCTGGGAGAGTTAACTGTATCATTTGTCCAGTCTCTGCATAATGGGAAAGTGCAGGGCTTGTCTTAAGTGGTGTTTGTCAGATAGTGGCACTATCATAGTCCATGTAGAATCATCATTGTGGGATCACATTGTGTGTGTGTGGGGCAAAACAACTTGAACACACAGCTGCCATGACAGGCTTAGAGGCCTAGATACAGTTTCTGGCAGACCCCACCCAGTGGGACCTGTGTCTAAGGGGAAATACCTGAGGCCTAGACACAGCTTCTGGCAGGCAACACCTGGACCCAGGAAGAGCCTTAAGTTGGGCCCACCCAATGGGGCCTTCATCTAAGAGGAAATACCTGACATTCCAAACATTTCCATTTTCAGACTGCTTAATGTATAGTCAAACAGAGACCAAACACCTTCCTTTGTAAAAATGTTTCTCATTTTCTAATGTGGTAAAAAACTTTAACTAATTCCTCCCTTTAAGAAATCCCAATTGACTCACCAGGTCTGCTGACAGCAACAATTCAGATGATGGTGTGGCAGCAGCCCACAGAGAGGGCCCAGAGAAAGCCATGACCCACTGGGAGAGTGGAGAAGCCAAAGAACCAGCAGTCTGCACAGCGAAATGTGCAAAAGCAGCTGAAGAGTCCCAAGAGCAGGCACAAGAGTTAGAGATCTACTCATTCTCACAGTCAGAAATCCCATAAAAATATTAAGCTGATAGCTATAATGTATACATGGAGGACTTGGTGCTATCTATGGGTATAGGAGCACATCATTATAATTATTATATTGATTTTTGGACAATTAGTATTTGGTTTTCCCTAAGTCTCTGGGCTATCAAGTCTCTGGTTCTTAGTTACCCAAGTAGTGTCAGGTGTGGGTTCCTTCTTATTAAGTGGGCCTTAGGCCAAATCAGACATTGCTTGGCTGCTTCCACAAGTTCTGTGCCACCAGCGCCCTAGCATATTTTCTGGCAGTACAGATTGCAGGTCAAAGGTTTTGTGACTGGACTGGTTTTCACATTTCTCTTTCAATGGCCTGAAGAGTAGCTTCCCACACCAAAGAGACTAGAACTTATCGGTGAAGGCTCCATGTACCAGGTAGACTTCTCCATGGTTCACGGGTTTTGTGGGTGTTTTCCTTCTGCAACAGAGCTCTGGTGTCAGTTTGGGGAGAACAATCTTTTGTCTTAGCAATAGCTTGGGTTGTTTGGGTATTTCCATGTGATTCTCTTGGCCAACAAGTTAACTGAATGCAACCCAGTCCTTCAGCTAGAGGCCTCACCCAGCAACAAGAAGTGGCCTACTGAAACACCATATCCCCCATTACTAGTACATATTAGGATCACCTTTATATTTTCCAGGAAGTTTCCACTGCATTAGGTTTTCACACCTTCCCCCCAAAGTCTCCCAGTTCCAGTTGTCTCTCTCCATAGTTTTCCCCTCAACCACAATTCCCCTAGTACCTGATCCCTACCCTCTGCTCCTATCACTACCTGACTCTAGTCAGCTAATAAAATCTATTCTGTGTTCTGCTCCCAGGGACATCCATGAGTCCCTCCAGACCCCTTCTGTTTACCTAACCTCTCTGAATCTATGGAATCTTTGAATTGTAGCTTGATTATCATTTATTTAACCAATAATATCCACTTCTAAGTGAATAGATAACATGGCCATTTTTACTATGTTAATTCTACTGAACCATACATGTCTTTCACTTGCTTAGTACAAGTTACCCCAAGATATTTTATATTATTTGAGGCTACTATGAAAAGTGTTGTTTCCCTGATTTCTTTCTCAGTTCATTTTTGCTTTGTATATAGGAGGGCTACTGATGGTTTTTAGTTAATCTTGTCTCCAGTCACTTTGGTGAAAATTTATCAGCTATAGGAGTTCCCTGGTGAAATTTTTTTGGCCACTTATGTATACTATAATATCATGTGCAAATAATGATAATTTGACTTATTCCTTTCAAATTTGTATCTTCTTTATCTCTAATTGTCTTATTGCTCCAGCTAAAACTTCAAGCAATATATTGAACAGATATGGAGAGAGTGGGAAACCTTGTCTTGTTCCTGATTTAAGAGGAATTGCTTGAGTTTCTCTCCATTTAATTTGATATTGGCTATAAGCTTGCTGAAAATTGCCTTTATTATGTTTAGGTATGTCCCTTATATCTCTAATCTCTCCTGGATTTTTATCATGAAAGGGTACTGGATTTTGTCAAAGACCTTTTCTTCATCTAAAGAGATGATCATGTGTGATTTTTTTCTTTCAGTTTGTTTATATGGTGGATTACATTCATTTATTTTGCATATTAAACTATGAATCTCTGGGGTGAAGCCTACTTGATCTTGATGATTAATCTTTTTTATATGTTCTTGGATTCAGTTTACAAGTATTTTAATGAATACTTTTGCATCTATGTTCATAAGGGAAATTGGTCTGCAGTTCTCTTTCTTTGTTGAGCCTTTATGTTGTTTGGGTATCAGGGTAACTGTGACCTCATAGTATGAATTAGGCAATCTTCTTTCTTTTTGTACTTTGTAATTTGAGGAATATTGGCATTAATCCCACAGTGCCTTGGGCTTTGTTTGTTTGTTTGCCAGGGAGACTTTTAATGACTGCTTTTATTTCACTGGGAGTTATAGGTTTATTTAAATTGTTTATCTGATATTGATTTAACTTCAGCAAGTGGTATCTATTGAGAAAATTATCCATTTATCTTAGATTTTCAAATTTGGTGGAGTACAGGTTTTTTTTTTTTTTTTTTTTTTTTTGGTTTTTCGAGACAGGGAGAGTACAGGTTTTTAATGTATATCCTTATACTCTGGATTTTCTTGGTGTCTGTTGTAATAGCCTGCTTTTCATTTCTAATTTTGTTAATTTGGATATTTTTCTCTCCACCTTTTAGTTAGTTTGGATAAGCATTTGCCTATCTTGTTAATTTTTCTCAAAGAACCAACTCTTTGCTTCACTGATTCTTTGTACCATTCTTTTTGTTTCTATTTTATTGTTTTCAACCCTGCATTTGATTATTTCTTGTCATCTACTCCTCTTGGGTGAGATTACTTCTTTTTGTTCTAGAGTTTTCAGGTGTGCTGAAAGTTGTTGGCATGAGATCTTTTTTTTTTTAATGTAGGCACTTAGTGCTATGAATGTTCCTCTTAGCACTGCTTTCATTGTGTCTCATAAGTTTGAGTACACTGTGCAATCATTTTCATTGAATTCTAGGAAGTTTTAATTTCTTTCTTTATTTTTGTCTCGATCCAGTGGTCATTCAGTAAAGAGTTGTTCAGTGTCTGTGAGTTTTTAGGCTTTCTGTTCTTTCTTCTGTTGTTGAAATCCAGTTTTAATATGTGGTGGTCTGATAGGCTATGGGTAGTTATTTCAACTGTCTTGTATCTGTTGAGACTTGCTTTGTGACCAAATAAGTGGTCAATTTTGGAGAAATTTCCATGAGGTACAAAGAAAAAGGTATATTCTTTTGTGTTTGGGTCAAATGTTCTGTAAATATCTGTTAGGTCCATTTAGTTTATAACTTCTGTTAATTCCAATTTTTCTTTGTTCAGTTTTTTCTTGATAACCTGATCATTGGTGAGAATGGGGTATTAAATTCTCCTATTATCAATGTATGAGGTTCATTATGTGATTTAACTTGTGTTAATATTTCTTTTATAAATGTAGGTTCCCTTGTGTTTGGGCCATAGATATTAAGAATAGGAATATCTTGATGGATATGTAGTGCTCTTCTCTATCTATTTTGATTAGTTTTGGTTTGAACTCTATTTGTTAGGTTAAATTAAAGTGGCTACACCAGCTTGCTTCTTAGGTCCATTGGCTTGGTATATCTTTTTTTTCACCCTTTACCCTGAGGTAGTGTCTATCTCTGATGTTGAAGTGTGTTTCTTGTATGCAGCAGAAGAATGGACCCTGCTTCCATAACTGTTTCGTTAGTCTGTGAGTTTTTATTGGGAAACTGAACCACTGATATTTAGAGATATAAATAACCAGTAATTGTTGACTTCTATTATTTTGTTGTTGTTGTTGGTGGTAGTTCTGCTTTTGGTGTGTGTGTGTGTGTGTGTGTGTGTGTGTGTGTGTGTGTGTGTGTGTGTGTGTGTTTCCCTCCTTTTGATTTTGCTAGTGTGAGATTATTTATTTTCTGTGTTTCCATGGGTGTAGTAAACCTCCTTAGGTTGTCATTCCCTTCCAGCACTTTCTGTAGGACTGGATTTGTAGACAGGTTTGATTTAAATCTGATTTTATCACAGAATATCTTATTTTCTTCATCTGTGGTGACTGAATTTTTTTTTCAGAAAATAGTAGTCTGGACTGGCATCTGTGGTCTCTTAGAATCCGTAGCATACCTGTTCAGGCCCTTTTGGCTTTTAGAGTTTCCTTTGGGAAGTTGGGTATTATTCTAATAGGTCTGCCTTTATATATAATTTTGGTCTTTTTCTATTGCAGCTTTTAATATTATTTCTTTGTTTATGTTTAGCTTTTTTTTTTGCAATACAGTTCAGTTCTATATAACAGCCACGGATTCCCTTGTTCTCCCCCCTCCCGCCACCCTCCCGTTCCCCCCAGCCCACGCCCTATTCCCACCTCCTCCAGGGCGAAGCCTCCCCCGAGGACTGAGATCAACCTGGTAGACTCAGTCCAGGCAGGTCCAGTCCCCTCCTCCCAGGCCGAACCAAGCGACCCTGCATAGGCCCCAGGTTTCAAACAGCCAACTCATGCACTGAGCACAGGACCCGGTCCCACTGCCTGGATGCCTCCCAAACAGATCAAGCCAATCAACTGTGTCACCCATTCAGAGGGCCTGATTCAGTTGGTGACCCCTCAGCCATTGGTTCATAGTTCATGTGTTTCCATTCATTTGGCTCCTTGTCCCTGTGCTTTATCCAACCTTGGTCTCAACAATTCTCGCTCATATAAACCCTCCTCTTTCTCGCTAATTGGACTCCCAGAGCTCCACCTGGGGCCTAGTCGTGGATCTCTGCATCCAGATCCCTCAGTCTATGGATGGGGTTTCTAGCACAACAATTAGGGTGTTTGGCCATCCCATCACCAGAGTAGGTCAGTTCGGGCTGTCTCTCGACCATTGCCAGCAGTCTGTTGTGTGGGTATCTTTGTGGATTTCTGTGGGCCTCTCTAGCACTTTGCTTCTTCCTATTCTCATGGGGTCTTCATTTACCATGGTCTCCTATTCCTTGTTCTCCCTCTCTGTTGTTGATCCAGCTGGGATCTCCCGCTCCCCCAAGTTCTCTTTCCCTCCACCCTCGCCCTTCATTACCCCCACTCATGTCCAGGCTGTTCATGTAGATCTCTTCCATTTCTCCATCATTGGGCTATCCCCATGTCTTTCTTTGGGTCCTGTTTTCCAGGTAGCCTCCCTGGTGATGTGAGTAGCAGTCCAGTCATCCTTGTTCCACATCAAGTATCCTCCTATGAGTGAGTTCATACCATGTTTGTCTTTCTGAGTCTGGGTTAACTCACTCAGGATGATTTTTTCTAGATACATCCATTTGCCTGCAAACCTCATGATGTCATTGTTTTTCTCTGCTGAGTAGTATTCCATTGTGTATATGTCCCACATTTTGTTTATCCATTCTTCAGTTGAAGGGCATCTAGGTTGTTTCCATGTTCTGGCTATTACAAACAATGCTGATATGAACAAAGCTGAACAAGTGCTCTTGTGGTATGATTGAGCATTCCTTGGGTATATGCCCAAGAGTGGTATAGCTGGATCTTGGGGAGATTGATTCCCAATTTTCTAAGAAAGCGCCATATTGATTTCCAAAGTGGTTGTACAAGCTTACATTCCCACCAACAGTGGAGGAGAGTTCCCCTAGCTCCACATCCTCTCCAGCATAAGGTGTCTTCAGTGTTTTTGATCTTAGCCATTCTGACAGGCATAAGGTGGTATCTCAGAGTTGTTTTGATTTGCATTTCCCTGATGATTAGGGATGTTGAGCAATTCCTTAAACGTCTTTCAGCCATTTGAGTTTCCTCTGTTGAGAATTCTCTGTTTAGTTCTATAGCCCATTTCTTAATTGGACTGTTGGGCATTTTGATGTCTAATTTCTTGAGTTCCTTATATAGTCTGGATATCAGTCCTCTGTCAGATGTGGGTTTGGTGAAGACCTTTTCCCATTCTGTAGGCTGTCACTTTGCCTTGTTGACCGTATCCTTTGCCCTACAAAAGCTTCTCAGTTTCAAGAGGTCCCATCGATTGATTGTTTCTCTCGGTGTCTGTGCTACTGGTGTTCTATTTAGGAAGTGATCTCCTATGCCAATGTGTTCAAGACTACTTCCTACTTTCTCTTCTAGCAGGTTCAGAGTAGCTGGATTTATGTTGAGGTCCTTGATCCATTTAAGTTTTGTGCACGGTGATAGATATGCATCTATTTGCAGCCTTCTACATGTTGATATCCAGTTATGCCAGCACCATTTGTTGAAGATGCTTTCTTTTTTCCATTGTACACTTTTGGCTTCTTTGTCAAAAATTATATGTTCATAGGTGTGCAGATTAATGTCAGGGTCTTCAGTTCGATTCTATTGGTCCACATGTCGGTTTTTATGCCAGTACCAAGCTGTTTTTATTACTGTAGCTCTATAGTAGAGCTTGAAGTCAGGGGTCGTGATGCCTCCAGAGGTTGTGTTATTGTACAGGATTCTTTTGGCTATCCTGGGTTTTTTGTTTTTCCATATGAAGTTGAGTATTGTTCTTTCCAGGTCTGTGAAGAATTGTGTTGGTATTTTGATGGGGATTGCATTCAATCTGTAGATTGCTTTTGGTAAGATTGCCATTTTTACTATGTTAGTCCTGCCTATCCATGAGCATGGGAGATCTTTCCATTTTCTGACATCTTCAATTTCTTTTTTCAGGGACTTAAAGTTCTTGTCATATAGGTCCTTCACTTGCTTGGTCAGTGTTACCCCAAGGTATTTTATGTCATTTGTGGCTATTGTAAAGGGTGATGTATCTCTGATTTCCTTCTCAGCATCTTTGTCCATTGTATATAGGAGGGCTACTGATTTTTTTCAGTTGATCTTGTATCCTGCTATGTTGCTGAAGGTGTTTATAAGCTGTATCAGTTCCTTGGTAGAATCTTTGGGGTCACTCAAGTATACTATCACGTCATCTGCAAATAGGGAAAGCTTGACTTCTTCCTTTCCAATTTGTATCCCCTTAATGTCCTTACGTTGTCTTATTGCTCTGGCTAGAACTTCAAGTACTATATTGAATAAGTATGGGGAGAGTGGACAGCCTTGCCTCGTTCCTGATTTTAGTGGGATTGCTTTGAGTTTCTCTCCATTTAATTTGATGTTGGCTGTTCGCTTGTTGTAATTGCCTTTATAATGTTTTGGTATGTTTCCTGTATTCCTGATCGCTCCAAGACCTTTATCATGTAGGGGTGTTGGATTTTGTCCAAGGCCTTTTCTGCATCTAGTGAGATGATCATGTGGTTTTTTTCTTTGAGTTTGT
Source organism: Peromyscus californicus insignis (assembly GCF_007827085.1). Taxonomy (NCBI): domain Eukaryota; kingdom Metazoa; phylum Chordata; class Mammalia; order Rodentia; family Cricetidae; genus Peromyscus; species Peromyscus californicus. Next base: position 55,580,807 of record NW_026294617.1, on the reverse strand, counting down.
TTATATGGTGTATTACATTGACGGACTTTCGTATGTTGAACCACCCTTGCATCCCTGGGATGAAGCCTACTTGATCATGGTAGATAATTGTTTTGATATGTTCTTGGAGTCTGTTTGCCAGTATTTTATTGAGTATTTTTGCATCAATGTTCATGAGGGAGATCGGTCTGTAGTTCTCTTTCTTTGTTGTATCCTTGTTTGGTTTAGGAATCAGGGTAATTGTAGCCTCATAGAAGGAGTTTGGTAATGTTCCTTCTGTTTCTATTGTGTGGAACAATTTAGAAAGTATTGGTATTAACTCTTCTTTGAAGATCTGGTAGAATTCTGCACTGAAACCATCTGGTCCTGGGTTTGTTTTTGCTTGGGAGACTTTTAATGACTGATTCTATTTCCTTAGGGGTTATTGGACTATTTAAATAGTTTATCTGGTCTTGATTTAACTTAGGTATGTGGTACCTATCCAGAAAGTTATCCATTTCTTTTAGGTTTTCCAGTTTTGTCGAATAGAGGTTTTTGAAGTATGACCTGATGATTCTCTGGATTTTCTCAATGTCTGTTGTTATGTCCCCCTTTTCATTTCTGATTTTGTTGATTTGGATGCTCTCTCTCTGTCTTTTGGTTAGTTTGGATAAGGGCTTGTCTATCTTGTTGATTTTCTCAAAGAACCAACTCTTTGTTTCATTAATTTTTTGTAGTATTCTCTTTGTTTCTATTTTATTGATTTCAGCTCTTACTTTGATAATTTCCTGGCATCTGTTTTTCCTGGGAGACTTGGCTTCTTCTTGCTCTAGAGCTTTCAGGTGTGCTGTTAAGTCACTAGTGTGAAATTTCTCCAACTTATTTTTGTGGGCATTTAGTGCTATGAATTTCCCTCTTAGCACTGCTTTCATAGTGTCCCATAGGTTTGGGGATGTGGTGTCTTCATTTTCGTTGATCTCTAGGAAGTCTTTAATTTCTTTTTTTATTTCTTCCTTAACCCATTGGTGATTCAGTTGAGTGTTATTCAGTTTCCATGAGATTGTAGGTTTTCTGTAGTTTTTGTTGTTATTGAAGTCTAACTTTAGACCATGGTGGTCTGATAGAACACAGGCGGTTATTCCAATTGTTTTGTATCTGTTGAGATTTGTTTTGTGGCCAAGTATGTGGTCGATTTTAGAGAAGGTTCCATGGGGTACTGAGAAGAAGGTATATTGTTTTTTGTTAGGATGGAATGTTCTGTAGATATCGATTAAGTCCATTTGAGTCATAACATCAGTTAAGTCCTTTATTTCTCTGTTAAGTTTCGATTTGGGAGATCTGTCCAGTGGTGAAAGTGGGGTGTTGAGGTCTCCCACTATTAATGTGTGGAGTTTTATATGTGGTTTAAGCTTTAGTAATGTTTCTTTTACATATGTGGGTGCCCTTGTGTTTGGGGCATAAATGTTCAGAATTGAAACTTTATCTTGGTGGATCTTTCCTGTGATGAGTATGTAATGCCCTTCTTGATCTCTTTTGATTGATTTTAGTTTGAAGTCTATTTTGCTGGATATCAGGATGGCTACACTCGCTTGTTTCTTAAGACCGTTTGATTGGAAAATCTTTTCCCAGCCTTTTATTCTTAGGTAGTGTCTATCTTTGAGTTTGAGATGTGTTTCTTGTATGCAGCAGAAAGATGGGTCCTGCTTTCGTATCCATTCTGTAAGCCTATGTCTTTTTATAGGTTAATTAAGTCCATTGATATTGAGGGATATTAATGACCAGTGATTGTTCATTCCTGTTATTTTTTTGGTGTACTTCTCTTTGTTGGGGTTTACTGCTGTGGCTTTATCTATTGCCTGTGTTTTCGAGGGTGTATCTGACTTCCTTAGGTTGGAATTTTCCTTCTAGTGCTTTCTGTAGGGCTGGGTTTGTGGATAAGTATTGTTTAAATCTGGCTTTGTCTTGGAATGTCTTGTTCTCTCCATCTATGATGATTGAAAGTTTTGCTGGGTATATTAGTCTAGGCTGGCATCCGTGGTCTCTTAGTGTCTGCATTACATCTGTCCAGGTCCTTCTGGCCTTCAAAGTCTCCATTGAGAAATTGGGTGTTATTCTGATGGGTTTGCCTTTATAAGTCACTTGGCCTTTTTCCTTTGCTGCTCTTAATATTCTTTATTCTGTACGTTTAGTTGTTTAATTATTATGTGGCGAGGGGACTTTTTTGGGGGGTCTAGTCTGTTTGGTGTTCTATAGGCTTCTTGTATCTTCACAGGCATTTCCTTCTTTAAGTTGGGAAAGTTTTCTTCTATGATCTTGTTGAATATATTTTCTGTGCCCTTCAGTTGGTATTCTTCTCCTTCTTCTACCCCTATTATTTGTAGGTTTGGTCTTTTCATGGTGTCCCAAATTTCTTGGACATTTTGGTTCATGACTTTGTTGGCTTTAGTGTTTTCTTTGACTGATGAATCTATTTCTTCTCCTGTATCTTCAACACCAGAGATCCTCTCTTCCATCTCTTGCATTCTGTTGGTTATACTTGCATCTGAAGTTCCCGATCGTTTACTCAGATTTTGTATTTCCAGCATTCCCTCTGTTTGTGTCTTCTTCATTTTTTCTATTTCCCTTTTCAGGTCTTGGACTGTTTCCTTCATTTGTTTCATTGCTTTTTCTTGATTTTCTTTCAGTACCTTATTGTTTTCTTCCAGGACTTTATTGATTTCTTCTAATTTGTTTGCCCTTTCTTATAGTTGTTTACAGTATTCTTCCCATTTTTTTGTCTTTTCCTCTACACAAGCCTCTACCTTCTTCATGATGTCATTCATATGGCTGTTTTCTTCTGCTTCTTCCAATTTTTGATGTTCAGGTCTAGATGTTGGAGGAGAGCTAGTTTCTGGTGATGCAGTATTGCTCTTCATTTTGCTGTATGTACTTCTGCCTTGATGTCTGCCCATCTCCTTGTAGTTCATTCTTGGTCTTATCAGCGCACTTGGTTCAGACAGAGCTGACAGATTCAGGAAGTCTCTGTCTCTTGTCCAGATGGGAGCTCTTTTGTCCAAATGGGAACTCCGGGACAGGATGGAAGCTCTTGTCCAGACGGGAAGTCCGGGGCAGGATGGGAGCTCTTGTCCAGACAGGAAGTCCAGGGCAGGATGGGCACTCTTGTTCAGAAGGGAAGTCCGGGGCAGGATGGGAGGTCTTCTCTCTCTCTCTCTCTCTCTCTCTCTCTCTCTCTCTCTCATCTCTCTGGTCCAGAAGGGAAGTCCGGGGCAGGATGGGAGCTGGGGGCCGGTCTCTAAGTCTGTGTTTAGTGTTTTGATGACCATGTGACAAGGGGTCTTTCTTTTCTGACCCAATCTATTCAGTGTTCTGTAAGCTTCCTGTACCTGACAGGCATGTCCTTTAGGTTAGGTAAAATTTCCTCTATGAGTTTGTTGAAAATATCTTCTGGGCCTTTGAGCTGGGATACTGTCCCTTCCTCTAGTCTCATTATTCTTAGGTTTAGTCTTTTCATAGTGTCCCAGATTTCCTAGATGTTTTGTGTCAGGATTTTTTTTTTAGATTTACCATTTTCTTTGATAACTGTATCCATTTCTTCTGTAGTATATTCAGTGCCTGAGATTCACTATTCTATCTTTTGTATTCTGTTGGTGAAGCTTTCCTCTGTAGTTCCTGCTTGAGTACCTACATTTTTCATTTCCAGAATTCCCTTAGTATGTATTTTCTTCATTGATTCTCTTTCTACTTTTAGGTCTTGAACAGTTTTATATGATTCCTTCAATTGTTTATGTTTTCTTGGATTTCTTTTAGGGATTTATTCATTTATTCCTCTTTTTTGTTTGTTTTATGAGGATTTCATTAAGGTATATATTCATTTCTTCTTTGAGGACCTTTATCATCTTTATATGGTCAGTCTTAAGGTCTTTTTTTTTGTGCTTCAGCTATTTTTGTATATCTAGGTCCTCTTGTGGTAGAATAGTTAAGTTCTAGTGGAGACATATTTCCCTGACTGTTATTTTTTTTTTATGCTGGCATCTAGGCATCTGGGTTTGGGATGCTTTTATATCTAGGCGCTGTTTATCCATTTTGGATATTTTGTTCTTTGGTGTCTATTTCCTCTCCAGATTTTCAGAGAGTGTGATGTTTGTGTGTTTCCAGTTTTCCTGGTCTGCTCAGCTGGTGTATTCACAGGGAATGTCTGCTCATGTGGGAGGCTGGGATACTGGGATGAGTTGGAGGAGCTAAGGTTGGTGCAGAAAGTCTTTGTAATTTCTTGGAAATGGGGTCAGTGAGGAAAGGGAGACGACAACAGGTTTCTTGCTACAGAGATGGTTATAAGATGGGGGACTGGATCTAGAAGAACAGAGGAAGTTTTTTCAGTCATTCTTATCATAGATGTTCTGATTAGGGAAAACACTATTCCTTGTATAAAGACTCAAGGTAAAGCAATCTTTGGTCAGTGTGAGGGGATCTCAGCAAGCATGGGGAGACCATGGGCGAAGATAAAATTAAATATCTGGAAGAGAGAGCAGAGTGTCTAAGAATGGACTGCAGGGGAATCGTTAAGGGAGCTGGAAGCAAAACACTGGTATTTTAAAGGAAATCAGAAAGTAGAAGAATGTTCTAGAAATAAAAGGAGGAGAAAAGCAAACCAGAAAATAGTGTAAAGATAGATGTGGTAGCACATATAGGCAGTGGTAGTGTTCCTGTGATGAGAGGGGAGGCAGGAGTCACTGAAAATTCAGAAGCCAGCTGGCCTAGAGTACACGGCACTGAGAGGGTGGTCTGTCTCAAACGAGGTGGGAAGTGAGAACTGATTATTCAAGGTTATCCTTTGATCATCACACACATGCCATGGCACATACATGCTTGAACTCACTCATAAAATCATGCATACATATATCATACATACAAAAACTAAACAAAACAAAACAAAAAATGAGCTCTGAAAACATGTATACAATTAACATTATTACAGACTCAGCTGGTTATATTTAGGAATATATGTGAGATATATATATATATATATATATATATATATATACACACACACACACACACACACACATACATGTAATAATTTTAAAAGAGGTCATAAATTTAGAAAAGAGCAAGGTGGGATACTTGGAAGAGTTTGGATGGAGGAAATGAAAGTGAGAAATGATGTAATTATATTACAATCTTAAAAATGAAAAATGTTAGAAGAAATAAAAGGATGACCAAAGATGACAGTAATGAGCAATATTCACTGTTAATAAAACTCACGAAGATAGGTACAATTGCTAAGATTTTAAGTTGGCAAACCTTTTTTGTAAGATAATATCTATGCATCTATCTATCTATCTATCTATCTATCTATCTATCATCTATCTATCTATCTATCTATCTATCTATCTAATATATCTATCATCTATTAGCTATCTACCTAAATCTATCTATCTATCTATCTATCTGTCTATCTATCATCTATCTATCTCACATACAATTTTAGAACCAATGAATATCAATTTATATACAAGATACCCTGAATAAATTGGATATATGCATAGGAAAAACATGTTCACTAGAATATTGATACACTACTGCTCATAAACTAGAATATTTATAATAAAATTAATCAGTGGATACAGAGAAATAAATTATACTATACTCATATAACAGGTATAAAAAATCAAGCAGATTTATATATTTGTTAATACTTACTAATCAGTGGAAGCCTAGAAATTGATGATTAATACATAATCATAATATAAAATTTTAAAATGTAAATATTTTTATGTATAGAGGCCTCAACTATGAAAAATCCAACTATATTTGTAGTGTGATAAGTATAGCAGATGATTTTATGGACAATTTGCCTACATCATAGCTCAGTGAAAAGATAAATGCTACTAAAATGTCAGTGCATCTTAATTACTCAAGATTCTGTGATTTCATTGCAGAATGCATATGTAACTTGCTGAATTTAAACTGTGATGAACATAGAGGCAGGGCCTTCTATAGGTACTTTGTCCTTCTACTAACTAATCTTCATCGGCTTCTTTTCACTGAGTTTTAGCATTAAACAAGTGTGGTAATTTGAATGTGCTTGGCTCCCATAAGCTCACAGGGAGTGGCACTATTAGGAAGTGTAGCGTTGTTGGAGTAGGTATGCCCTTGCTGGAGGAAGTGTATCACTCTGGAGGCAGCCTTTGAGGTCTCATATATGAGGTCTGGAGCCATGCCCAGTGACTTAGACTACTTCCTGTTGCCTGGGGGTCAAGATGTAGGACTCTCAGCTACTTCTCTGGCATCATGTCTCCCTACATGCCACCATATTGCACCATGATGATACTGGACTAAATTTCTGAAAATATAAACCACCTCAATTCAATGTTTTTCTTTTATTAGAGTTTCCATCATCATAGTATCCCTTGACAGCTGTAGAAACCCTAAGACAGAAGTTGGCACAAGGAACTGTGGAATTGTTGTGATAGGCCAGATCATATTTTTCTTTGGAGTAAGATGGACTTTGGGAGTTTGGGTGAGAAAAGCTGTAGAATGCTTTACGCACTGCTTAATGGGCCATCCTAGTAGAAGCCTAGAAGACAGTGGTGCTAAGAGTTATGCTAACTGTGAGGGCCTGGTTCAAGAGGTTTCAGAGGAGAATAATATTAATATGTGGCCTAGGGATCATTCTTGTGATATTTTGGTGAAGAATTGTGGCTGCTCTTTGCCCCTGTCCAAAGAGTCTGCCTAAGGCGAAAGTGAATAGTTTTGGATTAATTCCATTGGCAAAGGAAATCACAGAACAGCCTAATATAGACTCTGTTGTGTGGTTAATAGTGTTAACGCTAATAAAGATTTTAATGAAAAGTTACAAGCTCAGCGAGGAAAAACATAAAATGTAAAATTTGAGGAGAAAAGGAGCACCAGGAAGTAAAATGGAGCAAAATTCTGTGTTCAAGGAGACAAGCAGATTAAGAAATGGAATAAAGGGCATGGTGACTTCAGGGCAAGATCCCACTCAGCTAAGTTCCCAAATTGTGAAAAGGAATTTAGTTGAGATCCAGGTGTGGTGGTGCACACCTTTAATCCCAGCACTTGAACGGCAGAGCCTAGTGGATCTCTGAGTTTGAGGCCAACCTGGTCTACAGAGCAAATTCCAGAACAGCCAAGCTTAGGCAGTGAAGGTTACCATCAAAATCAGAAAGCTGTTGAAGTTGTAATTCAAAGACCTCTGAGTTCAAAGCCAGCCTGGTTACAGATCCAATTTCAGATCAGACAAATTTAGGCATGGAAAACAAAGCTGGTGAAGATGTAATTGAAAAGGGGGACATATTCTAGCTCTAGCATGCAGCAGAATTTTGCAGTTTTGGCCATGTGGTTCTGAGACCAGGCAAGTATAAGAGGTATCCCTGAATGGAGGCCTAGAGAGGTTATTAAGTGAAGCTGTGAAGTTGAAGCCTGGATTGCCTTGGAGACCCCAAGATGTTGGAGATACTAGAACCATGGGATACCTCCCAAGGAAAACTGATAACAGGGACTGGAATCAGCTCAAGAGAAAGAAGTATGTTGCAGTTGACAAAGCTGAAGGAATTTAGAGATCTGAAGAGCGTTTTGACATCAGACATTGAAATGCAGAGTTTAGGGTTTGTACAACTGGTTTTCAGTCTTTTTTTTTGGTGCAGTATTTCCTCACTCTGCTCCTTTCCCTGTATTTCAGAATGGTAATATATATCCTGTTCCATCATATGTTGGAAGTATATGACCTTTTTTAATTTTGATTTTATAGGGGATTACAGTTAAAGAGATTACATGAATCTCAGAAGAGACTTTGAACTTTGGACTTTTAAACATTGTTGAAACTGTGATAGACTATGGGACTTTTGAAATTGGACTAAATGCATTTTGCATTACGACATTGTTACAAGATTATGGGGGCCAGGGAGTAGAATGTGGTAGTTTGAATGTAATTGGCTTCCATAAGCTCATAGAGAATGACACTATTAGGAGGTGTGACTTTGTTGGGGTAGGTATGACCTTATTGGAGGAAGTGTGTCACTGTGGAGGCAAGCTTTGAGGTCCCATATATGCTCAAGCTATTCCTAATGACTCAGACCATTTCCTGTTGACCAACATGCTCAAGATGTTGGCTCTCACCTCCTTCTCCAGACCCATATCTGCCTACATGCCACCATGTCACACCATTATGATAATGGACTAAACCTCTGAAAATCTAAGCTACCCCAGTTCAATGTTTTTCTTTGGTAAGAGTTGCCATGGTCAAGGTGTCTCTTCATAGCAGTAGAAACCCTAACTAAGACAACAAGCAACCACAGAGACTGACTTTACTAGCTTTATTTAACAAGTGAGGAAACAGATATCCCATGTAAAGGGTTTATTTATGTTTACCGGAGTTTTTTGGCTGATCCAGACTATTGCTCCAATTGATCTGATAACCAGTTTTTGTATATTTCTTTGTAGTAAATATCTCTCATTGTTTCTTTGTTCAAACATATTCCTAGTTTTCCACAATTATTTTTTACATTGTTGTTCTATATTCTTTGCCATCATTCTGTACTCTGACTTCTACTCCAAAGTTGTTATTATTGGTGAAATAGACATCTCTTCTACAGCACATGGGAGAGGTTTATGAGGTACTCATATTCACATATTCTTTTACTCATTCATTTTCTCACACTTACAACTGACATTTATGGAATGGCCTATATGTAGCTATTGAAAAAATACTTAAAATAAGGCCTTTCCTCAGTGAGGACTGTAGTGAAAGCAAACTTGTGTTACTTTGTGATTTTTCATTGGATTGAGAAGAAAACAGGATGGGGGGATTTACTTGTCACTTTTTAATTACTATGATAGAATTCCAGAGAAAATGATGCAAAGAAGGAAGGATTTATTTTGCCTCTCAGTTTCAGAGACATCAGTCTACGTTCACTTGGCTCTGTGTTTCTGGGCCTGTGGTGAAATAGAAAATCATGGTAGATGGTTATACAAGGGAAAGTTAATCACTTACTGATTTCCAGGAAGCAAAGTCTGTAAAACAAGTGTCTAGGGACAATACATTTCCTCTCAGGTGTGCCCACAGTGATCTACATTTTTCAATTAGGCCCCATCTACTAGTTTTCACCACCTCCCAATAATTCCATCAAAGTATGTACTTGTCAGTTAATTAATCTACAAATGAGGATGGAGCTCCCATGATCCAGCCACTTTCTCAAATCTCATCATATGGCAAAGAATCCCTTTAACACATGAGCCTTTGGGGAACAGTTCATCCTCAAGCAAGAAAGTACTTTCTCATACCAGAGAGGTCTCCCAGAAGACTTCCTCAAGTGAGAAACATCCAGGAAGCCATCTGCAGGTAAGGACATTATTCAGTTAGGTAGAATGGGAGTTAAGAAAGTAATTTGCTAAAAATAAAAAAAATACAAAGCCTTATTTTACCAAGGGAGTATGAGGCATTGATTGACTTACTGATTTAAATCATAAATCACAGGATATTGCTGTGTAGCCCAGTTAGCCTTGAAATCCTTGTGTAGCCTGAGCTGGACTCAAACTCTTGACCTTCCTGCCTTAGCTTCCCACATGCTGATGTTACAGATGTGACACCATATCTGGGCAGTATGGTGTATTTTGCTACCTATTTTCAGGGATCTAGAACTCATCTGCAAAATAAAAGGTAATAAAAGATGAGACTGGAGGACCAAGTCACAACCACATCAGGAAGGACTTAAGGAACCGTGTTAAAGGGACTGAGGTTTATCTTGGGGGCTGTGAGGAGGCTTGGCACATTTTAATTATGGAAATCACATAGTAAGATTGGTAGTTCAGAAACAACTTTTAATCCTGTGTGTTTTTACAGTGTTGTGGGAATAGAAGTGGTGTTGGCCATAGGCATAGAGGAAGAAGAAAGACAATTAGAAAGCTGGTACAGTGGGTTTGCCACTGTAGAAGGGATTGAAGAGAGATTGAAATGATATTCAAAGCTGTGATGCACAGAACTTGTTGACTGATTGGGCATGCTGAGTAAAGTAGAGTTAGGGAACATAGAAGAAGAAATGGTTAATTGTTCCCTCTGAATTTTCTTTAAAATTTATCAAACACACAGAAAGCATAAAGATAGAAGCACAAGTGCAGCAAAACAGTCTTTCATTTAAATTCAACAACTACTACTTTGATGTTTTACTTTTCACTTTATACACATTTGATGTAAAAGGCTTTACCTAAGTTACTTAAAAGTAATGCGGGCATCCTAAGTAAGCCTTAATTAGCTCAGCATACACCTGCTGGAAACAAATACATTCTTCCACAAAACTATAATGCCATTTTGTACCAAGAAAGTTTAACCTTGTATATTACCAAACAAAATCTGTACTAGAATAACCCTACTCATCTTTGCAATATTTTATAGTTTATATGCTATTTTTTTAAATCACAGATCCAATCTAGGATCACACATTTGCTTTAGTTGGTCTGTATCTGGTTTCCTTTAATCTTCAGAAGTTCTTTCTTTCATCTCTAATGAAATGGATATTTCAAAGAACTTGAGCCAGTAGGGTGTTCTAAACTACAATCAGGGTTTGATTATTGCTTCTTCACTGTTAGATTCAGACCCTCTAATGTTTGTGAAGACATAGCAGAGGATATATTCTGTGTACCTACCTATTATCTGGCATAAGGAGTAATACCATAAGAGATGGATAATCTTAGTTGATAACTTGATAAACACCTGGGGAATTAGTGAAGAATCCTCTGGGGGTGTCTGGGATGGCATTTTCTAGAAACATGTAGATCATAAAGGTTCTCATCTAATGAGTGGATCAATATCCTAATGAAATTACTATGTGGTGACATATATTATGATGGTAACAGCTATGGGGTGGATGCTAATCAGAAGAAGTAAGTCACTGAGTGCATGTCCCTAGGGTTATACTTTTCTCTGTTCCTTTTTACTATAACCTTTTCCTGCCTTCTGCACAACATGAAGTGAAAAAACTCTGCCACACAATTCCACCATCAAGAGGTTCTGTCCAAGCATACCAAGCTAAGCAAATATAGACTCAACGTTCAGATACTATGAGCCCAAACGAATTGCTCCTCTCTTTAAGTTTTTCTGTCATGTTTTGGGGCACAGGTTTGCCAAATATAGCAGCATGTCAATCTGTGATTAAAGTGGGTTCGCTAGAGTTATCTACAACAAGCACATCTGTTGGTTGAAACTTTCATATTATATTAGGAGTATTTTTCAATAAACTTTCATTGGCCTGATTATTGCTTTATTTTCAGTCATCTTTGCTAGAACCAGTGATTAGAAAATGATGTTTTAAATGTTACCAATCCTTATTTATCCTCAGGATGGCATTTGTTTATAAGACTGACTACTTTATCTCACTCTCTTCCCCTTTCACACTCATTTTATTTCATCTTGAGGAGCACCACAGATTCATGGGCTGATATTTCATATTAATACCTTATTAGCCATAACCATCATTACTCTTTGTAATGTGCAACTTGCCTCAAATTTTGAGAGTAGGTCTTCTTTGAGTCAGTTCCTGTATCCTTTTTTCTCTTTCTTTCTTTCTTTTTTTTTTTGTGTGTGTGTGGGGACGTTTGAGACAGGGTTTCTCTGTGTATCCCTTGCTGTCCTGGAACTCACTGGCCTTGAACACACATAGATCCACTTGTTTTTGTCTCTGTAGTGCTGGGATTAAAGGTATGTGCTACCAGTGTCTGGAGCTTTTGTATCCTTTTGATATTTCCTATCAATCTTTTATTTTTATTTTTCCAGCACAAGATGCCATTGCTGCCCAAGACTTGGAGTCTGCCATTTTTATCAAGATCCCAGTTCTGTTTATTGGAGAATAGTATTTAGACAGTTATCATCTGAGGAATAGCGTCCTTACCACTACAGGGAATGACATTGTTTCTGTGCCTTTTTATTTGACAGAGCTAGAATTTATTTATACTTATCCGTATCAATATCTATACATCATTAATCAATAGATTTAAAAATAATGACTGTATAATATCTTCAGTTCAATTCCAACACCACCTGGTTTATTGTAAACTTGTAAATTGTGTGCTGGGATTTCAAGGTCCATGTTTTTGCTAGTAAGTGCCTTTTCCTAGATGAAGTGGAAATTGAAACCAACTAAGCCCATTGAATCAGGGGAGAGCTATGAACTTGAGCCAGCTGCATGGTCTCTTCTGTCCTGTTGCTCACTTTCTCATGACGGTTCTTGGACAGATGGAAATTACATGGGATGTTATAAGTGGATGCATCTGTTCCGAAATAATGTATTTTCTCTTCTTCAAAAATGTTCACAGAGTTTGACAGCGAACCCTAATACATATTCATAACCAGCATGGTTTATAACCAAGGGAAATTGAGGCAAGTACAATGGAATGAAGCATGAGAAAGCAGCATGTTAATTTTAAATTTAATTATAGAGATAGAGAGAGGATGCATTTTGATAGTGTGTGTTCACTCAACTGTGGAACATTAACAAAAACTCACACTGACTACCTAACAAAAAATATTATTTGGTGAAATGCTTTATAAAACTAGTGGGTCTCAAGCAAACAAGATTTAGACACCAATTTTGAACTTTTCATGTAGAGAGAAGGCAGCATTGTTGAATCCCAATTGTGTGTAGTAAAAGCAAAAAAAAAGTACAAACTAAGGAAAAGGTTTTGATCTCTTTAAGATTGGTATTTATATACTGTCATCAAGCTTAAATACCACATGGTGTTTAATAATGAAGAAAAACAATAGAGTGATGTTTAGGCTTTTACTACTTTTAGCAATTTAGGGAGCATGTGTTACTCATTATGACTGACATAACTTGGCTTCCACTGAAATGAAAGTATTTGAAGAGAGTTTACCTTGTTTAAAGTTAATTCTGTGTGTTTATAATATTATTTGGCATAGAATGGATATTCAATGTTTGTTGAATTAATAAAAAAATTTCTCCTTGATGCCTTGTATGGTATATTTATCTTTTCATATTTTCTCATGAGTGGATAGGTGGAAGAAAATCTTTCATCTAATGTTTTGACCTTTATTTACAGGTTCTGGTAGCGAATACTCAACAATGAATGGAGATAATGAACCTTAGGCCACTATCACACTTATCCATTGCCAGGCTTTGGCAGGAGAGAACATATCTAGATTTTGACCAAACTGTATTATGATTTCCTCATAGATTTAAACTTACATGTGAATTCTAGTCTGTTCAGGTGCAAATTTATAAGCAGGAGAAAAAAGTAAGAATTATGTAGTTAGTTATAAAGTATTGCTCTTATTATTATACAGTCTTTTTCAGAATGTATGTAAATGAGCATAGTTCTAAAAATTATGTTTCATCATTACCTGATGAGTCTTAGTAAAAACAAGCACCTACTTTGGTGAGGGTCTTCAGTATAGTAAACTTAGGTTTTGCTAATAAGAATATAAATTTGTCTAATAATTTGGAAAGGGATTTGGCAAGGAGTTTCAAAGACTAAGAATGTGTTAGTTCTGTTATTGGCTACTTGCCAGAACCTAACTTCTCTCTAAGTTTTTCCCTCCCTTTGGAACTTGCCATATTCTTGCCTGTTCCACTTCAGTGACTTTCCAGCCTCCCCACATGGCCTGGAGACCAAATAGGTTATGTGTGCCTCCCCTTTTAGGCTCCCCATTTTCCAAGCCATCTTATAGTCCCAAGGCTGTCTGCCAAGGACCATTACTTTCTCCTGGGTCTTTCCCCCCACTTTGGAACTTGCCAAATTCCAGCCATGGATTTTTCAGCCACTTCGTACTTTCCTCTTGTATTCAACAGAGTACTAATAGCTTCCTGACTGACACAAGTCACTCCAATCAATCTTGAGTTACAGGAGCAGTTCACACTGCTATGATGAACTTTCTTCAATATCTTTTCACAAGCCTTTGTAGGCATCAAACTATGGCTGACATACAGAAAGTTTGGGAAATCAATAGTCCAACTCTGCTCTGAATTTGCTCCTTCCTGAACATTTTAGACACCTGTGTTGAAAGAAAAAAGGTACTTTAGAAAAGATAAAACAAAAATCCAACCAACAAGTCCTAGACATACAAATCCTAACACTGGAATAAAAATAACAGGAAAAATCAAGGTAACATATTTCTTCCAAAAGCATAAACCCCATAGTAATGGTCGTTAGTGAAAAATGTCATCCTGGAAAGAGGATTTAGAAGAATGATTATAACTATATTAAAGCAATTCAAATAAGATACCATAGAAAGAGCTAATCTTCAGATTATAAGCATAGAAGGATACTATCATAGTGAAAGTGTAGAGAATATATATTATCAAATTATCTAGTAAAGTCACAGAAGAAAATTCTCCAAGCCTATAGAAAGAGATACCCGTCCAAGCATATCACATATAAAACACTGAAGACAGGACCAGAGAAAGGTCAAATCACTTATAAAGTCAGCACCATTAGAATAATACCTGGTAATACAACAGAAATCTTTAAAGCAAGAAAAGCTGAAAGTATATATTTCAAGCTCTGAAAGACAATTATGAACAACTCAGACTATTATACCCAACAAAATTACCCACTAAAATTAAAGGAGAAATAAATACTTTCTGTAAGAAAAACAGATTAGAGGAATTTGTGACTTCTAAGCCAATTCAACAGAGGATATCAGAAGAGATACTTCCATCCGAAGAAAAGGACAAATATCCCCAAAAGGTTTCAGGGAAGGAATAAAAAATGTCAGGACAGTTGATCAAAAGCATTCTGAGAAAACACTACAAAATCAGGAAAGTGACAGTAATTCATATGCATCTTTAAGTAATGACTGTTATTGGTCTTAATCCCCCCAATAAACACATAGATTAGAATACTGGATTAGAAAGAAGAACTGATCTGTTTGCTGCCTCCAAGAAACATACTTCAACATTAACAATAGATATCATCTTTGAGTAAAAAGATGGAAGAAGTTACTTCAAGCAGATAGAACTGTGAAATAAGCAAGTGTAGCTAGCTATTCTAACATCTTTTCACCTATGTGGATGCTAGCCACAAACCTTTAGATATGTGTGCTTAAAGTGGAGTATTCCAAAAGTCATAGAAACTAATGAGGAGCCATGGGGGGCAGTTGCCCCTCAAATGAAGGGGCATGGAACTCAGGTTATCAATATGAAGGGGAAAACAGAACAAAAAGGATCAAATGAGGAGGATGATTGGAAGACTGGGTAGCAGAGGGATTATGAGGAAAGATTACTATTACTAAAACTATTTGAAGAAGCCATAAGGAAACCTACCACTATAGAAGTATCCTAATATATATAGATATAGATATATCTATATCTATATATCTCCTAATATATATGTTTACACATATCAAAGGAGTTTAAATGGAGGTACCCCATAACAGGGGACAAGTCCTCTCCCAGGTAACTTAGGTTATCAAAAAAAAAAAAAAAAGCTCAGTGGCAGGTATTGGTTACCTTTTTTCAAGCAATGGGTTATTGCTATTGTTTACTCTCCAGAACTTGATGTTAAGACCCTATTGCTGAAAATGACACATATTTGAGTAATAGAACATGAAGAAATAAAGTTGGTACTAACCTGGAAGCTTCATCCTCACCAGCTAACTTCCATACTGCTGGGAGGTTCTATGCATACTACCAGGGGAGAAAAGTAATCAACAGTCTTAGTGAGCCGGGAACCCTTGTGCTACAATAATGAATGGCCTGGTAACATGTCTATGCAATAAAGGCACAATTATTTTGGGAGTAACCGACCACTTTCAGTTTAGGTTTAAGGTCTGCCTTACAAGATGGAGTTCATGCCTTGTATAGAAATTCTGTGACTACCTAGGTCATGGGGGAGAAGTCAATACTATTATTCTCCTGACTGGCTGTAGAAATAAACCACCCCCACCAAGTTCTTACCCTTTTATCCAGATATTAGGACATCTCACCTCTTCTCATCAAGGAAGTTTTGTTTTGTAGTAGATCACAATTAGTTCAGAGATCCATGACTGGTCAGTGTGCAGAGAACAAGAGACTGGGGAGTGTTCAGTTCTAAATGGGCTGTCTGTATCACCAGCCTTTCAAGGATCAGGGTCATTGCAAAACAAGGCACAGAAAAATCGTCAGAGCCAGAGTAGACATCTGAAATAAATCAGTTTTTGCCAGGCATGACAGGGCTATTGTGTACAGGAACTCACAGCTACTGTGACTGCATGCTCCAAACCTACCAAAAATTAAATCACTCAGAAATTCCAACATGGAAGGGGAAGAGCTCATGAAGCCACACCCCTAGCTAATGTTACAATCCTATTATTGGAAGGATAATGCTATTGGATCTCCCCTATGACCTAGGTAATCACAGAATTTCCATACAAAGCATGAATACAGTTTTATGAGGCGGACCTTAAATCTAATCTGGAAATGGTTGATTACTCCCATCACATTTGTGCCTTTACTGCATCAGTAGACATGTTACATTCCCAACTGATGGCTGCTGGCAGAAGAAATATGAAGATTTTTCAAAAATATGTTCTGAGAGGAACATGTTCCAGTATACTGTCCTACATCCGTGCCTGTAAAGTCAGAACTAAGTGAACTCAGTGGGTTTTAAATCAAACAGGAAGTTGGAAGGGAAAAAGCAGGGGTAGGGTAGCATTTGGAGGGGATGGATTATGGATTTGATGAAAACCCAATGTGTACACGTAATAAAAATTATGATTTCCTAACAAAAATAATGTACAAATCATTTGTCTCAGAAATTCTGCTTCTAATACATTTTTCCTTAAGAATTAATTACATAATTGATCTAAGATGTATGTATAGGCTTGTCTATATAAAACCAGTACTTTGAAAATAGTAGAAAAGTTTATTAATAAAGGATCCTTAAATTATCTATGTCTCCAAGAATATTGTGGTGGCAAAGATAAGTATACATTTTGGAGGGATAGCTTCAAAGTATGAGGTAAGTGGAAAAATCAAAATTAAAGATGGTGATCTACATATCTCTATTTGTACATGGTAGATTTGTTAAATAAGATGTAGTAATTTTGATTCTTATCTAGAAAAAATGCAGAAAAGTGATCATTACAGGAAAGTTTAATAAGAATTAAAAATACACAATCTTTTCTTAGTGCCAAAAAGGGATGTCAGATTTCTATAGAAGAGACTATTTTAGCCAGGCAGCGGTGGTGCACACCTTTAATCCAGCACTCAGGAGGCAGAGGCAGAGGCAGGTGAATCTTTGTGATTTTGAGGCCAAACCTGGACTAAGAGTGAGATCCAGGACGACCAAGGCTACATAGAGAAACCCTGTCTCAAAAACAAAAAACAAACAAGCAAACAAACCAAACCAAACCAAACCAAAAAGAGTATTTTTGGAGTTTCACACTGAGGTTCTGAGCTCCATTTTCATAAATATTAAAATAATATGATATTTATAATGTTATTTATTTGAGAGATATTCAGTAAGACGATTTTGTGAAGTCTAAAATTGAGCTGAGGGAGATAATCAAGAGGCATTCTTGAGTGTATCAGCATTCACTCAAGAGTGTATCAGCATTCACACAGTGTTCTGGTTGTTCTCAGGACAGAAACCAGAGTCAGTATCTGGGTGCTTCCTTAGACATGGCAAATAACTTTAAACGTTATATTGAGCAGAATTACTGTACCCCAATCCCATATAAATTTTTATCAGAATTAGAAAATATGTTCTGAGAGACAAGAGCATTAATTTTTTAGTTCAAGAAGGCTTGACCAGATGCTAAGAGGATTAAAAAGATGTGTTTGTAAATGCACCAAAAACTTTCACTTTTAAACTACAACATGTTCTCTTGTAAGGACAGCTTTATTAAAGCTATAGTGAATCAACTTTCACTTAAAAGAACATCAACCAGTTATTTATTACTGTTTTATAATTAGATAAAACCCACCCAAATTCCTAATATTCCCCTATCTGTACTAAATATATGCTTGTGAATTTAGTTTAATGTGGCCTCATCTACAACAATAGTAATTAATGCTTAATATAATTGGCAGTTTTTTATACAATTTATCTTACTGGAGCCTTACACAAGCTCCGAGGAATAATATAACTTGCCCAAATTACACAAGTATATGCCAAATTCAGTCATAAAGTCAAGATTCTAGTTAAACATACATGTATATACACATTTTCAGAGATGATTCCAAAAGAAATTATTTTGCCATATGATACAGAGTCTACTAAGTTTCAGTGATTATAACACTTAAACCATGGTATATCTGAACATATGCAGATTGAGGGGTTATTGTAGATCCTCTTCCATGGAGTTATTTCCTACTAAGGAGCCCGTGAGTCCAGAATAGGGACCTCCTCTAGAGCATCAAAAGTAACTCAAGAGACAGAAGACATCACTGCTCACACTGGTGAGAATTTGATATTGTGAAGTGATAGTCATAGTTTCTAGGAACAGGTAAACTTTACTTTTACCAAACTAGTAGAGGGCAGCTCGCTATTTGTTCTGAAGAACAGCAGCATAAAGAGTATGAATGGTTTTTAGCTCACAGCTACCCTTTGTTGTCACAGTGTAGCATGAATCTTAAATGTTCTTATTAATAAGATCAAACCTGAAGCCAGTTATTGGGGTGAACACTGGATGATCAGAGAGACAGAACAAGCCACAGCTATCTCACCTTGCCAATTCCTCAGTTGGTCCTGTTTCCTCAGACTGGAAGCTTCTGTGTCCTCATCCCAATGGCTCTCAGCTGAACTGCTGCTAGAAGCCTGAATGCTTAACCAGCCAAATGCTTAACCAGGCAAATGCCTCTAGTTTCTGGTCCTCACGCCTTATAAACCTTTCTGCTTTCTACCACCACTCCCTGGGATTAAAGACTGCTTTCTGGGATTAAAGGCATGAGTCACCATGCCTGGCTGTTTCCAATGTGGCCTTGAACTCACAGAGATCCAGAGGGATGTCTGTCTCTGGAATGCTAGGATTAAAGGCGTGAGTGCCACCATTTTCTAGCCTCTGTATCTAGTAGCTGTTCTGTTCTCTGACCCCAGATAAGTTTATTAAGGTACACATTATTTTGGGGAACACAATACCATCACATCACAGTGATAAATAACCATGAAAGGGAGCTTCAGACTATTCTGTTGTTTGGGTCTCCTACACATATTTTGATCCCCTGGTAAATCTCTTAGATATACTCAATTTGCATGCAACAAGTCACTCTTTATAATACTTTATAAGAAAAGATAATTATAAGATATAATTAATGCTTAATATAATTGGCAGTATTTTATATAGTTTATCTTACTAGAGCTTCTGAGGGATACACAAACTCTGAGGGTTAATATAACTTTTATAATATAAGATAATAAATTATCTTCTTTTTTATAATTGTTTTTGAGACAGGCTTTCTCTGTAGCAGCCCTGGCTGTCTTGAAACTCATTCTGTAGACCAGGCTGGCCTCAAACTCAGAGATCTGCCTGCCTCAGCCGCCCAAGTGCTGGGATTAAAGGTGTGAGCTACCACAGCAGTCTTAAATTATCTTCTTTTATAAGAGAATTGACAGTAATTTGCAACTCAATTTTTTTTTTTCGAGACAGGGTTTCCCTGTGTAGTTTTGGTGCCTGTCCTGGATCTCGCTCTGTAGACCAGGCTGACCTCAAACTCACAGAGCTCTGCCTCCCAAGTGCTGGGATTAAAGACATGAGCCACCACTGCCCAGCCACCTCAAATTTTTACACACACACACACACACACACACACACACACACACACACACACTCACTCAGTGAAATTCTCAGAAAACAGTCGTTGATGGCAGAGACAAAAAGCTATCTGTATGTTTAGACAACTAAACAGTTATCAATATTAAACTATGTATTTATAGATTCCTTAATCCCTTAATCAGGGAATTATTTAAGCCCTTTAGCAGATAATTTACATTCATTGAGTTTATACATGTGTTAAATTATCTCAGATACTATGTATAAATAATATTATATATGTAGTATATGTTAATTGTCAACTTATTCACACCAACATAGAACTCATAAATACATATCCAAAAAAATTTTCTGGAGCTAATATTAGGAATGGCAGGCACAGATATTTTAAACAAAGATGTGCAAAAAAAATGTTTTTGTTTTTAAACTTAAACCAAACAGGTAATGAGCAAACCATTATTAATGGAACCAGCAAGGATGTCATACTTACCTCTATGCATTTTTATCAGATTCATAAACTGGAGTAATTCCCATCTTTCCTCTGAGTGCATGTTGGCATTATCAAATGTACAGAACACTTTTATGCAGCTAACAGTTTTCATTACTTCAGGGAACATAGCTTGTTATTTATGCTAGATTTGTAATTCCATAATTTTGAATACACAACACAAAATTGTCTCTGTATTTATCAGATTTGTTTCCTGTTTTTAGCAATATAATATAATACGGTTACTAGCTTGTAAAATACATAAAATACATATTGAAGGTCTGCTTTAAAGTGGTGTTTTATCAACGAGCTAGCAATATGGACAGGCGGTGAATGCTATTCTGCAGCACAGTGGTTCTCAACCTTTCTCACACTGCCACCCTTTAATATAGTTCCTCATGTTGTGGTGACCCCAACCATAAAATTATTTTTGTTGCTATTTCAGAACTGTAGTTTTGCTACTGATACGAATCATAACGCAAATAATTTTGGAGGAAGAGGTTTGCCAAAGTGGTTGTGACCCCCCCCCCCATTGGATGAGAACCACTGCTGTAGCATCTTACAATAAAGATCACAATTGACTTCATTTTAAAAAACAGTTTTCAACTTTGTCTCTGATGGAGTGCACTTAGATCCAGGTATCTTTGTTTATACTAAAAATATGAGCCTTGAAACACTTAATCTATCTAAACTTTTCAGGCTAAAAATAATTTACTGAAGGTAAGATCGATGGGTTATGGCTGTCAAAACACCCACTGCAATTATTTTTCAGAAAGCTGATTTAGTTAGTTAAATGCCTGAACAAATCTCCACTAACGAACTGATTACCCCAATCTATTCTCATACAGTAACACTTCAGATAATCTTCATAACGATGCTACTATGACTGACACTGATATACCCATTTTACAAATGGGTAAGTTAAGGCTAATCAATGAAGTAATTTGCTGGTAATTCTTACACATGAATAGATGGGCCCAGAATCAGATGTGCATGGGG
Organism: Peromyscus californicus insignis; assembly: GCF_007827085.1. NCBI lineage: Eukaryota > Metazoa > Chordata > Mammalia > Rodentia > Cricetidae > Peromyscus > Peromyscus californicus. Next base: position 55,559,643 of record NW_026294617.1, on the reverse strand, counting down.
GAGGGGAATGCTGAGGGCAAATGGCATTGACCATGGCAAACAAAACATCCATTCATGTGAGCAGCTGTATTTCTTGATAACTCATACGCCAGGTGTATCCTCACACTTATGGCTCCCTCATATGGAAAGTGGATTCCTTCATCACAAATCCCACCACCTGTATTAAGCTCTGTTCTTAATCAATTTACGTGTAGACAGCGGATTTGCCTTCTACCACAAATTTCTTTGTAAACCACCAATCACTACTCACACAACTTTACTGGTCCTTCCCAGGTGTGTAGAGAGTAGTAAAAATGGTAAATCTCTTAGACTTATCGACAAGATCAAATGAGGTTGCCATTCTGCTGCCTTCTAGTACTGCCACGGTAACACAAGGAAGAGTCGTCTTCTCCATCTCCTGTGGGCCACATTTTCCACACCCTCACCTGATGATTTGCTGTTTAAAATGGTCCCTGAATACATTGGGGAAGTGTTGCTGATATTCCCAAGCTCAAAAATATTTGGAAATGCCAAAAATGTACCATGGCTTCATTCAAACATAAATTACAATACTGTTGATCATGAATTCAGTTACGAAGAAGTAACAATAACATTAAATAAGGTGTCTTTCAATAGAAATACACACCAAGTACAATGATATCATTACAACCTTATGTGAATGGGGTGGACAGATTTGTAGAAACATGACTTTGTCTTTCCTCTGGGAGCCATGCTTTAGTATCTGCTAACTTAGCATTTGCAGGTACTTTTTGGAATATAACTATAGTTACAGTGTCTTTTATAATAATATGTTACAGAGTATAGTTCTTACCCTTGAATTGAAATTGAATTATGTTGTAGTTTCACTGGCTCTATCAAAACTTTTCAAGGGTTCACCCATTCTTCTGTAAACCACGATATTTGCTTTCTGTTGCTTCTGTAAAAGATTACCACAAACTTAGCTGCTTGCATATGCCATCTTATTGACTGACAGTTTGATGGGCAGAAGTCCAAAATGAGATTTATGGGGCAAACAAAGTTATTCTCAGGTTTGCTTTTCCTTCTGAATTGATCCCTTGCCTTTTCCAGCTTCATGGCTAATGTCTCACATCTCTGCAATCCCTGCTTCTATCAACACATAGTCTCTAACTCTCCTGCCTCAACACTGTAATCAAGGATGCAGTTTCTAGCACTATAAATTATTTGTCTCGCCTGCCAAAATCCATGTAAGTATAACACCACTCAAAAATGGAAGATGATTTTCTTCCCATGCTGCAAGAATTGCTGACTAAGTTCAACCCTGATACAGCACAAAGCTCTTCTCTGTGTGATGATTTTTCTGTTGTCTATCTTTTTCTCTTCCCATTTCTAGTCCCAAGATCCAAGACAAACCATTTGTATGGCCAGGGAAGAATTCATACAGAAGATGACAGAGACTGTGGGTTGGGGCACAAAGGAAGAATTTGGAGAACTCTTTGACAGAGTGGATGTGGCCCGGGACGGCTTCGTTGACTGGGACAAGTTGATTTCATTTGTACTGCTATCGCTTTATGAGAGAGAAGAACGGACAAAGGCAACAGTGGTTCCCCAATGGAAGGATCTTGAATTCCTCCCAGGAAAGCACAAGGACACCATTCAGAAAGTAGTTTACTTAAAGAATTCAAGTCGTTATTTGACCATTAGCAAGGAAGGCTTACTAGGAATCTGGGGAGAGAACTTGAAGTTGCAGGAATCACTTCCTATCACGTCAGATGCTGCCAAACTCAAACACCTCTGGGTGACAAGTTTGGTTTCTCTGGAAAATGTTAACAAGGTACAAAATCTTTATAAATACACTCTCTACTTATGAAAAAGATTAGAAAAGTATGAGGGAAAGCCCCTAGCCAGTATCAAGTGCAACACCAGGAGTGACAGAGAACCATATTCATCTTTGGTGCCTCTCATCTTAGCTGGAGGGGATATAAGCAGAAGTACTTGTTTTCCAAAGCCCTTCACTTGGGTGTCTTAAAATGACATCACAGATAACGACTCATGTATTTTTCATTTCTTATCTGATTGTCAATATTTTTAGGGATGGAGGGTGCTAGTGGATGTAGGATTGAAATGAGAAAAAAGGGTGCTTGAATGCCTCTCATGATAAAAGTATTTTGTTTTGTTTTGATTTTTGGCTAAAATCCAATGTTAGAATTAAATACCTCTGTACTACGCACACTTCCATAACACTGCTAACGACTCGCAGAGAACTACATCTCATTTGGAAATTAGATTTGCGTGCTTGCTTTGTATAATAATTTCACTAAATCCACCATAAATATCCTTTGATTTTCTGCTTGGCTACTCTAGATAGCAGTGGCTTTTACAAGCAAAGAGATTTGTTTCTATGATCTACTGTCCAAAGAAGAATTTCCTTGTCAGTACAAACTGCAAGGCCTGAGAGGAACTCCCATATGCATGGATTACTGGCATAATCCTCTTGATCCCAAAGAATCCATCCTTTCTTTTGGGGATATAACTGGAAAGGTAAGTGAGGGGAAGATAAGACGGCACAATAAGGATTGAATCCTCAAACTGTGGCAAAAAGTAGAAAATGAAATGCCTCGAGTATCACTTTCTATATTATAAACTATGAGGCAATTCCCCGTAGATATAGGAAGGATGAGTGATACTACCATCCCTCCTTTTAGTGATAAAATACAAACCTTCATTATGATCTCCTGGTCTGCTTGTAATCACATTTCTCTAGTTTAAAAACTTACAAACTTTACATTATAAAATGATTAATGCATTAGATTCCAATATTAATAAATATTTACTTACTAATAAATGTCTGAACTAACTTCCAATGGGCCTTTCAAGATAATTGTTTTGATTTGGGGGAAGTCCATTATCAAACAGCCAAGAGAGTGTTCATATTCTGTGACACCTAACAAAGGAATCGAGGCATGAAAGATGGTAACAATGAACCTGTGATATTGGACACAGCCATTTCTCCTCCTATCAAATTGCAGTTTAGATGAGAGGAATCATTACTTACTCAATGACACTGGAGTGAGCCGGACACTGAAGAGGCTTGAACGGTCAATTCTCTTTCATGATTGTGAAAGCTTCCATTCTTACTGTTGTCAATGGCAAGTCCTTTTTAAAATGAAAGTTGTGCTTGGAAACCACTTCACTGACTGTGTAGTGGTTCGACTGCCACTGCCTGAATGCTTTAAGTAATATTGGAGAAAACCTCCCTAACTCATGATCCCTTTCTTGTTAACCATAAAGGATGCGGAACTGTTGGATAGCACTTACACTGCATATGTTTGTTTCTCTTTCAATGATTCAAGGTTCAAGCGATTGCTTTCACAGCAGCCATGATTTCCCTTTTTGAACGGCCTGCTAATGCCTGTGATGATGAAGAAGCAACAATGACCATCGACTGGGCAGAGCTGCTCTCTGGAAGTCACAAATGTTGTCACATATTACAGCACACACTTCATCGTGGAGACTGGGTCAGGCAAGGTACTGAATTAGAACAGTAATACGAGGAAACCATCATTTTCAACTTCTACATTTATATTCTTTAATGAAAATGGTTCACACAGAATGTTTAATTCTAGAAACCAATAATTGGTTCTCTGGAGGTTTGGGCCTAGACTCACTTTATCCCCTGAATGCTGACAGGAATTACTTCTTTTCTTTCCTCCTAAAATTTATGCTTCATTCAAAGAATTCAGATGAACTATGCACTCAGAAATCTCAAAAGACAGAGGAAAGTTGTCATAGAATCTATTCAGTTTCAATTCCACTCTGATCCTACCCTGTGTCAGTCATCCACACGCTGCTCAGTAAAGAATTTAATGAATTCCTCAAAAGGGCTTCTTTTCTTTACCCCGTTTTTGTATTCTTATGAGAAACACAGTTTGGCTGTCTTCACATGTAATTTTCTTCTTTTTCTTTCTTTTTTACCTTTTATTTAATTTTACTGACAATTTGTTCTATATATTTTAGACATTACTTTTATTAAGTAGACATGTACTTTTAATTTTTTAAATATATTTTATAAGAAAGCCCACTGTGCTTGCTAGTCTTATGTCAACTTGACACACAAACTAGAATTATCTGAAAGGAGGGAACCTTGACAAAATGTCTCCATAAGATCCAGCTGTAAGGCATTTTCTTAATTAGTGATTGATGGGGGAAGGCCCAGCCCACTGTGGGTAGTGCCATCCCTGGGCTGGTGATCCTGAGTTCTAAAAGACAGCCAGGAGGAGTAAGCCAGTAAGTATCACCCCTCCATGGTCTCTGAATCAGCTCCTGCTTCCAGGTTCTTGCCGTGTGTAGCTGGAGAGTTTTCTCCGGGTCCCACCAAGCCCCAGCATTCCAACAGCCCACTTATAAAATAAACAAACAGACGCTTATATTATTTAAACTGTTTGGCCTAACAGCTCAGGCTTCAAGCTGTCTAATTCTTACATCTTAAATTAATCCATTTCTATAAATCTATACCTTGCCACATGGCTCGTGGCTTACCGGCATCTTCACATGCTGCTTTCATGGCAGCGGCTGGCAGTGTCTCCCTGCCTCAGCCTTCCACTTCCCAGAATTCTCTTCTCTGCTTGTCCCGCCTATACTTCCTGCCTGGCCACTGGCCAATCAGCATTTTATTTATACAGAGTGATATCCACAACACTTCCCCTTTTCTTTTTTTTTTAAAAGGAACGTTTTAACTTTCATATAGTAAAATTACATAGGACAAAACAGTTATCTAGCAAGAATTACAGTTACAATATCTAGTCTATTTATAATATCTAGTCTATTTGTATTTGGCAAAATTAAAGAAGATATCCTATCTCTCCTATATTTGTGAGTCTAAGGTTTCATATCTAACTTATCTTTTATCATAACTGAGGAACAATCTAGTCTTCAACTACATCAAAGACCTCAGAAGGATATAATACTACCTGAGAAATGGGAGAAGGATGCAAGCAACTTTCGGGCAGAAACAAACATTTAGGAAGACTTATAAAATTTTTTAGATGATATACCCATATGCCATTTTACTCTGTTTCCTGGGATAGATGATTTGTCCCTTTTCTTCAGTTGTCTCATTTGTCCAGTGTTCTTCAGATTCCTTAACTTTCATTCTCCTAAAAGACAAAAACAAAAACCTTTCCCCAAGACTAATTTTGGGGATGTTCCTTTTTGGCAAGTTATTATCTGATTAAATGAAAAGGCATGTGTTACTGGTATAAGTTAGTTTAAATTGGATGTTCATGCTGATTGATGAACTATCACCTCCTCTAATTAAGAGGTCTCTCTTGTTCAAATCGAACCTTTATCAATTTTGATGGTACCCACAGCTGTGTTTGAGTTCCTGTCCTGACTTCCTTTGATGATGAACTACAATATGGAAGTATAAGCCAAGTAAATCCTTTCTTTCTCAACTTGCTTTTTGGTTCTGGTGTTTTGTCACAGCAATAGAAACCGTAAGACAATCACTTCATACTCATTTTTTTTTCTGTTTGCTTTCTTTCTTAAGAGAAAGTGTCATTACACAGGACAGGCTGGGACTAGACATGTGGTTCTTCTTTTTCTGCCTTCAAATTATAGATAAATCTCTCTTTGTCTCTGTTGTCTCTGTCTCTATCTCTCTCTCTTCCTCCCTCTCTCTCCCTCCCCCTTCCTTTTTTCCCTCACTTTTCCAATTTGATATAATATCCGAGTTCTTCTTGTCTAGAGTACATGTGTAGTAGTTCTTTGTGATAGTATTATTTTTTAAATCAGCATTTATAGAATACTAGTACTTTCTTAAAACTCAACCATTAATACCATTAATGAGTTAATGATTTCATAAGTACTTTATTTCTTAAAGAATGAATATGATGATTCAGAAGCAAAGTGCATAATATCTGTTCTGATATAAAGAACCATGGTGATATTTCTCATGTCAAAAATGCCACATTAATGAAAATCCACTCAAAAGAATAGAAATTAGCAATTCCATTGACTTGAATAATATCTAATGAAATTAATATTACTATTCAACTTTTAACATAATCTAAAGGAGGGATGGTCAAGTGTACCAACTGTTGGCTTCTCCAGCAGCTTTATAAGCTTCAGATCACATGCTGTTGTAACTGATCTTCTACCATGTGGCCCCAACTCAAGTTCTATACAAGTGACACTATATTATGACTTTTTTCAGTATGAATTCTATATTTGGTACATTCTATCCATCCTTTGATTTTGGCAGGATATTAGTTGGTGAAAAACAAAACTGGACATTTCCTGATCATGTCCTATTATGACAGGCACAAAATTATGTGTCAAATTTTTGTGATACCAAAATAAGGATCAAGGTACTAGAGATGAACTGAAGGAAGTTATTGGAGCTGTGTTTGAGTTAAGTGCTATATGTTTATAGATAAATGAAAGAATAAATTATAAAAATAAAGCAGTAAGTTCTGTAATCTAGTGTAGTGGGTCTTTGAAGTTTAGTGTATTATTTGGATTCCATTATTTCACAGTAACATGGATAGATAAGAGTTAACCTGTAGTATGAAGTTTAGTGTATTATCTGAGTTCCATTGTTTTATAGTAACATGGGTAAATAAGAAGTAGCCTGTAGTATGATCCTTTTGAAGAGGCTGAGGTTATATCAAGTAAGAGTTTCTGCAGATGAGTGATGTTCAAATGTTTTCTTCCTACTCAAGATCTACTGCAAATTCTACCTCAATTTCATTTAAGCATCTTTAAAATAAACCACTATTAATAGCACAGGACCTTGTCCATGAGTCATTTGTCTCTTTGTTTGCAATATGAGATTGTTCTTCAGGTCAGGGTAAATTTGCTCCTCATCATATTTTCATCATATCATTCTCATCTGTTGATAAAAAAATATGGAAATAAGTCAGAGTGAAGTTTGTATCTAAGACCTAAGAAATCCTGTGTGAGAATATGCCTCCTAAAATCACTGTAAACCAGAAACTAGCTAGCTTGTCAGTTCAGGAGGCCCAATGTCTCAGCACTTTTAGTCTGGTGCAGAGGATTCCTGAGAGCTAGTGGTGTTTAGTTCAGGGTTCAAATGTCAGTGAACAGCAGCAACAGTAAAATGGCAGCAATAGGTGAAATGAACTCACCAACACATAGTTAAACTCTCAGTGAGATATAAAGGCAAGCAAGTAAAGCAGGATCTTTCCCTGGGTTCTCCTTATATTTAATGGCCAACCACATTCAGGGTGGGTCTTTCTATTTTAGCAAATGTGATAAGGAAAATTCCTCACAGGCCTGCCTAGAAATCATTCTAATTTAGATAAGCACTCACAGATATGTCTAGAGGCTTATATTAAGGGTATTCTGGGTCCTGTCAAGTTGCTAATCAGTATTAAACATCAAATATCTATCTATCTGTCTGTCTATCTATCTATCTATCTATCTATCTATCTATCTTTATCATGTATCATTATCTATCTATCTATCTATCTATCTACCTATCATCTACCTCTGTGTGTAAATATATTTATGTATAATCTAACCATTCATAGCTACTCAGTACTAAGGCAAGGGAATCATGATTGCCTGAGCTTTAGAGTGAACTGAAAGCTAGGTTGGGAACTTTCTGAGACTCTATCACAAAATTAAATTGAGAAGAAGGCTGGGTATATAGTTCAGTGATAAGATAGTTACTTCACTTACATGAGGCCCTAGTGCATGTGGATATTCACACACAAACACACACATACACACACACACACAAACACAATATCTCATGCATATAGGCACACAATTTATCTCACACACAAGCACACGTATGTGAACACACATACACACACATGAGTAATTTAAAATTCTTTCCTTATTCAGTTTCTAGGTTTAAAACTCAACTGCCTGTAAACATGGAACTACTTAACTCTTAACCATTGAAAAGGGATCTTCTGAGATGTAGCAATGAACACAAGCTTAAATATGACTTTCTGTTGTCTAAAGCTCAGTTGTTCTAGTATGAGGAGAAGGGAGGAAGAGGAAAATGAAGAGGAAGAGAGGAGAAATGGATGACAGAGCAAACTGTAGCTCCCTGTGGTTTGCAGCAGTCATGGACAATGCTCACTGATTCCCAAGACATGCTCTGCCAAGGGCAGCCCCGTGACGGTTGCGTGGATTTGATATCCAGCACTGCTGCAGCATGGATCGATATTCTTGCAATTTCTCAGGCATATATTCAGACATTTTTTTCTTAGGATAAGAGACTATACAAGTGAAGATAGAAAAACAACTACAGAAATACATATTTAGCAAAACTAAGGGTAAAATACCTGTTACATTGAAATGTCAGAGGGGAAATTCAGTTTTAGCTATAAAAATGTTAACATATGCTTTAAACAGGAGTTAAGATTTAGTATTAAAATTTTGAAGGAGAAAATAGGTTCATCTTGTCTGAGTGGTTCTATATCATTTAATAAAAAATAATTGCATTCTGAAATGACTACAAAATGAATGTAGATATTTAGGGCAGTAGTGGAGAGATTGTCCTGAATCTCAGAGAATTTCCTTTTTAGGAATGATCTTCTATAGGCATGCTTCAGAGGTTATTGTCTGAGAATGTAGCTATTAAGGAAACATGAGCCAGGTGTGGTGGTGCATGTCTTTAATTCTGGGATTCAATTTCTGAGGAAAGATTGTATGTCTAATGTAAGCCTGGGATACACAGACATTTCAAGTTCATCCTGAGCCATAGAGCATGATCTTGTTTCAAACAAACAAACAAACAAATAAATGACTAGTTGGGCTGTCACTTAGTCATCAGTTCTTGCCTAGAAAATATTGCTAAAACAAAAACTGTAGGCTTTATTCACACCAAAATGTATTCTTCCACTTTGGGTCATAAACAGAAGGTGATAACCACCAGCTTAACAATGATAACTAAATCATAATTGTTGCAGTAATTAATAGAGCTGGTGCCAGAGAATTTAAGCACAGACACCAGGTTGTGATTCCTTAGGGAGTTTTCATAATTGATGGGAATTAAGCTAGCAAGAGAAGCTGAATCTAGGGACTTGTGCCTGTGTTGCTCTGCTTCCCAGAACTGAAATCCCTTCCAGGTAAAGGAGGTTGCATCACTGAGTAGCTAGACCATGCTGTTCTTTTTTTGCCAGGAGTCATACTGTGTTTAAGGCAGTAGAAATTAGCTGTTAGCTGGTGACCTGTGTCTGAAGAAAACACTTTCTTCCTTCAGCCTGCTTGTATTATACACACACTTCTGCCTGGCATTCTGGAAATCACAGAAATTTCTTATTTTAAAAGGTGCTTAGCAGTATAGATTTTGGTTTTAAAAACACATTTTGACTTTTAATGATCATGTAGACATTTGTTTCTCATATTTCCTTTTTACATGATTGTTGCTTGGAGTATGAATAGCCCTGTGGGTAAAGGGGGAAAGTCTTAGGGAATGGGACTACAAGGTATGACAAAAAACTGAAAATGACACCTCTTCATAAAAAAAAACAAAAAACAAACCAAAAAACATGTAAAACTGTCAGGATAACTTAATGTGTTTAGTCACATGACTCAGAATGAAAGCCTGAACCCTGTAAGAATTCTGGGTTATGAATAACCCAGGTTTCCGCACTAATTCAGGGTCTGTTCCAAATGTAGAGTGGTGGATTCTGTCTTATCTTAAGGGCATTCAATAGCATTCCCTCACTTTGGGATATTGGTTTTCATTTTCAAATCACTTTCTCACATTAACGAATTGCTACTTTGGGGATGTAAAGATTATATCCTTAATTATGTCACCAGCCTGCAATGGCGTCCAAGCCTAAAAAGCGGGCATGCCCTCTCTGTGCCCTCTCTTTCCACACTCTCTTCTTCCATATTCTCCCCCCTCCACACAGTCTCTCTCTCTCTCTCTCTCTCTCTCTCTCTCTCTCTCTCTCTCTCTCCCTCTCTCCCTCTCTCCCTCTCTCCCTCTCTCTCTCAATAAAGCTCTAGAAAGGTAACCACGGCTGGTGATTCTTCCACCACCGCAGCATCCAGTAGTAGGCATGGCCGCTGTGGGCGGCAGCCAGCCATGAGCGCTGCCACTTAACCAACATTTGGTGCTGTTCGGACCACCAAGGACCTGCTGGGACAGCTACCACTTGCCACCTCCTCCCCCGTCCAGTGAGACCACAAGACCGTGAGTGTGCACGCATCCCTCGCCACCGCTGGGCCCCTACACAGCTACCACTACTGCTAGCACCATGATTCTTTACCACAGTGAGTGAGTGAGTCTGCCATTCTCGCTGCTGTAGTCTGAGCTATATTCTTTGCAACGGACACCCCTGGGGTTGTCCTCATACTGTGCTGGCAACGGCAGGCAGATTTTCGCTCTTGACGAGGTGGTAAATGCTGTTTTGGGTTCACCATGGACCAACTGCAGCACAGCTGCAGCCCTTCCCATCCCTTGACGAAGAGGATGGGTAACTTGAGCTGATTCATAGATCTCTCTTCACTCCTCTGGGATGCCCGAGATTGGAGTCTGATCCTGGTTTGTTAATTTAATTTTTTATTTTTCTCTCGGCTACAGCCATGGGACAAAGGGGCAGATACATTTACTACTTACATTGGCGGATGGGGCAGGTACTGGTAAATCTGGCCGCATAACAGCTTTGGGGAAATGTCTGCCAGTGAATGGGCAAATAAAAGAGTTACTTTATCCCCAAGCTTTCTAAACCCTTCTCCCTCCCCATTTCTGCCTCTGCCACGTGCAACCTTTTCTGTCTGACTTCTGCCAGCAGTGGGCGGGCTCAAATGGGTGGGCTTGGGCAGCTTCTACAACTCTTGCCCTAACTCACCTTAACTCCATCCACTCATTCTCAAATTGCCTTGAGAAGCGGCTAAGATCCATACAAAAAAGTTTACAGTATTCAGGATGGCTCCTAAGCCAAAAATCAGCTTATAGCCTCAGACAAGTCTTCCAAAAGATCAGTTTATAGTTTGCCTCCTGGCAGATCTTTCAAAAGCTGTCCTTAAGCCATCAATCATCAAGAAAAAAAAAATCAGGACATGGAGTAAAATCCATCTCTTGTTCCCCAGACCTCCCCAACTAAAACTTAAGCATCTGGAGTGCAAGGCTCCTGACCCCACAGGCAGAAGAGTCATCTGTGGCATTTAAGGTGTGCCAGGGAAGAGATAAAAGCCCCAAAACAAGATTTCCAAGTGCTGGCACTCGCTGACTCCCAAAAGCTGTTGGGTCCCTGTTTTAAGTGAGGAAAAGGCCACGGGCTAGCGAATGCCCTGCCAGGCCATCAACAGCCTTGTTAAAAGTGCCTCCTATAATGACAACCAGTCAGCTGACTGCACCCAGGCACCAAGACGAATGGGTACATCAAGCTAAGACCTCCAGCAGACCTAGGCTTGGCTACAGACATGGCAGGGAACCCAGAACGCAACAGGGAAGCGATCTGTTTCTGTCCTTCTGGACACCAGAACCACTGACTCAGTCCTGGCAGTTTGGGGATGTCACGTCTCCTTTCTATTGTCGGGTATAGAGGACAGCCTTACCCACCTCACCAGATTTAATTGCACTTTCAGAGTTACTTAATGAAAAAAGATTTCCAGCTAATAAGAGCTCATTGCTTTGCTCCAGTTCTACTGCCTGTTTCTCACGTGCATACAGACAGGGCCCTGATCTTTGCCTTGTCCCTAGTTCCAAAATAAATAAATAAATAAATAAATTCTCATGCACCACAAGCCTTTCTCTTCCCAGTTCCCTGTTCTAACTCACTGTTCAGCTAACGGTACAGAACCACCACAGAACTGGAAGCCAGAGATCATCAAGTAAGAACTGTAACAGCTAAAAGATATTTACACCCCCAGACCCAAAAGCATCTGGGTGCTACAAAAAGACTTTAATGTAAACATCTATTACTGTGAGATGCTTTTAACAATTGTTCACCTGTCTCCTGCATGCCAAACTAGTAAAGGAAACAGGTGCTTTGAAATAATCTGTCTCTAATAAAGCTTAACATGTTTCAAAATTCATCTGGACAGGCTGGATCTACCAACATAAAATAATAATGATTTTTTTTCTCTCTAAGCTTTTTTCTATGTCACCAGCATCTTGTCAGACAGAAGGTTCCCAGCCACAGCCAAGAGGGATACATGTCTCCAGAGCAAACGAATCGCAAACAGTATCCCACAACACCTATCTACCTTGGAAGACTCCCCTTTTGAGAGAATGACGCCCCTATTCCCATCTACCTGCTTTTTTTTAATAATAAGCGAAAGTCTGGGATGTAAGGATTATGTCCTTAATTACGTCACCAACCTGTGATGGCGTCCCAGCCTAAAAAAAGGGCGTTCCCTCTCTGTGCCCTTTCTTTCTGCACTCTCTCCTTCCATACTCTCCCCCCTCCATGTGGTCTCTCTCTCTCTCTCTCCCTCCCTCTCTCTCTCTCTCTCTCCCTCTCTCCCTCTCTCAATAAAGCTCTAGAAAGGTAACCATGGCTCATGATTCTTCCGCCACAGCAGCATCCAGCAGTGGGCTGCCGCTTAACCAACAGGGGGGTCATTTTGACAGTACCCAGATAAGGACGAATGGCAGGTTCCCTTGATGCCTTCTTATTGTGTCTTTAATTTTTATTTAAATGGTTTTATTTATTTATTAATTAATATTATTATTTTTGTTTTGTTTTGTTTTTTGAGACAGGGTTTCTCTGTGTAGCTTTGTGCCTTTCCTGGAGCTCACTCTGTAGCCCCGGCTGGCCTCTAACTCACAGAGATCTGCCTGCCTCTGCCTCCCGAGTGCTGGGATTAAAGGCGTGTGCCACCACCACTCAGCTTATTTGTATGTTTTTAATTGAAATAGAATTACAACACTTTGCCCTTCTTTTCTTTTCTCCAGCCCCTCCCAGCTATCCTTTCTCAACTTCCCCATTCCTCTCTTCTCAAGTTGTGCACACACACACACCCTGATGTCAAAAATTAAAAAGGAGGCTTTCATGTTCTTTTAAATTCCTGTGTTGCAAAGTAGTGTGGAACTGTTGAAAGTTAATATCTTACTGGACCGATAAGTAAATATAATAATAAAAAAACCAGTTTGTCTTTTATTCTTAAAATGTTACATAAAATTAAAATATTTCTTCTAATTTTCAAACTCACCAGGAGTGTGAAAAACAAATAAGTAATTTGTCCAGCTCATCTTATTCTATAGCTTAATGTGCTAGAGAGGTGTTCTTTCTTTTAATTTTATTTTTATCACAGTGTATTATTATCCCTACTACAATTAAAGAAGTGAGGAAAACATTTTCCTTTCTTAGGCAACTTGGCTTTAAAGAAATGGCTCCGTGGCTCTTCTCTCATCTTTTACTCACGTCTCCCCCAGAGCTCTATAGTTCTACAATTTAATGAGAAACAAGTCATATCTTGATTTCGATGTGAGACGCGGATTGCTGAAGCTCCAGTATGTGACCTTGCCGACCCACAAATATCACCCAGTAAGCTGCACGTTCAAGTCTTAGAACAGTAATTTGAACACTAGAGCGGGATGAAGTTCTGTGCCTTACATCTCCCCCAAACCAACCGGGGTTACAGGGGAACATGTGACAAAGTAATTTTCTGGATAGGAAACTTTGCTCTATTATAATCACGTTATGGAATTTCTGAGGACTTGATGATATGGTTAGAGTGCAATGGTTTGTATTTTTGGATCTTACAATATTGATTTTAAGTGCCATGCTATAATAATCTTAAACATTTTCCATAAACAAAAGGAATATATCAAGTGAGTCCCTGAATGGCACTTCACACCTGCAGAATTTGTTCTTCTGATATATCTGGAAAAATTACCATCATACAGCAGGTGAAATGCCCTTGAAATTAACTATTCTCTAATGAAGCTCAAAGCATTCACCTTTACATGAACTGCTTATTCCTTTAGGCCTCCCTCTCTCTCTTCCTCCCTCCCTCTCTACCTTCCCACTTCTCTCCATCAGTATCTCTTTTTTTTTTTCTTTCACAAGAAAGAAATACAGTGGATGACAGAAAAGGATGGAGATATTCAGGAAGATAAAGGACGATGGTTCTCGTGGGGATTCAGTAGTAACATGAAGTAGTCAGGAAAGGGAAGACTGAAGTTCAAGTGGGGAGTTGTTTGAGAGTGAGGCCACAGGGAACAGAAATGTAGCCTATAGTAAAAATCGTCCCAGATGTGGCCCCGGCATATGTGTGGCAGTGTGGCTGAATGCAAAGGAAGGATACAATAGAAGAGAAAAGGAGAACTCACAGTCAGTTCACTCTCTTCTCCATTTGTAATTTGCCACATGACCTGGAGCAAATTGAGTTTTGGAATGTCTATTTCCTCATTAGCAAACTTCAAATAACTTACACAATGAAGATTATGATAGACCAAGAGCTCCAGGCATGCTGCCTGGTACATGAGAAGGGTTCAGCAAATTACCTTCATCATTATAAAAATAATCCATAAGGCAAGGAAAATTAATAATAGAGGATGAGTTAGAAACAGACTGGAAACATGGACCCTCTTTTCCAGTAGTATCTCTTCTGTGTCATGACATTTCATATCGAGTTATTCTATGTACCAGAGGGTGCTTCCCTTTCTAAAATTCTCTTCTGCATCTTGGCTTCTGTTTGTCTTGGAGAAATTGTGTTCAGTTCAACATCAAAATCTGATTAAATTTATTTGCATTAAAGAAGTAAAAGCTAAAATGCAGTATCTATTTTGTGCTTTAATAGATAAAACTAATTAGTAAAAGAAACGTTATGAATCACCCGAGGGATGTCAGGTATGATAGTACACACTTGTAATCTCAGCTCTTGGGAGTCTCAGATGCTAGTGTGGTGAGTTAGAGTCCAGACTGGGCCATATAGTGAGTTCCAGGACAACCTGAGGTACCTATCAAAACCCTTTTCCAAAAATAAAAAATGAAGAGCCACATAAAAAAGCAGGTGTGGAATTTTCTTCTAATCCAACATTACCTTGTGCTCAGAGGTTCATTGACTGAGTTTCTCAGCTCTATCATGTATGAATCATGGTGGAGAGATTCTTAAAACTCTGGTATCTTATACAAAAATTTGTCTCTTTGCACAGCTTTCTCATGGAATCAATGGTTTTCATGAGATTTTAAATAAATATTTGCTCTCTGAAATTTAAGAACTGTTGATTGGTCCTTTAGAGTATGAAGTAATGTCTATACAGAATTCTTCCAGCATCTTGTTATTTTACGTGTGGTCCTTAGTGAGTATAAAGCACCAGTATCAAGTACTATGTGAGTGATGCCCAATCTTAGGCTTGCACAGTGAGAATCTGCATTTTCACTCTAATCTCCCAGTGACTCCTTTGCATGCTACAACATGAGATGTCCCCATTGTCATGGAGTCTGGCTCTGCAGACAGGTTGTATTCTGGCTCTGCTAGAGTCTAGCATTGAGCTTGGATCTATAATATTCCATGTTATGCACCATTACTCTGATCAGAGGATTAATACCAGAACTCCAGACCCAAATTTGAAATAGTCATTTTCTGTCTTTAGACTTATAATTAAACTTGCTTTGGTGGTTTTTCTTTTTCATTTTTCTTCATCTGTAAAATTAGATGATAGGTTGAATTTCTGTGGGCTCAAAATTTTGGAATTTATATTTTTCCATTCTCCCATCTCAGAGATGGCATCACAAGTATGCAATGTCATGCAGTTTCCCTTGGGGGATTCTTAATTTTTAAATTAAAAAATAATTATATGTAGGTTTGTGTATCTGGAGTAGGTATGTGCACATGGGTATAGTTGCCCAAGTAGATGAGAAGAGGGTGTCAGATCCCATGGATCTGGAGTCTTGGTGAGCCACTAGACTTGGATGATGGGAACTAAGCTCCAGTTCTCCACAAGAGCAGTAGGTACAGTTAACTGATGAGCCCTACCCATAGATGATACTTAAATGTTCTTTTGCTAAGCATACATAACAGTTGATGCACATAAGAAGTTCCTCATTTTAATTTTGCTCCTTTGATACAAGTGAGGCATTTTGTCCCCTCATCAATAAAATTCTGTCATCAATAGATTGTGAAATGTCTTCAAAACACTGACTCATACATGATGTCTTTCTTTGTACTCATCCATGTACTATTCAATGTAGCAATTTACTATGGGATAAGATGTTGTCTAATTATTTGACTTACATGTCCCTTTTCCTAAGCTCAGAAACACATGTATAAGGTACAGCGTGAATCTAGTTCTTCAGTCTCTTCATCACATCACAGGTGTTAGCAAATAGCAAGTAATTCTGAAGACTAGATGACATCCTTTGGGAAGGGATATCTGTAGGTGGCACTCTAAATAGTTTCAATCTCATTAAATATAAATTGGTCATGTGAGATATTTATTTGCTAGGAAGATAGATATGAAATATATTAAATCAAGCCATTCTCATGTTAATATCAGCTCCTGAATCAATAAATTCTAGCTGCTTTCAGAAATAATGAACTCAATCGAACAGGTTAGATAGAAAGGACTGTACTAGCGATGGTTCAGCTTCCTTGCCTTTAGTAATCATTTGGAAATTTGTTTATATTCATTTATATAAGCCCATATTCTGAACATCTTATAAATAATAGATATTTATTTTTATAGTTCTGAAGGATGTAAAGTTCTGTGATTACACTGTTGGTAGACATGGTTTCTGGAGAATGGCACTTCTTGAATTATAAATGCTATCTTCTCTCTGTGTCCTCTCAGAATAAAAGGAACAAACAAACTCCCTTATATCTCTTATATGAGGACACGAATCCCAGTTCCAAAGTTATAATTCCCTATTCACCACCCAAGGTGAACCCTGCCTATTATTACCCTGAAAGGTAGGATTCAATGTATCAATTTGAGAGGCTACACATACTTAATCATAGCAATACCTGCTGAGGGTTTTGAAGACTGAGTTTTCACATCTTTGAAAACAATTATTTTTATGTTCATTTCTTTGTGTGTGACTCTGTGAGTGAATATGCATGGTCTGTGAGTGCACTGTGGCATGAATGTGGCATCATGCGGGTTCTGGTATCGGGTTCAGGTCATCAGATGTAGAATCAAGCACCTTGACCTGGATTTAGCTGTCTCGATAGCCCTTAAGTTCCTTTCAGTTTAGCTAGAGAGTAAGTATATTGACTCAAGTATAACCAGTAGTACACTGCTTGAAGTGAGCAATTGAACGAAAACTCCTACAGTGATGGAGGATATGCATGCCTGTGTCACAGATTAAAAAATTAAATACATATATAATTCATAGGAAAGCAAGCAGAGTAAGTCATGACACTTTTGCTCCAGGTACACAAAAGGCACATTTGTGCCTGCACATGGATGTTTTAGAGAAGAAACCCAGGTTCTGTAGAGAACCTGAGCCTTTTATATGGGCATAGGACATGCATCTCCTTCTGAGCCTGAGAAAACTGCTCTGGTTCTTCTGGATAACAGGCATGCCTGCCATTTCCTTCGAAGGGAGGCACTATCTCTGCATTCTAAGGCTGTTTGCAGTGCGCATGTCTTTGAAAAGATGATCTTGAGTAAAAGGCAGCCAGTGCTCAGTTTCATTGGATGTACAGAAATATTCCTGGTCCACTGAGAATTGTCTTCCTAGTCTGCCTCACTTGATTCTACCTAGTAAGCAGCAAGTAGAAAAAAATAAATAAAAGCACTTCTGTTTAACAAGTTTTACTCTATGCAGATGACAAAATCCTTTGTGTGAGGCAGGAATTTTATCTTGGTTTTAAGCCAGAAATCTTGCAATTTTGGATACAGGTAATTATAATCTGAGCAAAAAGCAAGAGAGAATGTCTGTATGAGTAGAAGGTATCATGTTTCATGCTGGTCAAGGAGCAGTTACTTGCCTTTGGGAGCTTGTGATTCTGATGAAAAATAAAGCCCATCATGATACACAGTGGCTGGGCTGTTATTACATAGGAAATAGGATTTTGCTCCACAACATCTGACACAGGGTCAGCTATCTTGATCTGAATCTTAGCTTCACTTGGGGATCAGACCAGGTCTGAGTCCTGGCCCGTCTACTCTTAAACATTCTAGATTGGTCAAAATTTACATAAAGAATTATTTAACTGTGAGCTATAGCAAGCAGGTGCTTGCTGGTTCTTGTTTGTCTGTCTGCCTCAGGTCTGAGAGGAAGAGTAAAAAAGTAATGATCCCTTGTTCATTTTCTGTCTACAGAATACTCCAAGATTTTTGTGATGAGTGTTGTTTTCTACTCTATATTCCATAAAAGCAAACAAACAAAACCTTAAGGTATTTCTAATGTAGAGGAAGGTCAGAATGGAGAATACGCTGTGGTTTCTTGCTATAAATTCTTTGATTGTAGGGAATGGGTGAGTGAGCTGTTCTGAGAGCTGGGATGTGTCATCACACTCTGATATTAATTATTATATATTACTATATATTAATTAATATATAATACCATTATATATTTAAATATTTCTATTTTGCTAAGATAAAAAATTCAAGATTCTTTTCTTTTTTTTTTTTTCAGTTACTTACAATGCCTCTTTGGATGCTTTCATTTCCAGTACAACCAGCAGTACAAATACTGTGGTGATGGCTTGGAGAGAGAAGTCAAAAAAACTCCTTAAAATGACATCTTTCAACATTGCCCAGGGCGTTCATGCTTTTGATTACCACTCCCAGCTCAATTTAATTGGTATGTAAAATAAATCATGATAACTATGAGGGCCTCATAAATTGTCTAGGATGCATATTTGTATGCAGGGAAGTAGAGCACCTTGTTGCTTTATTGCCAGGGAGACCAACTTGAGCAGCTCACATTTTATTGCCTGAGAATGTTTGATAATGATGCATATGATGTGCGGTGCGTTTGAATTACACCGGGGTGAAATATGAGAAAGCACCCCGATGCTTTAATGAGTCTTTTTATTGGAATTGGTAGGGGTGGAAGATGATATAGGGAAAGAAGACAGTTTGTACAGCATCTGCTATTCTGTAATCCTTCTAACACTGTCAAATGCTACCCTCAAACAAATACATCACTTTCATTACTCACACACATGTGAGCACACGCACATGCACACACCCAGCATATACACACCTGCACACACCAGTATAACTGCAAATCCTAGATACTTTTCAGACTACAGTTTCTAATAATTTTTGTGAATTTATAGGCTATCATAGCTTTAATTTATTAAGGAAGTATTTTTTGATGCAAAAGGTATAGGAAATATAAACTTTTCCAGGTGTTGATCTTTTAAATGAAATACCTAGATATTCTAAAAGTTGATAATTTGATATATGGATATGTAAGTTCAAGCATTATAAAACTGACATGTAGATCTGTTATTGAAAAATAAATAGAGCAGTTATAGAGACCACATATGGCCTATGGTGTGGGTCATACAAATCCACATCCAATAGTTAGCATTCACAGGAAAAATGCTGGAGTTCGTTAAGGAAACAGACACTTAAAATAATCCATAATAATAGCTGATATAAAGCATCTTAATGTAGGCCTGCTGAAAAGCAATGACTTTCACAAATACACTAGATACACCAGAGAAGGCTGGAGGGGTTGATGAATTAATTTGGCAAGGACCCAAATATCACCTCTTTAACTCACTGGCTGACTAGTTATTTAATTTCTCTACACTGATCTGTTTGGTCCTTGTAGCAGTGCTGGAAAACATAAGTGCAGGTGTATAATCAGCTCAAGACCAAGAAACAACCAGAGAGTTAAATTGCATCCCACATGCTCACATAGTACCTACCTTGCTCTTGAGATGGTTCTTGAATATAAAGGAGCCATGATCAAAAATGCCTGATCCCACAATAAGCCAGGATGGAAGTATTGGTGATGCTTGGTGGCTTGTGCATGCTTGATTATTTAAACAGTGGTAAAAATAACATGTTCCTAATACTTTCATTTATTGACTTGTGAATATTTAGTTCTTTTTTTTGGCCCCAATACCTGTCATGCTGTCTAAATTTCTTGTGTCCCAGAAATAGGGAATTTTAGGGCTTGGAAGAGAAAATGTATTTTCTCCAAGGCAGGTTGTGGGTGGATTTCTAAATGAGATAATCTTTTCTGCTTCTAACCTATGCAAACGCCTGCCTCAAGGTCAATGATTCTCAACCTGTGGGTCATGAGATCCTGCATACAGATATGCACACTATGATTCATAATAGCAGCAAAATTAAAGTTATAAAGTGGCAAAGGAAAAATTTTATGGTTGGGGGTCACCATAGCACAAGGAACTATGTTAAAGGGTCACAGCATTAGGCAAGTTGAGAACCACTGCTCAAGGTCAACCCACAATTTAGTTGGGCAATGACAGGATTTTTCTTCCTTCAAGATGGTACATTAATGTTCACATGTGACAAACTAATTTCAAAGAGATAATTAAAAACATTTTATTTTCTTTTGAATTCTGATTAGCAACGGCTGGCATTGACAACAAAGTTTGCCTGTGGAATCCTTATGTCCTCTCTAAGCCAGTTGGTGTGCTGTGGGGTCACTCAGCTAGTGTCATAGCAGTCCAGTTCTTTGCTGAGAGGAAACAGCTTTTCAGCTTTTCCAGAGACAAAGTAAGTAACTCAACAAATTTAATTTTTCCACCTGCATTCCCAATTCTTCAGGAAATCTCCACTGGGCTCTGAATCTCTCTGAGAGATGTCAGTCATTCATACAAACTGGCTAATCATAAAGTCTTGGGGAAATTCGCATTTGGAACAAGTATTGATTGATGGTTACTTCATAAGAATTCTGGGCAACTGGACAAAAAGCATTTCATTACATTTTTGTTTAAATCATATATTCATAGGTTTACTTCTTTTTATTTGACACTCCATATGTCACATCTTAAGAGCATCCAAAGTTTTTATTTATTCTACATGGAAAAGAATGGATGCAGGGGCAAGAAAATGCTGTTTGGATAAAATAGTGAAAAGACACAGTTGACTAGTATCACTTTAATATTAAAGAGACTCATTAAATTATGAACTTAAGATAATTGAAAATATCAAGTATATGATACATTTCAATTAAATGTCTGTTTGATGATCTTGATGAAATTCTTTTATATATATTTGGAGATATTAGGGATCTGACTTAGAGCCTCCAACATGCTAAACACACAGTTTACCACTGAGTTATGTTCTCAGTCCTTGATGGGGCATTTTCAATATTGTGGAAAATGACTCAAGAATTATGTAGTCTAAATTGAATTATGAATATATTGTGGTATCTAATTAAGTAAATTATTTAATCTCCAAAAAGTTTGCCTCTTATGTATGGCATAATTTCCATTTTACATAATTCCAAACTTTAAAGATTCAGTCAAAGCTATGATAGATTGTTGGCTAGATGGATGGCTCAGTGGTTAAGAGGACAAAGGTTGCTCTTGCAGAGGACCAAGGTTGTGTTCCTTGCATCCTCATGGTTGGGTTCACAACCATCCAGAGCTCCAATTTCAGAGGACTAATGCCCTCTTCTGACCTCTGCAGATACCAGACACACATGTGGTACATGTGCATATGCACAGGCAAACACACACACACACACACACACACACACACACACACACACACACACACATATAAATGATAAATTTAAAGATACTTGGTTATGAAGAGATAAGTGGATGATAAATGGAAATAGTCTCTGAGATTGAGAGAACTTTTATTCTGTGTGAGAGGAATGAATGTGTGTTACAGGTGAAACTATTTTGAAACTTAGAAATTCATCTTCAGCTCCTTAGCCATACCCGTCATCCTAATTCTTGTAACTTACTTTTCTTTTTACCTATCATATAAATTCTCTTTCCCCTTAACATTACCACTCGTCTGCCAGTTCTTGTTTATTCTATCACCATACTCTGTTCATCATCTTGCCTCTTCATCTCAGCTGTCCTTGTTCTAACTTTAAAAACACTTGTCTTTACTGGGCGTGGTAGTGCATACTTTAAATCCCAGCACTTAGGAGGCAGAGGCAGGTGGATCATTCATTCAAGGTCCGTCTTGTCTACAGAGTGAATTCTAGTCAATCTAGGGACACAGAGTGAGATGCAGTGTAAAAACAAAACAAAGCAACAACAACAAAAACAAAGGAACCCCTATCTTTTTAACTCTAAAATGCTATGAATATTGCTTACCATGCCTTCTTACTGCAGAAGAATTTCCTTCCATTCTGCTAACAAAGTAGTCTGCAAGAAAACAAACAAATTGATGAATGAAAATCTTCAGTCTCTCATTTCTATTCTCCATTTAATTGTCAACTCTGAAATTCTTAACTTTTCACACAAAGACCTCCTCCAGTTGGCCAGCCTACTTCACTTCTTTCTCTTCTCATTTATTAATGTCACACTCAGGCTGTATTAGCTTTTGGCCCTTACCACCATACAGTTTCCAGGCACTGCAACTCCACATTCTCCTGAAGTTTCCTTGCCTCTGTTACAATCTGATGGAGAGGTGTTTGTCAGCCTTCAGATCTTTTGGAGTTACTCATGTAAACGTGGGTGTTTCCTTCTGTGACTCCAAATGTTCTTCATTAGAAAATTGTCATCATTAATTCCCTTCCTTGAGATGTTGGTATTTTTTTTAAACCTGTATTGTCAGTATCTTCCACAAACCCTGACCTACTGTAGGGCTTATTCTGTGACTACATGTTTCTAGCTCCAAGTGAAGAACTATTGCTTTGGATATAAAGTAGCAAAGAAACTCAGAATGAGACCTCTTAGGATGCCCTCCTAGGTTTAGTTGTCTTACTTTTAGAGGTCTTTGAACACTTTGTTCTGACTTCAGTTATTGAACACTCTGCACTGTGTTTCTGTGTTTTGTCTTTATTTTGACTTGAAGGTAATGGTTATTTGTTAAATTTATTCTTATTGCTCCCAGGATCTAGTACATATTAATATTTTAAATGTCGTAGAAGATAATATATAAGTAGTATAACTCTTAAGTCAGTGTTAGTATTTTTGAAGTTAGGGACTGTATCTTTCTTGGATTGTGCCATACATGTGCAAGGTCCTCAATAAATTATAGTTAAGTGAATAAATCTGAACAAGACAAAAGTGAAACAAATATCAAATATTTCATCATTATGGAGCTCCATGAAAGGTTTTATAACCTTAAAGGCAAGTTCAAAAACATGTATTTTGAATCAGGATTGATTGCATACAGCTGTGATCAATATTAAGACTATCTGGCCCTTTTCCAAAGCAGTTTTGTCCTTCAATTTTCACTTTGGTCTCCAAACTGTTTCATCATTATAAAGCTTGTCATGCTGTCACTCAACATTGGTTGGAATGCATTTCACTTTGATGAATGTATGAAAACCTTACTCCTTATGTCTACAGCAAACAGCAGGGTTTTCTGTTACTGGGCTAAGCCTCTGCTTTATTGTTGCAAAAATCTTTTGGAATTTTTAGAGAACTGTAGTTAAACTAGAACCCCAGGGAAAATGAAACATCATATTGTTTTTTAACGGACCTTTGATTGGATTGTGCTACCATCAATCAATTGATAAATTAGAAGATTTGTGGATCAAAAAAGTCAGATCTAAATAACTTCCTCACAATATGAGCTTTAACTTTAGTTCTTTCAGGGAGGTTGTTCTATTTCTACTTTTCAAGGGAGGATGAAACAGTTTTATTCCTTTAAAACTTTGTATCATAATAAATTATCATAGTCCAATGGATTTTATTTTGACCTCCTCCTAAGCTGCTGTTTTTAACATGTTAGTGACTGGTTGAAAGGTCCTGCTGGAAGCTGATCATCTGCTCATTTAAGAAAGAACTGTAAGGACAGGAAAAGGTTTCATTTTGGGGGGCTAAAATTCCACTAAAAAGGCTGGATTCAGCTCCTCTTTGCTCCTATCTGGTCTCTCATGAGATGCTAATCCTGATTTGGCCATCAGGATCATGTTAATTTTTAACTTAATCCTTTGTTTGAGGTTCTAATTTTTCCCAGATCCTGGCATCTACTCTCTAGAAACATAGTTGGCAAGAGAAACATGGAGGTTTTATGTTGACGACTAGACCTTTCCTATTGGTCTTGACCCATTCAATTTCCATCTGTTCATCTAGGGGTCAAGGATTTTCGTTTTGTTTCAATTGCACAAGGAAATGGCTTAAGTCTCTCTTTTAAAAACTACAAATGATGAAGACAGGTGGAGGGCTCAGTGGGAAACATCCTCTTTACCACTTCTCCTTCAAACCTCTTTCTCAGGAAATAATTACGAACACTTTATGTTCTTACGCAGTGCGGTTATGTACTTAATGTATTGTTGCAGTTTGTTGTTATATGTTATTCTGTGTGTTTCATAGATACAAGATGGCACTTGTTTATTGTATATATGTGTATATATATATATTTCACCATTATATTTTCCCAAACAAATTTCATAGAAAACATTTTTTTGAGAATACATACATATATATATATATTTATATATATAATATTTTGTATGTATACTATATATATTCACTTTATGTCACTCTCTTTTCTTTCTCTTACCTTTCTATTTTATGGTATAGTTGGCAATGATTCCTTTATTTAATTACCAATGAATTTAAAAGGTATTGTTCCTAATTTATTTTTAGACCAGTAGTATTTGATTTTACCATAGGTCTCTAGACCTATGGTATATATATATATATATATAGATAGATAGATAGATAGATAGATAGATAGATAGATAGATAGATAGATATCTAGTCTCTGGTTCCTGGTTACCTAAGCAATGTTGGGTATGGGTTCCATCTCATGGAGTGGGCCTTAAG
Source organism: Peromyscus californicus insignis (assembly GCF_007827085.1). Classification (NCBI taxonomy): domain Eukaryota; kingdom Metazoa; phylum Chordata; class Mammalia; order Rodentia; family Cricetidae; genus Peromyscus; species Peromyscus californicus. The sequence goes on along the minus strand of NW_026294617.1, from coordinate 55,534,899 downwards.
TCAAATCAGACATAGATTGGTTACTTCCATATTGAAGCATGAATCTAATTAGTCTTAACAATAAAAACCCAGAGTCAGTTATCAGGGTGAAAGCCGAAAGATCAGAGAAGCAGAGCAGCCAGCCTCTAGGGACTTCTAACCTCTATGAAATCTCAGACAAAAATGCGGGGGTGGGGATGGGGGAGCTGGGGATCCTATCTCTATGATTCCTTAGACTGACTGGGGGTTGAGATCCTGTCTCTGCCGGCCTTATTTTCCTGTCTCCACCTCCCAAGTACTGGGATAAAAGACATGAGATTCCAAGTGCCGAGATCAAAGGTGTGAGCCACCACCTCCTGTCCCTGTTTCTCTTTTAGACCCATTCAATCTGGTGTAGCCCAGGGTGGCCTTGAACTCCTGATCTTCCTGTTCCTTCTTCCCAAGTGCTGGGATTAAAAGTGTGTGCCACCACAGCCTAGCCTCTATGGTTAACTAGTGGTTACCCCTGCTCTCTGATTTCCAGGCAAGCTTTATTTGTCAGAACACAAACAAAATATCACACAACATCACACAGTTTGTGCCACCATTGCCCTAACATATTTTGCAGGCAGGGCAGATTGTAAATCAAACGTTTTGTGTTCGGTTTGATTTTTATGTTTTTCTTCTGGTAGAGTACCTTTCCAGGTCATAGACACTAGAACATGGGGGTGAAGGTTGTATATAGGCACCAGCTAGACATGTCCATATTCAATGAGTTGTGTGGTTGCTGTCTTTAGCAATGGGGCCTTGCTGTCAGTTTGTGGAGAGCAATCTATTGCCTTGTCTAAAGTCTGGGTTGTTTGGGGATTTCCATAGAAGCCCCTTGGCCAAAAACTCAATTGTACGAAGCCCAGTACAGGTACTGAAAGCTTCATTTGATGACAAAAGACATTCAGTTGGGGCTCTGTCTCCATCATTATTTGGAGACTTAGGCTCACTTTTATATATTATAGAAAGTTTCCACAGCACTAGGTTTCTGTACTGCCCCTCAAAATGCCCTTCAATTCTAACGGTCTCTCCTCTCATTCCCTCCCTCCATCTCATCTCCTCTTCCCGCTCCCACCTGATTCTCCCACTCTTGACTCCCCCGCAAAGCCTTGGCTTTCAGTCCACCCATATTCCTCCCAGGGAGATCCACGAGTCCCCACTAGTCTCTTTATCTATGCCTAACCTGTCTGTGTCTATGGATTTTGTAGCTTGGTTAACATTTGTTTAATGGCACATACTTCGATATAAGTGAATACATGGCCTATTTATCTCTCTGGGTCTGGATTACCTCATTCAGGATGATTCTTTTCTAGTTGCATCTATTTACCTGCAAATTTCATAATGTCATTGTTTAAAGTGCTGAGTAATACTCCATTGTGAATGTACTGCATTTTCTTTATCCATTCTTCTGTTAAGGGGCATCTAGGTTGTTTCTAATTATTGACTGTTATGAATAGAGCAGCAATTAACATGGTTGAGCAAGGATGGGGTGTCCTGGGGGTATATGCCCAAGAGTGGTATAGCTGGATCGTGTGGTATATCCAGTCCCCTCTTCCTGAGGAACTGTCATATTGATATCCATAGTGGCTGTCCAAGTTTGTCCTACCAGTGGTGGGGTTGCTCCACATCCTCTCCAGCATGAACTGTCACTTGTATTATTGACTGTAGCCGTTCTGACAGGTGAAAGAAGGAATCTCATGGTAGTTTTGATTTTAATTTCCCTGATAGCTAGAGATGTTGAAATTTTCTTTTAGTGTTTCTTAGTCATTTGAGTTTTCCAAACTGAGGATTCTCATTTTTAAATTTTAATAATCTTTGTTTTAATTGAAAACAGATTCTTCTCTTATACAAAAATTCTAACCAAAGTATCCCTCTCTCTATTCCTTCCAGCTCACCCCAACCTCCCTTCTCCCCCAGATCCACTCTACCTTCATTTCATCTTCGGAAAAGAGCAGGCCTCCAAGAGACAATAGCCCTCCTATTGAGGCTGCACAAAGCAACGCAATAAGAGGAAGAGTCACAAGAGCAGGCAAGAGTCAGAGACACACCCATTCCCACTGTTAGGAATCCCACAAAACACCAAGCTAACAGCTATAACATGTATACAGAGAACCTGGGGCAGACTAATGCAGGTCCCAAGCTTGCCACATCACTATCTGTTAGCCCATATGAGCCCTGTTTAGTTGATTTTGTGGGCCCAATTCTCCTGGTGTCCTCCATCCCCTCTGACTCCTATAACCTTTCTTCCCCATTTCATTGGTTTCCTTAATCACCATGGTGAGGACCTGATGGAGACCTCCAATTTAGACTCTCTCCATATAATATCTGGCTGTGGGTCTCTGTACCTGCTTCCATCTGCTGCCAGAGGAAGCCCCTCTGATGACGACTGGACAAGGCACCAGTCTATGAGTTACCAGGATATCATTAGGAATCATTCCGTTGATTTTTTTTTTTTTTTTTGCTAGTCATGTTTGGGTCTACCCTCAGTCTCTTCTCACTTTAGACCTGTACCCCATTTTTAAATTTGGGCTATTTGGTTTTTTTTTTTTTTATATCAAGTGTATTTGTTAGAATTCTGGTGTCCTCTCCCATACAGAAGCTTTTTAACTTCCAACCCACCGTTTCCCCTCTATCCTCTACTCTCACTCCCTCCCCTGACTTCCCCTCTGACCACAGTCATCCACTCCTCCTCTATTTCTATTCAGAAGAGGGCAGGCCTCCCATCCACCAAACATGACATAGCAGGTTTTAGTAAGACTAGCATCTCTCCTTGTGTTAAGGCTGGACACGAGGAATAGGGTCCCAGAAGCCAGGCAGAAGAGTCAGAAACAGCCCCTGCTCCCACTGTAGAAGTCCCATAAGAAGACCAAGCTACAAAGCTACAACATATATGGGACTTAGGTCAGTCCCATGCAGGCTCGCTGTTGTCAGTTTCTGTGAGGCCCTGTGAGCCCAGGTTAGTTGATTCTGCGGGTTTTTATGTGGTGTCTTTGCTTTGTCTCTTGCTCCTGAAATCCTTTTCTTCTCTTCCATAGGATTCCCTGAGTTCTGCCTAATGTTTGCCTGTGGATCTCTGCGTTGATTTCTCTGCAGGTTCTCAATGAGGCCTCTCTGATGACAATTGGGCGAGGCACCAATCTATGGCTATAGCAGACTCTCATTAGGCATCATTACATTGACATTTTGTTGTTGTTGCCAGTAGTGCTTGGTTCTATCCCAGGTCTCTGGGTTCTGGTGATCCAGGCAGTGTCAAGGATGAGCTTCCTCTCATGGCCTGGGTCTGATGCTGGACCAGTCATTGCTTGCCACTCCCACAATTTCTGCACCACCTTTACCCCAGCACATATTGTAGGCAGGACAAATTGTAGGTTGAAGGTTCCATTGCGGAGTTGGTGTCTCAATCCATCCACTGGAAGTCTTGTCTGATTACAGGAGTTAGCCTGTTCAGGCTATGTAACCTCTATTACTAGGAGGCTTAGCTGGGGTAACCCTTGTAGATGCCTGGGAGTTTCCATTGCACTAGGATTCTATATCACCCCAAAATTCTCCCCTTTTCAGTTCTCTCTTTCAGTACTCTCCCCCTCCTCCCCCTACACCTGATGCCTCTTGTTTTTGTTCTGAAGCCTTCAGGTGTGCTGTTAAGTTGCTAGTATGACATCTCTCTAATGTCTTTATAAAGGCACTTACTGCTTTGAACTTTCCTCTTGGCACAGATTTCCTTGTGTTCCATAAGTTTGGGTATATTCTGCATTCATTTTCATTAAATTCTAGGAAGTCTTTCATTTCTTTCTTTATTTCTGCCTTGACCCAGTGGTCATTCAGTAGAGACTTGTTCAGTTTCCATGGGTTTGTAGGCTTTCTGTTGTTGAAATCTAGCTCTAATATGTTGGTGGTCTGATATGATACAGGGAATTATTTAAATTGTCTTGTATCTGTTGGTGCTTGCTTTGTGACTGGGTATGTGGTCATTTTTGGAGAAGGTTCCATGAAGTGCTTAGAAGATATATTCTTCTGTGTTTGGGTGAAATATTCTGTAGACATACGTTAGGTCCATTTGGTTCACAATGTCTGTTAACTCTGTTATTTCTCTGTTTAGTTTATGTCTGGGTGACCTGTCCATTGGTAAGAGTGGTTTATTGAAGTCTTCCACTATCAATGAGTGAGGGTCAATATGTGATTTACGTTTTAGTAATGTTTCTTTACAAATGTGGGTGCCCTAGCATTTGGGGCATAGATGTTGAGAATTGAAATGTCATCTTGATGGATTTTTCCTTTGATGAGTATGAAGTGTCCCTCTTCATCTCTCCTGATTAATTTTGGTTTGAAGTCTATTTTGTTAGATATTAGAAGAGCTACACCAGCTAGCTTCTTAGGTTCATTTCCTTGGAAAATCTTTTTCCGAACTTTTACTCTGAGGTAATGTCTATCTTTGATGATGAGGTGTGCTTCTTGTATGGAGCAGAAGGACGAATCTTGTTTTCACATCCACTCTGTTAGTTTGTGTCTTTTTATTGGGGGATTGAGACCATTGATATTGAGAGATATCAATGACAAGTTAATGTTGATTACTGTTATTTTGTTGTTGTTGGTAGTGGTAGTGCTGCTGCTGGTGGTAGTGTGTGTGTGTGTGTGTGTGTGTGTGTGTGTGTGTGTGTGTGTGTGTTTGCATTGTGTTTTCCTTCTTTTGGTTATGCTGGTGTGAGATTATTGGAATTCTCCTTCTGATACCTTCTGTAGGGCTGGATTAGTGGATTGTTTAAATTTGACTTTAGCAAGGAATATCTTATTTTTCCCATCTATTGTGACTGAAAGTTTTGCTGGGTTTAGTAGTTTGGGCTGAAACCTCCGGTCTCTTAGAGTCTGCAGCACATCAGGTCAGGCCCTTGTGGTGATATTTTACTTGTGCACTAACAAATGAAACTTATCTGGGGATTAGAGGACAGAGTCAACCACTAAATTAGTTAGACATAGAGGTCAGACAGTGGTGGCACACACCCTTAATCCTATCACTCAGGAGACAGAGATCTGTCTGGATCTCTGTGAGTTCAAGGCACATTGAAAATAGAGCCAGGGGTGGTGGCACACACCTTTAATCCCAGCACTTGAGATCTCATGTCTTTGTTTGGGAAGGACACATGCCTTTAATACCAGGGAGTGACTGCAGGAAGGAGAAAGGTATATAAGGCGTGAGGACCAGGAACTAGAGGCTTTTAGCAGCAGTTCAACTGAGAACCTCAGGGGTGAGGACTCAGAGGCTTTCAGTCTGAGGATTTGTGGAAACAGGATTGGCTGAGGAGGTTGGCTATGGCTTGTTCTACTTCTCTGATCTTTCAGCTTTCACCCCAATATCTGACTCCAGTTTTTTTTTTTTTGTTTTTAATTTATAAGACCATTTAGCAATTTGTGTTACATCTGGCACCCAAGTGTTACAGGCCTTCTGGCTTCTCGGGTCTCCATTGAGAAGTCCGGTGTAATTGTAATAGGTCTGCCTTTGTATGTTATTTGGCCCTTTTTAGTATATTTTTTTCATTTTTTTATTATTAAGATATTTTCTATTCATTTTACATACCAATCACAGATTCCCCTCTCCTCCCTCCTCCCACCCCCAACCCACTCCCTCATTCCCACCTCCTCCAAGGCAAGGTCTCCCATGGGGAGTCAGCAGAGCCTGGTACATTCAGTTGAGGCAGGTCCACGCCCCTCCTCCCTGCACCATGACTGAGCAAAGTGTCCCATCATAAGCACTACGCTCCAAAAACCTGACTCATGCGCCAGGGATGGATCCCGATCCAACTGCCTGGGGGCCCCCTAAACAGTTCAAGCTAAACAACTGTCTTGCTTATCCAGAGGGCCTAGTCTAGTACCGTGGGGGCTCCTCATCTATTGATCCCCAGTTCATGTGTTTCCACTAGTTGGGCTGGTCGTCTCTACATTTTCCCATCATGATCTTGATGTCCCTTGCTCATAGAATCCCTCTCTCTCTCAGCAATTGAACTCCTGGAGCTTGGCCTGGCCCCCAGCAGTGGGATCTCTGCATCTGCTTCCATCAGTCACCAGATGAGGGCTCTATGATGACAGTTAGGGTATTCAGCAATCTGATCACTAGAGTAGACCAGTTTAGGCACTCTCTCGACTATTGCCGGTAGTCTAAGATGGGGTCATCCTTGTGGATTCCTGGGAACTTCCCTAGCACTCTGTTTCTCCCTATTTCCATGATGTTTTCATTTATCATGGTATCTCTTTCCTTGCTCTCCCAACAATGACATCATGTGTAGCTAGAGTTTTCCAAAAAATGGCTCATGGCTTACCGGCATCTTTACATGCTGTTTTTCATCATGGCGGCTGGCAGTGTCTCTCTCACCCAGCTTCCTGTTCTCTCAATTTTCCTCTCTGTTAGTCCCGCCTATACTTCCTGCCTGGCCACTGACCAATCAGTGATTTATTTATTGACCAATCAGCAACACATTTGACATACAGACCATCCCACAGCAATCATGAAATCTGTAGGCAAATGGATGGAACTAGAAAACATCATCCTGAGTGAGGCAACCCAGACTCAGAAGGACAAACATGGTATGTACTCACTCATAAGTAGATACTAGATATAAAGCAAAGGATAACCAGACTGCAACCCAAAGCTCCAGGGAGGCTAGCTAGCAGGGAGGACCCTAGGAAGGATGCATGGATTGCCCAGCGAAGGAGGAATAGATGAGGTCTACATGAGCAAACTGGGGGTGATAGGGGGTAATGGAGGGCAAGGGATGTGGGATGAGAACATAGAGGAATGGGAGGTTCGAGTACTTGAACCTTTCCTATTGCAGCTAATTTTTCTTTCTTTGATCACTATATGTTTAGTGTTTTGATTATCATGTGACTAGGGGATCTTTCTTTTCTGGTCCAATCAATTTGGTGTTCTGTAAGCTTCTTGTACTTTAACAATCAGCTCCTTCTTTAGCTTATGAAAAATTTCTCCTATTTTGTTGAAAATATTTTCTGCGCCTTTGAGCTGGGATTCTTCTCCTTCTTCTATTGCTATTCTTAGGTTTTGCCTTTTCACAGTGTCCCAGATTTCCTAGATGTTTTGTGTTAGGAATTTTTTAGAGTTAATATTTTCTTTGGCTGATGAATGCATTTGTTCTATTGTATTTTTAAAGCCTGAGATTCTGTCTTCTATCTCTTTTATTCTGTTTGTGATGCTTGCATCTGTCGTTCCTGTTCACTTACCTACATTTTCCAGTAACAGAATTCCTTCAGATTGTATATATATTTTGCTTCTATTTCCATTTTCTGGTGTTGAACAATTTTGCTCATTTCCTTCAACTGTGTGCTTTTCTTGGCTTTTTTGACATTCTTTAAGTGATTTATTGATTTCCTCCTTTTCCTTGACTTCTTTAAGGGATTTATTAATTTTCTGCTTAAAGAGCTCTATCATCACCATAAAATTGGTTTTAAGGTCATTTTCTTGTGCTTCAGATGTGTTGGAATATTCAGAGCTTGCTGTAGTGGGATGGCTGGATTCTGATGGTGACCTATTGCCTTGGCTGGTATTGATTGTGTTCTTAGATTGAAGTTTACATATCTGGATTTAGAGTGATTATAGTCTAGGCACCTATTTCTGGGTTTTTCTTTGTTGAATGGGTGTTTTCTTTTTTAGTTCCTGCTTTCTCTCTGGTCGTCTGTCTGAGGTGGCTTGTGGCTGAGTAGAGGGTCTCAGCCCAAGTCAGAAGCTGGACTTCAGATGGCCTAGGTAGCCTCTGGTCCAACAGGGGTTTGCTGCCCAAGTGAGTGGCTAGAGTTCTGGCTATGTGTGTGGCCTCTGATCTGGTTGGGAATCCTATGGGGTTGAGGAAGCTTGCCTGGCTTCTGGTGTTGTACAAGGCTTCTACCTGGTTTTCAGAGAGATGACCTGGTCTCTGGGCTTCAGGATGCTAGTTTGGTCTCTGGTGGAATAGGAGGCTTCTGCTGCAAATGTGGGCAGGATATGGCGATGAGGAGAGGGGCTACTGATTATTGTGAGTTACATTTGTATCCAGCTACTTTGCTGAAAGTGTTTATCAGGTGTTCCCTGTTGCATTTATGTTTCAAAGAATTGGGGAAAAAAAGTAAGAGAAAATGAAGATAATAGTTATGGCAACATTTAAAGATGGATATCAGGAACAGGACTTAGTTGGAGAATAGTGCTCTTATTCCTGGGAAAAAGTGGTAAAATTTTTAAAATTGTCTGTTTATTCTTTTATAAATTCATGCACATATTTTCTTTGACTAAAACCCCTCCTATTCATACCCTTTCACTCATTCCAAATCCCTTCTTCATTCCTAGTTCTCCTTTATATTTCATGTCGTGGTTTTGTGTGTGTGTGTGTCTGTCTGCCTGTCTGTGGGCCTGTCTTTCTGTGTAATGGGTTATTTGCTTGATGGGAACAGTGAACCAGTACCTACACCAGTATGTCGTCCACTCCCCCTGCAACCTTTAACTGCTCCTCTGGGAGGAGAAACAACTGTTACTTGACTTTAGGATAAAACCTGTGCTGATGAATTCCATATAAATATTTTTGTGAGACTATATCCTGTCAAACAAAATGCCCTTGAAGTGTTTATTGATTATGATTTTGTATATTACTTAAAGACTTAATTCTAAATGGAGCTGTTATATAAAGTTGTACTCAGGGCAGCCAGCACCTTCAGTTCTATCTTCTTATGTTTATGCCTAAGCCATGTACTTTGGAACTGACTTCTCAGTGCCAGACTTCTGCACTGCAGTCTTCAAAGCCCCCTAGCCAGACACATCCTCATGCCTCCTCTCTCTTTTTCTATTTTTTCTACACTGTTATGAACACTAGAAAGCCTCCGCATACATAATAATTTGAGTCAGCTTTCTCTCCCTCCTTCACTTTTCTGTCATTACTTAGAAATTATGAACCTTTTAAAGCCATGTACCTTGAATTAAATCTTTTCTGCTGCTGATTCAGCTTTCAAAAGTGCACTGAAAACAGTCTCTGTCTATGCACACATTTATTCATGCATCTCCATATTCATGCAGCTACTTATTTATAAATGTAATGTTTGTAGTAAAAAGTGAAATATTTGTTTATTGTAGTTTTATTAGTGTCTATATGAATAATAGTGATTCTGCCTACCTCTGGCAGGGAGCAGAGTTCTGCAAAAGCCTGACTAAAAACAAAATGCTGGCCTACATCTTAATACAATCCTCACAACACACTTTCAGTTGTGATTTGGAAATATTTACATAATGGGATGAGCAATTTTACTATATTCTCCACACAACTGACATAATTTCAGAGTTAGCAACAGTGCTTCTATGGGAAGGTGAGGAAATGGATGGATAAAGTCACACAAGCAAGACCACAAACCTGAGCTGAATTAAATTAGGATCCAAGTATCTGAAGTCTCAATGTATTGGCTTCTACCTCTCACACACATAAACACTATGGTATTTATAATCACGCACAATTAAAAAGTTAACAATTGACATGAAATGAGGTCAGGAAAGTGTATCTTCATCATCATGTGAAAAAAATAAATTTTGCTTTAATAAAAATAATATGTTCCAATTATATAAAGATGGAGATGAAATAAAGATCCCCAAGTGTGCCTTGACTGAGCATAAGTTCAAGAACCTGACTAATGTGAATTGTATGGCCACTGTAAGTTGTTAGGCATCAACATGTAAATAGAAACAGCACATGTGGATAAGAATTTAAATTTACTGAACCAATTGTTCAATCTGAATTTTAGGAATTTATTTATTATTCTTAGTAAAAAAGAAAACATAGTTGATAAATAATAAGATTACTATTAAATATATTCATATTTTGCTGAATGTGGTGATGTGCATCTCTAATCCTAGCTCCTCGGAGAAAGAAGCAAGAGGGATAAGAGGTTTCAGATCATCTGCCTGTACATATCAAGTTGAAGGCAAGCATGGACTATGAAAGACCCTATCCCAAATAAAATAAAAAAAATTATATATTACACACATATGTACACACTGTGTATGATGTATGTACATGTTCATGTATATGTGTAAATGTGCATGCAGATATGTGTGCATACATGTGCATGTGTAAGTGGAGGCTGAAGGTTCACGTCAGATGCATTCTGTAACTATGCACCTTATTTTTTTTGAGACAGTCTCCACTGAACTGGGAGGTCACCTAGTCTGAGTGGCTAACTAGTTCCTGGAATCCTCCTATCTCTACCTCTCCAGCTCTAGGATTACAGATAAAAGCTGCTATGCCTGTTTTTACATGGTTGCTCAGCATCTAAATACAAGTTGCCATTCATGTGCTATATCCTACTTTGTTTTCTGTTGCTTTGATAAACACCATGGCCAAATGCAACTTTGGTAGGGAAGGGTTTACTTGGCTTCCTTTTCCACTATAATTGAAGGCTATACTTCAATTATACACTATAATATAAACTCAGGGAAGGAATTTAAGCAGGAATCTTGAGGCAAGAACTGAAGCAGAGACTGCAGAGAGTGCTGCTTACTGACTTGCTTTTTTAATAAACCCCAAGACCACCTGACTAAATATGGCACCACTCACAGTGGGCTGAGCCTCTCCCCCTACATCAATCAATCAATCAAAAAAATTTTCCCTATAGACTTGCCTACAGGTCAGTCTGATGAACATGTTTTCCCAGGTGAGGTTTCCTCTTCCTAGACGACTCTAATTTGTGTCAAGTTGACAGAAATCTAAGGAGCACACATTGGCAAATCCTTTCATAGCTGAGTTATCTCTCCAGTCCCTAGTATACTCATTTTGAACTGTGTCTTAATTCCATTTTAGAAGTTAAATGAACACAAAAGAAGGGAGAAATTTATGATCCTCAAATAATTCCTGTACCATTGAGCAACATCTTTGCGAATGACTTGATTGAAGAGACTGAATTACTATGAGTTCTTTTGTGTTAGTAAAAGGATCTAGACTGAGTACAAATTAGTAGACAGTCATCATCTGGGTTAATGCCAAGACACATGATATTAGTTATTGAGCTGAGAGAAAGATTTATTCTTCACAGAGATTAGCACTGACTGGAGCATAAAATCCTCAGAGAACAATTCAGCTAGGGACAAAGGAATGACCTAGAAAATTTATTTTTAAAATAATACTCTCTGAGCTTGTCTTTAAAAATTCTGATTTAATTGCCTGAGAAAGTGGATTAGGAAAATAGATAGTGTTTAGAAGATATAAGTTGTCTTTAAAGTCAAATTTAAGGTCCATTTGTATAGGAAACAATAGTGCAGGGGACTTAGAGAATTTAAGAAAGTCCCTATGCCCTCGGGCAGTGTGTAGGAACACAGGAGAGCAGTGCTTACACATTGCTGGCAGTATATTTCTGCTATTGCCTGATTCCCAGCAGAGAGAAAACATGAAAAATTAAAAACGGAAGTGGATTTGGTGGAATTGTTCATTGAGAAGGTTCAGAGTATCTCTGAGAAATAACAATAAAGCTTGACTTAAGGCTGGGGATATAGCTTAGTGGTAGAATACTTGTCTGGCAGGTGCAAAGGCCCAAATGATTTTGATAACTCTATCAACAACAATTTTAAGGAGAATTAAGGACATTCCAATTAAAATATTTATTTTTTTAAATTGCTAGTAGCATGAAATATCGTGACATAAACAAGAAAGGCTATGGCTCATATGTTTTAAGTTTTTTTTAATAAGTTATATGAGTAACCAAAACAAAATCTTAAAGCCGACATAAATTACTTAAATAGCAAAATAGAAAATTGTTGCTAGGAAATTGTAGCCCATTAATACTAGTAGGTTATTGCTAATCAGTACTTAACTCCAAGTTATTATTTTGATATGAAATAAGTTTCTATTTCTTAGAAGGAGGATTATTTTTAACAAAACAAGATTTTGAACAATAAGGATATGAGCATCATCACCATCAGAAATCATCTAGATGTGAATAAACTAATGAGTAGGACTGTTCAAAATAATAGTTTTTAATTCTTCTTGTATTTTTAATACACTTAAATGATTTATAACTTATAAAAGTTATAATTATATCAGCCACGGATTCCCTGTAAAATTAAATCAAATTATAAAATAAAAATAAAAAAAGAAAATGTTTCCACAAAAAAAGAAAAAGAACAAAAGAAAAAGGAAAAAAAAGAAAAACAGAAAGAAAAAACAAGAAAAAAAAGAAGTAAAAAAGTTATAATTATAAGCATATATAATTGCATATGCTTTATTATAAAAGCATATTTATGAGTAGACATTTATTATAGAGCTACCAACACATTTAAAAAGTTTTATTTTTATTTATATGTATATATTAATGTGTCCTAATGTGGGAAACTAACTTGAATCCTCTGCAAGAGCAAAAGGCACTCTTAACTGTTGAGCCACATGTCCAGCCCAAAGGAACATTTTAAATACAATAATTAAAAGAAGAAAACGAGTTTTATCAACTGTTAGGATCCAGAGATTCTTACCAATAAAGTCACAATTCTTGTGTGTGTGTGTGTGTGTGTGTGTGTGTGTGTGTGTGTGTGTATGCATATGTATGTGCCTGGGTGTAGAAACTTGTATATGAGTGTACAGATGTCACATATGGTGTCTTCTACAATTATTTTCCACCCTAATTTTTGAGACAACTTCTCTCACTGAACTTGGACCTCACTGATTGGTTAGACTGGCTGACAATGAGCACAGGGATTCTTCCAGTTCTGTCCACCAATACTGTGACTACTGGTATACGATGTAACTAACATTCAGATTTTTTTATTAAACAATTTTATTTATTTTACATACCAACTACAGATACCTTCTCTCATCCCTCCTCCTCCTGCTCCCTCCCCACCCTCCCCCAACAATAGGCTGAGCCCCATTCCTACATCATAACATCTCACTAAAGATTACATGAGCTCCTGCAAATGATTGAGTAACCACACAGAAGCAAGGCAATTTTTTTTGTAGCATGTGCTTGAATTTACCTTATCTAGCATTTCTGTTTATGAAATAAATAATGGTGTAGTTATTATATGATCCACAATCTTAAAATAAAAATCAAAACTATTCAGTGGATTTCTTCTATTCCCTATGGCATTCGTAGGAAAAATCAGGGGAGAGTTGTTAATACATTTGAATTAAGATTCAATACATTTAAATTAAGATCCAAAATGTCATATTGAAACTCTGGATTAAAACTAGGAAAATTTATGATCTTTTAGAGAAGCTGATATTTCAAGGCTAGATAATTGATATCTCCTAGAGAATAAGATCTTCAATTTGGTTCGATCATTAGACCTTAAGAGGTGTGAAAATCATGATAGGATGGCTTAATCAGTACCTAAATATGACACTTTAAAAAAGCCATGGTCCTTGGCATGATAAGAAGCTCCTGGGAAGACCGGCTCAGCTCTGAGCGGTCTGTTTAAAACAGGTGCTTGAGAATTGTAAGATGTGCACAGAAAATGTTGTAAATTGGTGGTGCAGTAATTAATGTGTACGGATGTAGAATATTATTTTAAGATGTTTTACATTTGTTTATGCTGTGGAACATTTGTTTAAGGATGCAAAGATGTGTTGCATTCTTTTATGTTGCATTTGTTTAACTTGGTGAAGCTGTGTTACTGTGCCTGTCTAAAATATCTTATGGTCTATAATGAGCTGAATGGCCAATAGCAAGGCAGGAGAAGGGATAGGTGGGGCTGTCAGGCAGAGAGAATAAATAGGAGGAGAAATCTAGGAAAAGGAAAAGAAGAAGGAGCAAGAGAACAAGGAGAGGAGGATTCTAGGGGCCAGCCACACAGTCACACAGCCAGCTATGGAGTAAGAGTGAACGTAAGATATACAGAGGTAAGAAAAGGAAAAAAACCTAGAGGCAAAAGGTAGATGGGATAATTTAAAATTAAGAAAATGTGACTAGAAATGAATGAACTAAGCTAAGGCCAGGCATTTATAAGAAAGAGTAAGACTCTATGTGTGATTTATTTGGGAGCTGTGTGGCAGTCACCCCAAAAAGCATAAGAGTAAAAAAAAACCACCAATAATGTAAGTACATTATAACATCATAATAATCAGTAGGACTAAAACATTAAGATGCTTAGCTTGGGAAGGATATGAAATAAGTAGTAAAAGAATGCAAGTAAGTTTTTCTTTTTCAGAGGAGAGTTGCTACACGTGTATATGTATGTGTGATTAATACACACATATATCACATTCTTTAACATGATATTCTTCACTATTTAAGATGAATCCTAATGGAGAAAGAGAGTAAAGGTTTCCTTCAAGGTGTGAAAGGTGTGGGGCTCAGAAATCTAGGTGAAGAGAAAACACCTCCAATGTGGGTTGTTTATCGACAATTCCATCATCCTACTAGAGTTTTTTAAAATAAACAAGATCTGGTTGATGGCCCTTTGCATGCAAATAAACACAAAATTAAAGAGAATAAAGAGTCTTGCCTGGTAGGTGTGGAATCTAAAAATTGAAGGTAAGAAGGTTGAGGAAAAGTTTAGGAGAGCACCCAAAGGTAGAAGAGACTATCTTTGGGTGACCATATTTATGTGTCACTGTTAGAATTCTTGTACTGCAGAGACTCATAGCCTGCTCATATGAGCTTGAGATGAGTATCTCTATGCATCAAAAAAGAGAAAAAGTGTAATTCTCTGTAGATGTGAGCATATGCATTTGTGTAGTGGCACAACACTGCCACTTGCAACAGATTTTTTTCTATAATTTCCAATGTATTTGAACTACATTAAGATTTATGAATTTACCTGACCTACGGGATGATAAGCATTCATTTAAACATAATCTATCTTTAGAAATATTTCTTCCATTGAATTATTTAGAGTAGCTTATTTAAATGCATCTTTCTGCTCTTAAGTGAGAATATTTACTTTTGTAAATGTTCAACACAAAAAACAATGAATTAAATGTAATAAAATAGAACATTCATTGAAGAATTACTGAAAGCTGACTATTTGCCAAATGCTTGGTATGGGTTCTCATTTAATTCTCAAAGAACTGGATAAGGTAAGTATTGCATTCAGGACTCAAGAGAGATACAGAACTTGCTGGAGGTCATCTACTAGTAAGGGACAGAGTTGAGGGTAGAGTGCAGGAAGTCTGACCCCAGTTCCTCAGGTCTCTCTTGTAACTCTTTATTAGCCTATGCCAAATCTGTAGCATAACAGATACCCCATTCTTGTACATATCCAGGTCACATAGTGTGAGTTAGAAGCTTTAGAATGAGCCATGAGTGAATGGAAGAATAAGGAAAAGAATTAATTAACATCTGCTGAAAGTAATCTTTCTTCAAACAAAAATTCAATGATTGTCCTCTACAGTCCATTGATAAATACATTTCTTGTACATATCTTGATTGTGTTAAGTAACATATATATATATATAATTTATTTAAACTTGATTTTATTTAGTGCCACTTATTTCACAAAACAATATTCACGTATACACGCACACATGAGAGAGAGAGAGAGAGAGAGAGAGAGAGAGAGAGAGAGAGAGAGAGAGAGAGAAAGAGAATGACATTTATTTTCTATCTGTAGTAGAACAAATGACCAAATGACCATGGCTTGGAATTATATAAATTTACAATATATTGTATTGTTTTCTATAGATTAGAATTCTGCCATGTTTTTTAAAGCTCTCACAGGGCTAAAATCTAGATGTTGGAATGGCTGTGTCCCTTTTGGAGCTCTGGGGGAAATATATTTCCTTCCTTCCCAGCCTATTTCTCTATCTGTCATTGCCCTATTCTCCACCTTCATAGCCAGCAACACTAGGAAAAGCCTTCCCATTGCACTGCTGGGCTTTTTCTTTGCTTTCTCCTTCAATATTTAAAGCAACACATGTTTATTCTAGTCTCATCAAAATAATTCATTTTAATGTTTCAATCTTAAAGTCCTTAAAGGTTTTTTTAAAAAAAGATTTATCTGTCTACTTTATTTTATGTGTATGGGTGTTTCCCCTGTATGAATTTATATGCCCTATGTGCATTCTTGGTGCATGCAGAGGTCAGGGTAGGGTCTAGGAGCCCTTGGAACTGGAGTTACAAGTGGTTGTGTGTGGCCAGGATTGAATTGAACCTAGGTCCTCTGGAAGAGCAGCAGTAGTCTTAACCACTGAACTCACTCTCTAAACCTAAATCTTAAAGTATTTTGTTGTTGTTTTGGCTTCTTTAAAAAAATGAAAACAGGTTTTTTTCATACAATCTATTATGATTATAATTCCTTCTTTCCTAACTCCTCCCCACCTCTCCGCCCACCTAAATCCGCACCTCCTTTCTTGCTATCTCTCATTAGAAAACAGACATCTAAAAAAAAGAAGAAAAGTAATTATAAAATATGAGAAAATAAAAACAAGTAAATGTAAATGGGACAAAACAAATGAACAGTAAAACAAAGAGCCAGAAAAAAAAAGGCACAAGAAACACAGAAAGGTGCAGAGACTCATACATTAGCAAACACAGAAATTCCATATAAATGCAAAAATCAGAAACTAAGATATATAAGCAAAGGACATGCAGAGTAAGAAAAAAAATGAAACAAAGGAAAAAATGCACAGACAAAGCACTGTGAGATTAAAAACAAACAAACAAAACAAAACTGAAAAACCCCAAATCCTTCAAAATACCACTGAGTTCCTTTTTTGTTGGTCATCTACTGCTGCACATGAAGCCTGTCCTTCACAGTGGTTTGTATACGCAGTGAGAGAGACCTCATTGGAGAACCGGTCTTTCATTTGTGAGTGGTTATCAATTAGAGACAGCTTCTAGGTTAGGGAAGGGGCTTCATGTGCACATCCACTCTCAACACCAAACCACATCATGCCCAGATCTGTGCAGGCTGTGCATGCTGCCACACTCTCTGTGAGTTCCTAGGTACATCAGTCCTGCTGGGTTCAGAAGGCCTTGTTTCCTGGGTGTTCTCTATCCTCTCTGGCTCTTACAATTACAGTCCCCCTCCTCCTCTACACAGTTACCAGAGCCATGAGGGGGGAGAATTGATGGAGACAGCCCATTTAGGACTGAGCGCTCCAAGGTGTCTCACTGTCCTCCTATTTTACACATGTGGGTCTCTGTATTTATTCTCATCCACTTCGGCTGGATGGTTAACTGATGAAGACTGAGCAAGGCACTGATCTATGAGTATGGCAGAATGCCCTTGGGAGTCACTTTGTTGCTGTGTTCATTTAGTAGAATGGCAGTATTTCAGTCTTCCCCTCGGTCCTTGGCCTATCTAGTCTCCTTCTTGGCCACCCAAGCAGCATCAGGGATGAATTCTAGCTCATGGAGTGGCCTTAAATAAAATCAGCTATTGGTTGATTACTCTCACAAGCTTTGGGCCATTGTTGTATGAGCACATCTTCATTCAGGTCACCATTGTAGATTGAAAGGTGTGTGCTGGGTTGGTGTGTACCACTCTCCTTTGCTGGCCTTCATAGTACCCCCCAATATCCTGTACACTAGCCAGTGGAGGTGAAAGTTCTAGGTAGGCACCAGCTTGGCTTTTCAGTGTGCAATGAATCATGCAGGTGTTGTTTACAGCAATAGAGCGCTTTGCTGCTCTATTTGTAATAACCAGAAGTTGAAAACAGACTAGCTGTCCATCAAGGGATTAATAAAGAAAATGTGGTGCATTTACAAAATGAAATATTACCCAGTTGTTGAAAAAAAGGGAATTATGAAATTCACAGATAAATGGATGTAACTAGAAAAATATCACCCAGAGTGAGGTAACCCAAATCCCCAAAGACAGACATGGTATGTATTCGCTTATATGTGGATGTTAGCTGTTGAGTCTTAGATAAGCAGGCTATAATCACAGAGGTTAGGTATAGAGTAAGAAACTGCGGCAGGCTGGTTGAATCTCCCCAGTAAGGGAGGTAGAATAGATAGTTATGGATGCATGAGGAGGGCAGGAGTGAGAGGATTAAACATGGGGGGGGTGGCAGTGAGGGAGGGAATATGGTGAGGGGCAGTTAAAACTAAAAGCCATTTGAGGGGTTTTATAGAAACCTAATACATTAGAAACTTCCTAAAATATATGCATATGTGAAGATGATCTAAATGGAATCACCAAATAATGCAGTAGATGGAACCCCAAATAACCATCTCTCTCTCTCTCTCTCTCTCTCTCTCTCTCTCTCTCTCTCTCTCTCTCTCTGTCTGTCTCTGTCTCTCTCTCTCTCTCTCTTTCTTTGGTTTTGTTTTTTTTCGAGATAGGGTTTATCTGTGTAGTTTTGGTACCTGTCCTGGATCTCACTCTGTAGACCAGGCTGGCCTCAAACTCACAGAGATCTGCCTGGCTCTGCCTTCTGAGTGCCGGGATTAAAGGCGTGCACCACCACTGCCCGGCCCAAATGACCATCACTTGTCACCAAATGAACTTCTGGTTCTGGTTAATGGGTTTCATGTAATCAAGTTATTGGCAAAAAAGGGTCCCATGGCAGCCCCCAATCAATCTAGATCATTGCCAAAGCTATTGGGTACTCTCTAATCTTAAAGATCTTAATTCAACCACACTTGAAACGTTTGGAAAATGACATATTCCTAGGTTCTGGGATTCATGCATGAACATTTTTAGGGAAGATTTTTTTTTGCCTACTCCAAGCCTTTACTAAGCCTATACTGTGATCCTTGAGACTGAGTGAACCCTCAATGCTTTCCCTAGTAAAGCTTGTAGGCACTTTGGGGTAGTCCAAACACCAAACACCAGAGTCCTGACTAAAGTATAAAGCAATCAGTGCTGTAGAGGCAATGACCAGGGTCAAGAGAGCGATGGGAAGATACTGCCTGAAGCAGACTCATTGTTGACTCGCTTATTTCATTTTTCCTATTTGTTCCCTGTCATCCAGATTCTGAGACTCTGGGATATTCAACACCAACTATCCATTCAAAGGATAGCTTGTTCTTTCCCGAAAAGTCAAGACTTCAGGTGCCTTTTCCAGTTTGATGAAACCCATGGACGACTTTTCATCTCCTTCAATAATCAGCTTGCCTTGTTGGCCATGAAAAATGAAGCCAGCAAGAGGGTGAAGAGCCACGCAAAAGGGGTCACATGTGTCCTTTACAATTCCCTCCTGAAGCAGGTAAAGACATGTTATTCTCTGCTGCTGTCCTGACATATCCCAAAGCTCAGTGGTCACTTTCCTTAATTTAACCTAACCTAAAACCAAAGGTCATGGTTTCCTTCTGTTGCAAAAAGAAATTTCCTGATGAAGGGTATGGACTACATTGATCGATGGATATAAGGACCAATATTTAGAGGGTAGTTAGAGATTGTGTTGCGTTAGTAAAGTGGCAGATGTAGGTTCTTCCATCATGAACAGATCAAAGGCAACTGCAACAGACGTGCCCAAGTGGATGGGGGAAAGACTGCAAGGCCCTACACAAAGAACTACAGGCAACTAAGCAATGCTGAGAGTGGGAGAAACAGCCTTCTTCAGGGAGGAGCCCACTATTTGGTTATCCAATATCAAATTGTCATCGTCAAAACCACATACACCAGTTACATTACATAGACAGAGGTCGTATTTAGGAATATATATTTTAATATATATGTAACAACAATTAATTAAAAAAGTGGCCGTGAATTTGAAAGAGAGCAAGGAGGGGCTTTCTGGGCAGGCTTGGTGGAAGAAAAGGGAAGGGAGAAATGGTGTAATTATATCATAATCTCAAAAATACAATTAAAAATACAATGGTGAATCCAATAAACAGGACATGGATAGGAAATGATTGAACAGCCACATGCTCTTATACAATATGTGTGTCTGTCCAGGTGGATTGAAAGGGGAATTTCATTTTCTGCCTGTCACAAAAGCAGCCCTAATAGAGTTATAAGGAATCACAGTCTTTGTGTTAAAGCCAACACAAGTCACAGTGTAATCATACTTATCTTCATTAACCTCTATTTCAGGTTTGAGCAGGTGAACCCAGTTACAAAATTTTCTTTTATGATCACCACCCTCTTGTATCCCCGTGGAAAGTTCTGAAATATGCATGAAATGTAATTAGCAGAGATCCATTTTTTCCAGCATATTTTACAGCAATGGCTCAAAGTGGCAGCACGGAATGTATTCATAAGAAAATGATTCAGTTAAATGTGACTCCGCTTGGTATGCAGCACGAGTGTTGTTTGTCTCCCCACCACTCTAATGGCACCGAAGCCTTTGCTTATGGGATCGCTACCTGAATCTCAATGAAGCTTAGCTCCTCTGGAACCTGATGCCACACAGATCCTGGCCCTTCTTAGAGGACAGAAAAGTCCTCCAGCCAGGCAAGCTGGTAGTGGGGTCAGCTGTGAGTCCGATGGAAGGAACAGGCACCATTGGAGTTTAGCCTCCTGCCGTTATCATCTCAAGCCCCGTGGAAACAACATAGTAGAAGTGATGCAGAAAGCGAATCTCCAGCTTGTGGCCAATTAAACAATAACTCCAACCCCGTCTTCCTTTCAAGGCTGGGGAAGCTTCTGCACTGGCTCAGCAACCTGGGAAGCACTTTGTTAGTAATGAGCATTGGGTCATGTTACCACTACAAACGCTCTATTTTCTGGTTATTCTAGGAGGTAAAAATCCCTGACAAAACAATTCAGTGTGAATTCCATCTTCACAGAAACATTCCCCCGCAAATATTTTACTGAACTTCATGAAGGCAACTGGTTAATTTGGCTCCCTGGTGGCTGCTGAGAGCTGGCCACATTTGTTTCCCAGAGAACATTCTGGTAATTGAGACTTGCAAAGTGAAAATGCCATGTTTGTGTGTAGATCTTTAAGATCCTGTGTTGTCTAGCTATGAGGTGAGCCACATTCCAGGAGGAATTCAGTTTGCAGGACACAGAAAAGAACTGGAATCTTCCACATGGGAGTTGTGCTATAGAGACAAAGGAATATGCCCATGTACCAGACGTTGCAGGAAGCATCTGTGCAGAGTCAAGTGTATCTCTATTTGTTGCCATGTCTAACATCATAAAAAACTAAGAAATAACTCCAAAGAACATAGGCCTGTGTATTGCATCAACAGACTTTCTTAGATACTAAGCTAATGAAAAACACTTTCACATAACATCATAGAAATGCATTTGAGAGAAGTACAGAGAAACCTTATCCCCACAGTCCTTTACTAGTTACTACTTTAGAGTAGTTGGACAAAGCAAATAACATGTTTTTGAACATGTATCAGGTGTAAGAAATGAAACAATGATTAGTAAGCTGTCATCCTTAATTGCCAATCCCTAGCAGCTCAGGGAGACTGTTCTCTAGGGCAGGCCTAGATTGTACTCTCAGACACACTGTTAGGTAGATACTCATCACAGAATGGAAAATGGAAGTAGAGAGAGATGAAAAAGTGTGCAATGGTACCTTGAGTAGGAGTTGGGGGATCTTTCAACAGTGCCTTGCAAGCTAGCATGGGAATCTAAGAAAAAGACTAGCCAGAAGACACATCAGGAGCACTAGTGAAGCTTGGTATGCATGGTGGATTTATGGGGTCAGATTTAGTTTGGGAGTTCTTATGGGAGCCTAGGTAGGCTACAGAGCTTGAAGCCAGAGTATGGATGCTGTTCACTGATATTTCTGTTTGGTCTCAGAAAATAAAGCACAGACTCAAGATCAAAATATTTTTCATATAGTGATCTCAATCCCTGGGAGCCTGAAATCTTCAGGGAGTATGTGATGCCAAGAGTATTTATCATGTCAGTTCTTTCACAGCTCTGCAGTAGAGCTTTCTAGTGGTACACTATGGATGATGACATCATTGCCCTGGCAGTTAAGGGAATGTGTGCTCTCGTATTTTGTTTTAACAGTTAACACTTTAAATGTGCAATGCGATAAATGTATGCATATATAAATGTAAATATTTCTTTATCATTTATATTTATGTATATATTTTATTGAATATAAATGAAAGCCATTGTGATTCCACAGTGATTTACACAACTGTAAAGAGATCTCAAGATCAAAAGTTTTGAGAACTGGTGAGGTAGAAAGGTGGGGTTGTTATGCTGGGTGCATTACTGACCTCACTTTCCAAAATGTGTGCCTGAGAGGATTCAGGAATAATAACGCAGCACTGTGCCTTTCCAGGATTGTCTTGGTAGTGGCTGATGGCTGATCTCTTCAAAGCAATCCCCTGCCTCTAATTCTGTTTACTAGAAAAGTTCTCCCAGCTCCATAACTCTCTCCATGACTGCCACTGCTTTGAGGAATCTAGTTTTCTTAGTAACTTCCTAGAATTCCTTAGTTTCTTGTTTGAAACATGTGCCAGGTGATGGATGTTAAGAAGTCCAGAATGTAACCCATTGGCCCCTACTCTCTATCTCCTTTTGTGCCATCTTGAAGATTTTTGTTTTGTCTAAATTTGACAATAGCCTTCTCTTTTGTTGTCATTTTAGCATTTTACCCACATTTCAATGTTATTTCCTCCCAGCTGGGCTTCAGAGGGGACCTCACCTTGACCTTGTTTAAAAGTAGCTTGGTACATTTCTGAGAATTTATTTCCATGGCTTTTCCCCCTCCCACCCCTATCTAAGAGAAGGTGCTAAGCCGAACAAACTCTGTTAGAAACAACTGCACACCCTTGTAGTTAGAGTTTTCCTGCCTGGCCCATGGTCAGGACAAATCTCTCTCACCCGCCAGTCCCACAGCCGCTCAGATCCAACCAAGTAAACACAAAGACTTATATTACTTTTAAACTGTATGGCCGTGGCAGGCTTCTTGCTAACTGTTCTTATATCTTAAATTAACCCATTTCTATTCATCTAAAAGTTGCCATGTGGCTCGTGGCTTACCGGTATCTTAACATCTTCTCATGCAGTAGCTGGCAGCTTCTCTCTGCTTCAGCCTTCCACTTCCCAGCATTCTCTTCTCTACTTGTCCCGCCTATACTTCCTGCCTGGCTACTGGCCAATCAGCATTTTATTTATACAGAGCGATATCCACAGCACACTCTCACAGCCAGCCAGAAAGCAAGAGTGACCTGATGAGGAAGACCATGGAAAGATCTTAACTCAGGATGCTGAAGACAGTTCTCACAGTGTTTGCACAGATGTCATAATGGTAGGAAGTTTTAAAAATATGCATTTCTGCATGTGTTATGAAGTAGAATAGGCAAAATTTCTGCTTCATGATTCTGATCCTCATCTTAATAATGCATGGTCACGTGGTTTTACAAAACACGATGTCAATTATCTTTTACCTTTAGTATATTTGTAGTCAAGTTAGATAGGTGTCACTGAATTTTGACATAAATAATATTTATATTTTTATTAGAATAACTAACTTGTATAAGACATCACCTTCAACTACTACATGCTAATTAGAAGAAATTCAAAAAAATGCAGTGAAACTCAACAAGAAGGAGCTGAGGCTTCATCAACAAGTTTTATGATTATTTTGTGCAGAGACTATTTCGCACAAATATGGTTGTGTGACACACTTTTTCAATTCAGTAATATATTGGAATATATTTCCTTACACCTAAACCTAGAACTACTTCCTCATTTCTTTCTCTCTCTTCGTGTGTGTGTGTGTGTGTGTGTGTGTGTGTGTGTGTGTGTGTGTGTGTGTTTCAAGGACAGAGGTTGACACCTGGTGTGTTCTTCCACTACTCTCCATTATCTATCTATCTATCTATCTATCTATCTATCTATCTATCTATCTATCTATCTAACTAATGTGTGTGTGTGTGTGAACGTATATATTGAGGTGGGGTCTCTCAGTGAACCTAGAGTACATTAATTTGACTAGTTTTGATAGCTAGCCTGATCTGGGGGTCCTTAGACCTGGGACTAAAGACAGGTCACCATGCACATCTATCATTTACACAGATGCTGAATTATGGTCCTCATGCTTTCACACTGAGCACTTTTACCTAATAAGTCATCTCCCCATCACCTACCCAATAATATTTTTAGGAGGCAGAGTGGTATCCCTTAGCATCTGATTTTACAGATTCATTTTCTTTAATGATTATTTTGGTTTTATGATGTTTTTGCATATAAATATGTTCATACTCATGATTTTATTGCTTAGGGGAAATTCTTGGAAATTGATTTCTAGGTTAAAGTATGTCCATATTTGATAACTAGATACACAGCCTGCCTCTCAAATTTTAGCATTATCTACCTTCCAAATGCACATGTATTAATCACATCTCTGGTCTCTTCAAGGGATTTATTTGACAATAGCCATCTATCTGGCTTCCTTCAACATCCCCAGCATCCATGTCTGGGTCCCTGTAAATGATCATAGGTCATGGGCTGTGCAAATTTGCAGACTGTGGCTTGTGACTCTATCCAGAGTGGTGCTGTTTTTGAGTCTCACACTTTCACAGGAACTCAATCCCAAGTATTCATTAAATATTGAGCCACAGGCCCTGCCTTCTTTTTTTGCACATCTTTTATTTGGGGGTGGGGTGGGTGGATGAGGATTGAGTTATTTGATAATTTCAGCAGTTTAAGTGTTAATTCTCTCAGTAATTGTAAAATTAGAGGTAAGAGGCAAGGTAGAATTGACAGAAAGCTTTATCTTTGCCTTACAAGACATGCCACATTTTCAGAACTTGTGTTCATGGCAAAATCAGTAATATTCCTTTTTGAACAGAACCAGAAAGAAAAACAAATGACAATATTCTCCTTGTTGCCTTATTGTTACGCTCCAAAGGACACATTTTGTGTTAACACAACTTTTTGTCATTGGTCATTTCAAAACTGTAATTGATTATAAATCAGTCCTGAGACCATATGCTCTAATCACATGATAAAGGCATATGGTCTACCCCAGTCTTATGGGTTGCATTAGTGCGCACATATAAAAAGTACCCTCTCACCTCCCTTTATCTATCTACTTAGTTTTTTTCCTCTGGAAGCAAGTGGCTTTCTGGATTTGATGAGCACCTTTCAGGGTTATTTTATTCATTTTTATAATGTAAGTGTTGCTGCTATTGCAGTATATAAAATATAATTATAAGTTTCTCGAAGCTTGCTTATAAATGCAAAGAGTGGGGTGTCCCTGGTTGTGACTGGAAGGGCACGGTGGACTGTTCCACTTTTTATTAATTCAAGCAGAAGAGCACTTCTTTGGGACAGCCAAAGGATTGCCTGTTTTTTTTTTTTTTTAATTAAATTAAATGTTTGAAAAAGGTTTTTTTACTAGTAACTTCCCACCAACTCCACCCAGGAGGCACAAAGGAGTTCTTCATGGGGTCCCGCACTGATGCTCCTCCAGGGGAGACCCACATGGTCCACCTTTCCTAAGAGGCAGTTAACACCTTGCAATTTTAGGTCCAAATGCAACCCACTTTGCCATGGAATTCTGGTTCTATGAGGGGGGTGATGGCTCCTTTGAGATTCCCAAACTAGACAGGGAAATGCAAGGGCATGAACATATCTCTGGGTCAGGGCCAGGATTCATGTATTATTTTATTATTATATGAGTGAGCACACACATTTATGTATGTATGTATGTATACATGTATGTATGTATGTATTTATATTATGTATGTGTGTATTACTGTATATATTATGTTATTTTAATTTATATATATATATATATATATTATTTAATAATTATAAGGGTTACCTGTGGTAGCAAACATCTTTAAATCCAGTACTTGGGAGGCAGAGGCAGTCAGATCTCTGTGAATTCAAGGCCAGCCTGGTCTACAGAACTAGTTTCAGGACAACCAGGAATGTTACACAGAGGAACCCTGTCTCAAAAAACAAAACAACAACAAAACAAACAAACAAATGTTTAAGAACATACATTACCTTAAGTGCTTTTGTCGTAAACGGTGATGTGGAGCTGTTTGGGGTGTTCTGAAACCCTGTGTACTGTCCACAGGCAGACTCAAGAGTGGATCTTTCCCCCATCACACTGTGTAAACTGTGTGTGTCTCCTTGCTACTCTTTGGAGGGTTTTTGCATTGCTATCTCTGTTGCCTGAAATTCTTTTCTCCCAGTTATCTGGATAACTCATTCCTTCATGTCAGTTAGGTCTTGCCTCAGTTTTGAGTCCATCCAAAGTGCTCCCTTTGCTTCAGTCTCAGTACATTTCTGTGCAATTCTCATGATTACTCAGCATTATTTTAATGCATTTTCTTTACTTCCTTTTTCTTTTTTCTCCCCATTTCTTCATTTACTTTCTATGTCTTCACATTTTCCTCTTTCCTTTCTCACAAAAGGTAATACAGAGCCTTCCATTAACATAAGTAAGTCTTCTATATGCACATTATGGGTGATCAATAAATCCAAGAAATCAATATGAAAGAATAGCTACAAATTAACATAGGAAGAGGCAACATTTGATGAACAAAATTTATAGATGGAGAATGGTTGTCTAAAAATATTTGAATCCAGTGTATATGTTAGTTCACAGTATGTTAGCATTCTGCTCATCTCTCTGCTTACTGAGATCACTCCTAGTGATTTAATGGAAAATGAGAATAAAGGAAGAAACCTGCTTCATCTTATGGGGCCATAAATAGCACTGACTAAAGAAATAAAATTATAAGCAGCAATTAAATAAAATGTCTCCATCCCCTGGTAGTCAATGGCATCTGCTGCTATCACTTTTGATTCCTGCTGTTACTTAGACCCCTACTTGGGATGCATATGAAGGATGACTCACTTTGCCTGCTATTTGTGGAATTGCAAGAAGACAATTAGGTGACATGGATATAGCTTCTGATTTCTTGAAATTGTCTGATTAGCTGTGACAGCCTTAGATGAGAGAGGCAGAAAGATCCCATATATTCCTAGACACTTAATAGCTCAGGTACATAAAATGGATTGTGTTCTTGTCAGAGCAGGCCTGCATGTGAGGCCCATTTGCTCTGGAATGTGGGGCCACTTCTGTTCTGCAGATGGAGGGCAAGTTAACACGGGTTGAGGCTTACTCTGATAAAAGATAACCAGACTTGAACTGCGTACTTAAAGAAATTTGCTGTAGTCAAAATGAAGCACACCAGTGTGTTGCCAGTATTTATTCTGGGCTTTATTACTGACAAAAATAAGAAGCTAAAAATAAAGCCCCCAGTGTCCTGAAGTTAAATTACTTTCCTAATCTGCCAATCTACATTAAGTGTATTCTTCTCTTATTAAACATGAAATCTTTTCATGTGCATTGTTTTTCTAATTCTCCAATGTTGCCCTAGAAGTATAGACTCCAGTTAAAGCAGGTTGTGTACTTGTGACATGGTAGATTTCAATGCACTGCTTTCTTGCCTTCAGCATAGGAAGGCAGATTGCCATACAATGGAATCAGACTGGCTCTCTGCTGTTGTCACAGCTGATTCAGATTTTATACAATAGCCCTAAAGGAGCAGAGAAGAGTGATAAATGCTGATGCCTAGTATGCTGGAGCTCAACCCGATGGCAGGGGAGGGAGGGTACAATGCAGAAGGTGAGCATTGCTTATTCCAGAACAAATGTCTACATGGGTAAAGGAGTAGAGGGGCGAGTTTGTTAACACGGCTTTTACATGTCAACTTCTGCTGTGGGATGATCTATATGTACTCTGATTGGTCAATAAATAAAACACTGATTGGCCAGTGGCCAGGCAGGAAGTATAGGCGGGACTAACAGAGAGGAGAATTGAGAGAACAGGAAGGATGGGAGAGTCACTGCCAGCCAACGCCATGACAAACAGCATGTGAAGATGCTGGTAAGCCACAAGCCACGTGGTAAGGTATAGATTTATAGAAATGGATTAATTTAAGCTATAAGAACAGTTAGCAAGAAACCTGCCACGGCCATACAGTTTTAAGCAATATAAGTCTCTGTGTTTACTTAGTTGGGTCTGAGCGGCTGTGGGACTGGCGGGTGACAGAGATTTGTCCTGACTGTGGGCAAGGCAGGAAAACTCTAGCTACAAACTTCCATGCATATTTCTGCTGGGGAATATTCACCTTTTAGTACTGGACAGCAGAGCATATAATACCTGCTTAATTGGAATAGAAAAATAAAAAAAATCCTTCACAAGCTTTAGTCTTCTTTTAAAAGACCATTTTCACACTTTTTTTTATGCTTTGAGAAAGTTGCATTTATTTAAAGAGTATGGAGTCTAAATTTCATAGAATTTATGTAACATTGTCTTCTGGACATTATGTGGCTACTTCATGACAGAACTTAAAACAGCTGGGTTTGCCTGCCCAAGACCTGCATAAGACTTGGCCTGTCATAATTCACCATGGGTGGGAGAGAAGCTTATGAAACCCTACCTCCTCCCTGGAGTTTTAGTTAATAGTTACTCGGTGATATAGCAACTGATAAGTTACCATCATTATTCAGTTAAAAAAGAATCCCCTTTCCATGCTTATACAGGCAACTCTAATTAAATATTGTGCATATCACACACAGACACACATGCACAACTCTCTCCTACACACACACACACACACACACACACACACACACACACACACACACACAGACAAAGACGTGCAAGAAATGACAGGAGGGAGACTTGCTTGAAGAAGGAGTATGTTAGGTGTGGAAAGGAGCTAAGAGAGAATAAGAGAGTAAAAGAGTGACTCTGATCAAAACACTTGAAAGAATTAAACAAATAATAATTATGTAAGATTACAGTAACAGCCATGACATATTTGAAATTTCAATGTACATTGAAATCTAGTTTCTAAAATTGTAATCATTCATTGTTGTGGTAGCAGAAAGTTATATACTATTTTTTCTTAAATTGATTTGAATTTGAAAGAAGAATGGGCCACGATAATAGGCCAGACAAATGAACCTCAGAAGAGTGACATGGCTAACTTTTATGGCTTATTTGTAGCAATACCATATGCTACAGTTAGTGATGTACAAATCTTAGCTTCTTTAAGCCTTTTTAACAAGGTTTGGGCTAGTTGTTGTAATTATCTCTGCACAACAGATGGGTAAAGTGATGCTTACAGAGGTTAATTAATATACTTGACCCTCATGCCCAACTTCAGACAATTAACTGGTGAAACAGTCAGACTTCAGCACATTTGCTGGAGAATCTGGGTGTTCAAATAAAATCAAGTGGAAACAGTCATCTACTTGGGATGATAATGTATCAGGTCACAGTATTTCAAAGATATAGGCCATTCAGCTTTGAAGTTTCCCCCTAGCTTAATAATAATCTGTTATGTCATTGAAGGAATCATTTAATCACAATTGTAGCTTCAGAGAAGAGAACAAAGCTTAACAGAGATCCAATCCAGATTCTGTTCTGTTTCTCCGAGATATCAACTTTACCCACAGTTTGTCACTTCTTTCAACCCCTCCTCTCTTTCCACCTTTAGAATGACTCGGTTAGCTAAGAAGCTCTTAATTCACGATTCTAGTCAGCTCTGTGTGGTCTTCTTGCGGCCCTGCTTTGTTCTCTGCTCTTCTCTTAGAGACGTCCTTACCAACAACAGCCCTTGTAGCAGTCTTCTCCTTTTCAAAAACAACGACGTTTCTCTCATTTTTTTTAAACTCATGAACTTTTTTCTTCAATAATTTCATACATGTATATGACTAATACACTCCAGCTACTCTTGCCCCCACCCACTTTTGCCTATATTACACTCCTGTTATACATTCTTCTGCCTATGTGTTCCTTTATTACAGTCACGTCATTTTTGGTTTGTTTTGTGACTCAGTCATAAGCAGAATTGTCTGTGTTACCACAGGTTTGGAACTTTCCACTGGATCACACAGTTGGGGACACACTGAAGACAATGACTCCCTCTTTTTCAGAATTTGTCAGTTGCCAGGAGTTTATCAAGGAGAGATTGTGCCCCATGCAACCTCTTCCTTAATCCACAATGGACTATTGATAGCCCCATTCTTGCGAACATCCTGTCCAGGCAATCACAGCTGCTGCGAGATCATTATTTCAATAACTGTGTCCTAGTTGTACGTTGACTCACCACAAGCTAGAGTCATCTGAGAGGAGGAAACTGACATGCCTCCATAAGATCATGCTATGGGTGAGCCTGTGTGGCATCTTCTTAATTAGTAATTGATGTAAGAGGCTGTGGCGGTTTTAATAAGAATCGCCCCCATAGGCTCATATGTTTGAATGCTCATCCCCAGTTAGTGGAATTGTTTGGGGACTAATTGGCTGTGCTACTTTGTTGGTGGATGTTGTCACTGGGGGAGGGGTGGTCTTTGAGCCCACATTTAAGTGTTTATTTTTTTTATAAGAGTTGCTTTGGGCATGGCATCTCTTCACAGCAATAGAACCACAACTGAGACAGCAGCCCAGCCCATTATGGGCAGTGCCACCCTTTGGCCGAAGGTCCTGAGGGCTGTAAGAAAGCAGGCTGAGGAAGCCATGCGGAAAAAGTCAGTGAGCAGCAATCCAGCCTCTGCTCCTGCCTCCAGTTCCTGCCCTGGCCTCTCTCTGTGATGTTCTTGTAAGCTGAAACGTGAAATGAACCCTATCTTCCCCAATTTACTTTTGGTCATAGTGTTTTCCGCAGCAATGGAAACCCTAACTGAGACATCTGCTTTCTTTGTCCCTTCACATACTGTGCACTTGGCCTTCATTGAATTTCTTAATGCTTTTCAATAAGAGGTACTCTTCTGTTTTAAGCAAAATTTAAATTTCATGGGGTTCTATAATCGAGTAAAGGTAGACCACACTGTGCCACTCTCACCTTGAGTGACAAAACTAGTTACAAAACGTAGGAAACAAGAATTAACCGCCAAACTTCATTGGTAAAATCCTGGTCCCAATAATGTTTTTCAAGTTTGCAAGTGATCACTAGGATAATAAGTTCAATGGGCTGCCATGTCCAGTTTTTTTTTCTTCTTTCTTTTTATCTTTTTGTGCTGAGACTGGAACTCAGTTCCTCATGCTTGTGTGGCAAGCTCTTGCGAGCCATCATCTTGATGCTACTTGAAAATTTTAATACATAGAGCTAGAGTTTTTGAAAGTAGGGATTAATCACTCAAGTCCTCCTGTCACAGGCTGGATGTACAGCAAGTGCCTATAGAATGTATGCATGTGTTAATGATCACTACCAGTGTTAGCCTTCTTAACATACATTAGGTTCCCTCAACACATACGATATGAAATATAAATTTTCTCAATAAGTTTACATTTATAGAATAACAATGTGTAAATAGTAGAGAAATACTTTAATTTTTCAAAATCAAGATATTATCCTAGATAAATTACTGTCTACATATTCATGTGCTTATCAGTTTTCTTTCATTAACTAGATCTCTCCAGTCTCACTGGTAGAGTGGTTTGAACAAAACCTGTCTTACAGGTGTTGTATACCTAGAGTGGAAAGAAGTGGTTGTCTTGCCTCTGTCAAATCCATGTTTTCTCATTCTTATCTCATGGAGTCTTGCTCCTCCCGGTGCTTGTTCTGTTGCTTTCCTCTTGAAGTATATATGTGGATTTATATTTAACATACACTCTTTGTTTTTAGTGATACATGAATAATTATAACACACACACACACACACACACACACACACACACACACACACACACACCCTACTCTGAGTGAAGAGAAAGGAAAGGACTGATGGCATAAAAAAGTAACAGTTCCAGTAACTTGTTGAACCTAACTACTTCCCACGGTATCTTGAAGTGTTGAAGTGCTTCTCTTTTTTTTTTTTTATTGCTACATGGAAGTAGACTACAAATAAAAAGTTCCATTTTGTTTAGTAAATAGTGTCACAGTACCAGAACTATGAGATTTGTCTTTCTTAAATAAATATGAAAGATTTATGTTTATTGGCAGTGAGGTATTAAGTCAAGATGGCCTCTAGACAGTCAGCTGAATGGTGGGTAAAGGCAGCAGATTACTGTCTTCTGTGATAAAGAAGATCATGACTTCATTACTTCAGCTCTGGCCTACAAATTGAAATGTTATCAGCTTAACAAACAGAAGAAAAACAGTAGAAAAAATGTCTTTAACCACTGGGGGATCTCAGCAGCGAAATTGCACAGGCAAGATATTTTTATTGAAATGAAAGTGGTTGATCCTGAAACTATATTTAATTCCTCCACTATGTTATTTTCTCCTAGGTAATCAGCTCTGATGTGGGGTCTACTGTTTCCTTCTGGATGATAGAAACTGGGCAGAAAATCAAACAGTTTTCTGGTTGCCATGGCAATGCGGAGATCAGCACCATGGCCCTGGATGCAAATGAGTGGAGGCTTTTGACTGGCAGCACAGATGGGACTGTAAAGGTATGGCCAAAACGAGGCTTCTTCTACCCAGATATGAGGCGGTTAGAAGGATGTGTGGAGAGGCACAGCTAAAACTTTGCTTGCTTTTGCCTTTGTGGCCTCAGAAGAAGAAAGACAAGGCGAGATAAGAGCTAAATAAATCAGCCAATAATGAAGCTGTCAGAATGATGGATAAATGATTTTTTTCTGAATAAATTATTTGTAAAAAGACACAGCTAGGCATACTTATTTCAGAAAGCCTTTTCTAGTGCATGATCACTTTTTGAAAATAAGAGGCCTGGGTAATTTTCATATGCTTCAGCTAACCTCTCTAGTTTTCTTTCTTCTAAATTTATGAAATGAGGAATAGGACAACATAATAAAGTTTTTAAATGGCAGTAATACACTTTTTTTTGCACAAAGTGAATACTTGAAAATAAACATATTTAATGACTTGTATTTTTGTTATATGAAAGTACTGAGGTGGTGAGATGGGATAATAAAACTATAATCATAATCATATTTCTTTTTCATCCTAAACTAACGGTACCTTATTTCTTTCAGTTTTCTTATTTTATAACTACCATCTATTTCTTCTGTGAGAAGGAGATAGTTTAATTTGCATCATGAGCAAATTTTCATGTAAAACCAGATATATCTACTAGAAATTATGCCTATCAGAGACACTTCTAGCCTTGTGTCATGAAGAGAGCCATGTAAAGAACCATGGCAGCCTTTGATTGGAGATGGCTTGTGACTCTGTGAGGAAACAGAAAGTTGTTTCTTGAATAAACCACATGATTCTCAAAGCTGTCATAACGGGGAGAGAAAGATGCTAGACTACCTCCCATGGTGAATGGACCATTGGCATAGGGTGCATAATGCATCCTGTTAAAGTGCAGGGAAGTCACAAAAAGCTACCTGGATACATAGGAACACTATCCTACAGCTAGTGGCAAAAGTTCAGAGAAAGCCCGGGCTGATGACTGTCAGCACGAAAAGGGAGCCTGGATGGGTTCAGCATGGAAATCTCTGTATATCAGCAGAACATGGTTATGCAAAGCTACATCAATGAGATGTGGACTGGAGACTGGTGTAGGGAAGATCACTGTCCACAGGGTACAATGTCTGAAAGTCGTTGGTCACAGCAGTCCCAACAGGTGAACTGAAATAAAAGAGCGACAACTGAGACTGGAATGTTAGGCAGGTGAAAGGAATCAGCCATATTACCCAATACTAAAGTGTGAAACTGAGGCAGAAATAAAGCAAAGGATAAAGACCCATTTACCCCTCATGTTGAAGGAACTGGTTATAGAGTCTAGGGTACGGCAGACCTTGTAGATACTGAAAAAATGATCCATGATAAACACTTCCTGGAATGCAGGATGGCTAGATCTTTTCACTATTTCTTCATGGGAATTATTTCAGTTGAGCGGATTA
Organism: Peromyscus californicus insignis; assembly: GCF_007827085.1. NCBI lineage: Eukaryota > Metazoa > Chordata > Mammalia > Rodentia > Cricetidae > Peromyscus > Peromyscus californicus. The sequence continues at coordinate 55,501,291 of NW_026294617.1, read as the reverse complement.
AGAGTCTTTTCTAGCAATACAACCTGAATGTGAAGCCCAGGTGACCCTGGATTCTCTGAAGAAACCTGCACATTTTAGAGGTGACAATTAATTAAGTTGTGTAGTGGCTGAAGAGATGGCTCAACAGTTGAGAATCATTTTTGCTCTTTCAGCAGACATGTGTTTAATTCCCAGTACCCACTTTGTATAGCTGCCTAGAACTCTAGCTCCAGGGCATCCTCTTCTGGCCTCCATGGGTATCTGCGCACGTGCACATACACACTCAGAGACACACATACATATAAACTCATACTAAAATAAACCTTAAAATCTATTTAGTAGCCAATTACTGAATTTTAAGGTGTATTTATTCTTATCACAGTCACACAGCATAATCTGAAGTCTGGCAACCTCTGTATTAGACATGTAAATTAAAGGTTGAGCTTCTTTGGTCATATTTTGTGAGGAAATAAAAATGAATGACAATTTGCAACCCCATTTATGATTTCAAGTCAGAAGCTGTATGATCAAAGAATTAATGTTATGTTCCACTTATCATGGTTTTGAAAGATCTGAAAACTAATTAATCTTTGAAGTAATGTCTGCACAGAATATGTTTTCTTTTCTCCTTATGATACCAGTATTTCTGGTTTTTAGTCCATTTTTCTAGCCTAGAAGAGCTATTTGTTGCTAGATGATAGACCACTGTACATGCTGGTCTGCTGTTTTATAGTTCTGTCTAGGATATTAGTTTATATGAATATTCTATATAAATAATGATGTTTATTAAATTATACAAAATGTTTACTTCAAACCAGACACTGTTACAAGCCACACACACACACACACACACACACACACACACACACACACACACACACACACAGTAGTACAAGGTCAAATACATATTTTACAATTGAGGATGCTAACGCTCCAAGAATTAAAGTGCCTTAGTCAAAGGTGTCATAGCTGTTAGAGTTTTGGGACTATTCTAGAAATAACAGACAATTCATCTCTTTTTGTGTACATGGAGGGTGTTACAAGGACTGTGCATATTATAAACATGTGCTTTAACTACTGAACAATGCCAGCTGCATGATCCATCTCCTGGTGGTTATATCATGTAATACAACTTAAGTCTTCCTGATAGTAGGAATCTGTTTGATTCAAAATTTTAGGGTTTATAAACAATGTTGTAGTATAGCCTGAAAATAAGACATTTCACAGGAATAGTGTATCTGTGAGAGAAGTTTTCAGATGTTGAACTTTGAAGTCAAAGAGTGTATTGATTTTAATTTTGATACACAGTGCCAACTTGACCTCTGCATAATATTTGTCAAAAATGTTTCATCTTAGGGCTTCCTTCTAATTGCTGGTGACATACTGATTCCCTCTCTAAAAGTGTATCTTTTGGCCCTGTCAGTACCACAGTGCCTGAATAGAGAGTAGAACCACTGTTAGATACTCTTTAAGAATGGGCCTGGCAACCTCTGTCCCCAGGCAACTCAATCAGAAAAAGACAGGAGACCTAGCACATGAGAAGCATGCTTTAGGCCCTGAATTAGATGTTTAATCCTTCAGCCATCTTTGAGGAGTATGGTTCCTAGATCACACATAATGGAAGACAAATAGGCAAGATTTCAACAGATTCTAAAATATTCAATAGAACAGTACACTGGTGCTCACTAAAAAATTTACAGACATTTTTCTTCCACAGAAGCAATCATGTGGTGGATTTTCTAGCAGGTATTAATTGGGAGTCCTTAACACATTCAGTTCCTAAACCATTTACACAGCAATTAGGTTAGAGTTTAGAGACTGAGGACTCAGCCTTAGTTGACTGCTCCATAATTAGAATGATGGGTGTAAGGACAGATTGTAACCTATGCCTCTAATCCATGTGTTTTAAATCCAGATTCCTATGAACCCCTCATTGTGTCACACTTACTTGCAAGAGCATCTCACAGAACTAAAAAAAAAAAAACCCACTTCATTATATTTATTTAAAACTATCCCAGGTGATGCAGATAAATAGCCAGTTGGAAAAGTCTGAAGAAAGGCATGTGGGCAGGTTCATGGGGCTTCTGTGTCTTCCTTTTGCCAGGAAAGCTTACACTTCCCAAGTCTATCCACTGTTCACTGCTTCAGAAACTCTGTAATCCTGTTTCTTTATTTATTTGTATTATAAATGCTTCATTGCTTGGGCATGATTAATTGCAACTCTGCTCATTGGTGAACAACTAAAATTTTAGTTTCTCTCCCACAGATGCCCTCATTCTCAACTCTCCAAAGCCTTGATTTATCTTGTAATCAGTCCCTACTTTAAATCTACAAAGAAGTTTCCATTAATACATCATTCTTGTTCATTCCAGATATTTAAAGGACTTCGGTATCACAGCAGTAATAGATACACCTAAATTTGAATTCTGAGAAAATTAATTATAACATAACCTACCAGAACTATATTTAGTACCAAGTAGATTTGCCCTATAGCTTTAGGGTTTAGTTCAGCTCTTCTCAACTTGTGGTTCAAGACTCCTTTGGGGGTCAAATGACCCTTTCACAGGGTCACCTAAGACCGTAGGAAAGCACAGATATTTACATTACAGTTCATAACAGTAGCAAAATTAGTTATGAAGTAGCAATGAAAAATGATTTCACGGTTGGGGGTCACCACAACACTAGGAACTGTATTAAAGGTTCACGGCATTAGGGTGGTTGAGAACCACTGGTTTAGTTCATCATGGTGGGGGAGGCATGGCAGCAGGAACACAGAGAGCTGGTCCTGTCACATCTCCAATCAGGAAACAAAGAGAGAATGATGCTGCAATAGCTTTTGTTTCTGTAATCCAGTCTAACATCATGGTCCATGGGATAGTATCACCACAGTAAGTTTAGGCCTTTCCACCTCAGTTAAAACTTTGGAAAAACCTTAACAGACATGCCCAGAAGTTTGTCTCTTAGGTGACTCTAAATTCCATCAGCTTAACAAATTATTCATCACAAGTCTATTCCTCATCAACTTAATACTCAAACGTAGCAATTTTTTTTTTTGTGTGTGTGTGTAGTGCTGGGGATTAAACATAGGATGCTGTTCATGCTAAATAAGTGCTCTATTCAGCTTCTTCCCAGCATCAAAAATCATTCTACCATAGCCCTCAGTGGCTCATGAACATCTCATAATGTAAAATGCATTCAGTTTATTTATAAGAGTTTCCAAAATCTTAGCAGTTCTAGCATTATTCAAAAGCCCAAACTTCAAAGTCTTTTAAGAAGTTGATGAGCAACTCAATTTTTAGTTGCAACTCAAGGTAATTCTGAGCCCTGCACACACACACACACACACACACACACACACACGCATGCGCACGCACACACAGTATACAACAACAAAATAAATATTCCCATTCCAGAATGAAGAGATAAAGGTAGAGCAAAGAACGATTGGCCAAAGCAAGACTACAATCCACCCATCATGTCAAACACAAAATTCGACAACTTTATCTTGTGGTCATGATGGAATCATCTGGGCCCTGGCAGCTGTGGATAGCTTTCGTTTTTCAGCCTTAGCACACATCACTCTCTTTTAGTAAGTTCCACTCCATGCATACAATTTTCTTCACCAAATCTTAGTTGGTTCTAACACCGTTAACACCCTGGGAACTATAATACAATTTAGGTTTCACCGTCACAGCTTCAGACAATGACTTCTCAAAACCCTTTTACTAATCATCTGACTCTACTACATATTATTGGGCTTTAGCAGCTTTCTGAAAACTTCATGCAAGCCTAAATTATTAACTCTCAAATTTTAAGGATCTGTCAATCCAGGACCATGTGGATGTTGCCGCCAAGGTCCGTTGCCACCTTGACATGTAGTTTGGCCCTTCTACCACAACTATTGTGTCCTCTGTGTGTTTGGATGGCCAAATCTGTGAATAAGCAACCTCAGGGAGATGGTTTCTAGTAAGAAATAATTTTGGTAGTATTTTCAGTCCAGATTCTCTTATTATGAGTGAATTTTTATTTTTAGAAGTTGCAGACCATGATGGTTGATGTCTTATCCTCATGCCGCTTTTTCTATTTTTTTTATGAACAACGTTGTTTATCTCTTTAATGACATTAATCTCTTCAACAATTATAGTTGTTTTTATCTCAACTGCCATGTCTATAACTTTAACCTCACTCACACCCCGTTATTCTCTGAACATTTTCACACTGCTTTGATCTACTTGGTTTATTCTCATGGGCGAACAGGATACAGACAATGCACAGTATCCATTGCACAGCCTGAATGCTATCTTCTCCCAAACAAACTACTCCACTTTTAAAATTGAAAATAGATTTTTTTCCCACATAGTCTACTCTGACCAAGGTTTTCCCCTCTCTCATCTCCTTCTAGATCCTCTACACCTTTCTGCCAATTCAACTCCATACCTTTTTTTCTCTCTATCTTTAGGAAATAAACAAGCAAGGAAACAAACAAACAACTAGAATAAAATAAAACAAAAAAAAAACAGAAAAAAACATAGAAAAAGCAGGAGAAGCACATACACATATACACAGAGAGGGAGGCCAGTCATTGCTTTTAAAACTCAGCTCCTCTAGAGTTCTCACGACATGAGGATTAGGTTTCAGATTCTTTGCCAAATTATAAGATGAGTATCTTCTAGCCCAGTCCTCACTAGCAGTCCGGTTCCCCTCTAACAGCTTTTGATCTTGCCCTCTACTCTGCACATTTCTTTCAGCATTCTTCTCCTGCAAACCTCCCACAACAACACAGTAAGTTCTTACCACATTCTAGAACATCAGTACCCTGCAGCTCCAGCCTTTTCCATACCTTTTTCAAAAACCAGTTCCAAAGGACTATTAACCACATGGTTAGTTTCATCACAGTAAGAGACCTATTCCTTGATACTAATTTTCTGATTTAGTTACTTTTCATGTTCCTGCGACAAAATACCTACCAGAAGTGACTTTAGAAAGGGTTTATTTTGGGTCATGTTTTGGAGTACAGTTTGTCATGGTGGAGAATCCAGAAGAGGCTGGTCATACTAAAATCGCAATCAGAAAACAGATACTGATAAGTGCCCATGCACCATTCATTTTCTCTTTGTAATTCAGTCTGGGATCTCAGCCCATGGGATGAACCACTCACATTTAGAGTGGATCTCTCCATAGGAGTTAATTCTTTCTGAAAACACCCTCAGAGTAAACTCAGGGATCTGCCTCTTAAGTGATTTCAAACCTCACAAAATTGACAACTGAGATAAACTAACACCTATATTTAACCAACTCATCCTACTGCACTGTGTTGTTTCACATCCTGAGGATATTTTCGTCTTTTTATCTCAATGTTGATTTTCACTTTTCTCTTAAAGGTGTGGGACTTTAATGGATATTGTCACTACACCCTAAATGCTGGGCAAGATGGAGTTGTGGATATTTCACAGATCCTGGTTCTTAAGAAGACTATCCTGGTTGTGGGCTGGGAGAGGTATGATATGCTTATGTAAATTGTCAGAAGGGAAAATGAGGATGCTTTTGTTTGAATCAAAGTATAAAAGGAGAACAAAGAATTCTCATTTGGTTATGAGTCATTAACTTGTTGGTAGCCTAGGCAAGTGAGTTGGAATCAATTAGATACTCTGTGAATAAAATACAGTAAAATTACCCAGCTTGGCTGGCTAGGGGAACCATTTTGGGGTTTTCTCCTGGGTTTGGAAATGTGAGTCTTATTTTAAAAATTCCAGATAAATATGTACTACCATTTCTTAAATTTCCAAGTCTCTCCTCTATTGTAAATCCAATAAACTCTTAGTATTGTAAATTGCCTCCCCCAATTGCACAGGAAAACTTTCACTTTTCTTTTGATACATTTTCATACCCTGCATCTCCAAGTGTATCCACATCTCTTCCATAAACCAGTTCCAAAGGCTCACGAACCACAGGTTATGGTCATCACAGTAACAGCCCTATTCCTTGCCATCGGAGAGAAATGGCTCTCTGACACCTGAGCCAGACCCTTCTCCAGTCACTGTGAAAATGCACCTCACATAGCATACTCTCTCTTCCATAGGTGTACTTCTTTCACACCATTATTAGGAAAATCATTTTTGTTTTCTTTTACTTTTCTTGAGAGAACTAAGGGATCATGGAGAGGGTGTTTCTATGTCATTGTATAAAGGTCAGGAAAATAAAGTGTGTTCTGTTTTGAGAATTTATCACTTAGGATTTTGATAATTCACAAAATATCACCATATTAAGTAACTTTCCCGACATTGTTTGTTATATAATCTTAACATTTATGGACTGAAGCTAGGGTTCAGACATTTTTAAATCAGCTGTGTATGCTGGGTGATTTTTTTCAGTCTTCAGAAAGACATTTTTTTTTTCAATCTTGAAATGATTATATGTGGACTAACTGTTTTCAAGGGCAGTTTGATGATAAAGAAAATGTAGTTCAGATCATTCCACTTGATATTAAAGACCAATTCAATCATCGTTAGCTGGAAGGACAAGGCTTCTTCACATCCCTGGGAGCAATCATTATCCATTATCAAGTTACAACTCTTCAGCAGGCTAGGGCTAAGAGGTCTACAGCTAAGCCATAGTTATGAATAAATTTAAATCTCTAATTCCATGGGAGGGTTAGGGTATTTTATCTAGCTGATCCAGTTTATATTCTGAACAGGAAAAAAATGAATGAAAACAAAATTCACAGACAGCATTTCTTTATATTTTTTAGATAGTCATAGTTAAAAATTAGCATCAAAGCTAGTATTTCTGATTGTGAATAAGACAAAATTTAAAGTGTTTGATATATCAAGTTATTGAAAAGTGGCCTAAAGAAACATTTTGCATGTGATATACATTGGTGGACTGTTAGTTACTTCCTGCGAACTACGACAAGATTTAGGAAGACTAAAATGAAAGAAAATTAGTACTCTTCCATCTTCGTCTCCATTTTTTTCTGTCTTTTTCAGACTTGTCAATCTTGGGCCCTTTATCTGGAGATTGCATTAATGAATTATCAGCTAAGTTATGCAACATTTATGGATGTGGATTTCAAAAATATGTTTCCTTAGAGTCAATACTTTAGGATGGATTTTTCTTGAACCAGACAGTCATTTCTACCATGCAGCTTTTAGCTCATAAAGCCAAAGGGCAATTGCTTGGTTGTATCTGAGGAAATATGGCCTTGAAACCAGCTCAGTATGGTTCAGTGATTAACAAAGAAAAAGTAAAGATTGACAATCATCTTATCAGACTTTCTGTAAAATCCAGGTAGAGAGCCTCTTGGGTTAAAGTGAAGCTTTAACTTCAGGCTCTATCTCAGGATAGAGACTGGTCTGATAATTATGCTCAGTATTGAGTAGAAATTGCTTTTATTGAATTGAGGCACCTAAATATACTAACTGGTTTATTTTGTTCCTGGTGCTGTGAAGCAGTGGGTACTTTACATACCTTATCTAATTTAATCCTTACCTTCATCTTAGTAGGCAGGCAGTGTCTTCTAGAAAACTCAAACCTCTGACTTAAGCTGTTACCTCTAAGCTCACCCATCTACTTTTTTACTAGATATCTCTCACTGAAATCCAAGATTCAGCATGTTCTAAACTGAACGCATTGTTTAGTCTCTTCTCTGACATCAATTTCCTCTTGGATTTTGGGCTTCACTTCATGGCCCCAGGCATAGACCTACATCATTTTTATTGATTTTTTTCTCCAACATACAACCTAATTGTCCTAAGGCTTATTCATTTTATATCCTGAGTATTTGGAAACCTGCATCTGTGAGTACTACATCTGTATTCTTTAGAGCATCATGTCTGCTCGGATGAATGCTATAGCACTTTAGCTTGTCCTTTTCTCCCCATTTCCCAATCTATGAGGAATGGAACAGAGCTGGTAAATACCTTCAGTGCCAAAGTACAAGTCTATCTGACCCTTAAAATGGCTGAAAACTGGCTCATTCTGAACTTTAAATTTGTTTTTGGCAAAGTCCAAACTAAAAAAACAAAAAAGAATTGCATTTGAGGTGGAAAAGGTGAGAGGTAGAGTGTGGATTCTTGGGATATTTTAAGGATCACTGTCTTTTCAAATCAAAGTTTTCAGGTTAGGTTTTAAGGGAAAGGTGCCAAGTAATAAGTTTTTCAGTGTTTTGACATACAAGGTCAAATGTCAAAAGGGCTACTTTTTGTAGAATATTATGAAAAGCATTACATGCCTTGAGTGGTGTGCCCTGAATATATCTATATCAATTTAATATGGGAATCTTGGCAAAAAGACATTTGACATTGACAGTTGGCTTACATAATAAATATAGGATTGACCTATGTTTCTCACTCTCATTCTACACTCACCCTCCCCTTAACCTACTAGTAGATAAACTTAGAAATATATACACATGATATTGTGATAGTAAACTGAATTTCAGATCTTCGAATTTTTTTATTTATAGTATCTTCCTAAGCCTCAATTAATGGTATTCATATTAAAATTATTATTTTTAATAAGGAGGAATAATTTTTAAACTGTGTTTGATAGATACTTGTACATTGCCTGTTATGTGTGAAATATTATTCTAGCATTGATAGTACAGGTGGAAAACTTTTTGTTTCATAAGTTTTTCTTTCTTTCTTTTTACTGAAGAAGAGACAGAAAAACAAAAAGGAGACAAACAAAAAAATATAGAACACAATGATGAATGTTACCAAGGAAAATGAAGAACAAGAAGGGATGGTGGACTCCAGGGAGAATCCTGGGGTGGAATGGTCACAGAAAGCTCTCTTTAAGCAGATGGTTTCCCTCATTCAGTTCAAGAAATGAGGATCCCTTGTTTCTTTGTACTTATAATCTAACTGAGGATCTTTGAGATACAATTTTAATCTAATTAGTGAAAGTGAATAATTCAAGAGGTCAGAAGGGAGTTATTTCTTCACATGCAAGTTCCTATAGGACCTTCATAGAATATGAGTGGCCTGAGAAGATGGTGCATAGGATACACTAAAAGGACAGAAGATACCACAAAGGAAAATGAAACATCTGGTGTAGCATGAATCTTAAAAGGTCTTATTAAATAAGAAACATGGGAGCCAGATATTGGGGTGAATGCTGAAAGATGAGAGAAACCAAACAAGCCACAGTTAACCTCACCTTGCCATCTTCTCAGCCGATCCTGTTTCCACGAATCTTCAGACTGAAAGGCTCTGAGTCCTCTCCTCACCTGAATGATCTCAGCTGAACTGCTGTTAAAAGCCCGAAAGCTTAAAAAGCTTCTACTTCCTGGTCCTCACGCCTTGTTTTGTTTACCTTTCTGCTTCCTGCCATCACTTCCTGGGGTTAAAGGCGTGTGTCTTTCCCAAGCAAGACATGAGATCTCAAGTGCTGGGATTAAAGGCAAGTGTCACCATGCCTGGTTGTTTCCAGTGTGACCTTGAACTCACAGAGATCCTCATGGATCTCTACCTCCAGAATGCTAGGATTAAAGGCATGTGCTACCACTGCCTAACCTCTATGTTTAACATAGTGGCTGTTTTGTTCTCTGACCCCCAGATAAGTTTATTGGGGTGCACAATATATCAACCACAATCTGGAAACAGAGAACAATAAGATTTCGGTTTGGGCAAGATAATGTTCTTCAGTAACTTAGCCCTGGATATGCCTGACATTTTTAAACTTCCCTGTAAAACAGTAGATTTGAAACCTTGTAATCTATTTGTACAATTCAGATGATCATAGTACTTTATTTACTATATAATCTCTATTTTAATAAAATATTATTTCTTCAATGTTGTGCAAAGAATACTACTTCATAGCTTTTTATGACCTTGCTCCAAAGTTCATTGAAAATGCACACACACACACACACACACACACACACGCATTGCTAAGAGGCAATGACAGAAGAACAGAGAGAAACAATTCTCAAGAAGGAGATTAAGTCTATATATTATTGGATCTGGAAAATCAGGCTTTCATATTTGAATTTTGTAATGTGAGAAATGGAAACCCAGGAAGTGTTTTTTTGTTTGTTTTGGTTTTCTTCGAGACAGGGTTTCTCTGTGTAGCTTTGGAGCCTGTCCTGGATATTGCTCTGTAGACCAGGCTGGCCTTGAACTTACAGAGATCTGCCTACTTCTGTCTTCCAAGTGCTGGGATTAAAGGCACGCATGACCACCACTCAGCTAGTGTTTTTAAGCAAGGCTTCAGCCTCATCTCTCATTGTCTTCTCCCCTTCCCTTGCATGCTTCTTTTTCCCATGTCCTATATATTTATATGGTCTATATAGTAAATATAAATCCTCAACTGGACCTCCATGATCTGTGCTCTGGACTCCCATGTCCGTTAATCAATGCTGCTTTGGTACTTAGCACATTTCATTTAATGTTTTAGTCATTTGGGGCTACTGATTCTAAATGTTTAAGACATTTTGTGGAGAAGCAATACTTGCTTGAAGAATGAGGTATTAAAAGCTCAAGAATGTAAAGGTGAGTCTAGTATCAGGATGAAGATTTCATCTGGGGAGAGTAGATTTAGCAGCAGTGAGACTGGATTAGGAACCTCTTACAGTTGTTGACCAGTGGGGTGGAGAGCTCTGTACTAGGAAGCTCTAAGTGGCCGTTTAAAGTGGAAACGAAAAGAATGACTATGTCACACTTGCATGATGTAAAATGTAGGTATTTGTGACCAGAGGGAAAATGGCACATGCGAGGCTGTAAGGATGGCCTGTAAACCAAATTCTAGAATTCAGGACAGTATATGGAAAAACGCTGGCAACTTTTGATTTTTCTTGTGTTAAGATATGTTAGCAATGGAAGGATAATATGTATAGAATCTCTGACTGGCAAACTGAAACCAATCAATCCTGGTAAGCATTGTGGATGTAGATCAATAGAAAGCCATTTGTATGGAACCAACATTAGAATCCATGCTGATACATGGAATCTCTGAATGAAGAGAGAGAGAAGAGAAACAGTGATAATAAAGAACATTAAGATCAAAAGGGTGAGAGAAAGAAGGGTCAAGAAAACGGAGACTCAGGAATGAATAATAAATAGGGCAAGCAGAAAAGCAAGAACTGTGTACTGTGTTCTGTTTCCGGAGCGTGATCCATGATAGTCATTCCTTTTGTTTTGAGTAAATAGCAAGTAATATATAGATGATTGATAAACAAGCAGATAGCAAAATGTTGTCAAATCCGGTGCTCAAAACATCCAGGAGAAATGGACTGGGAAGTGTGAGGCAGTCAGTTTGAGTTTCTAATTGAATATTTTCTCCATGGATAAACTTCACATGGCTGGACTTCCAGATTCTTTTTCCAACTGTAGGAACTTGGATATCATGATTAAAAGAAGAGTGACATCTGCTGGAAATGGTTTACTGTCTACCTATTTTCCCTCTTGGGCTAGTTTCCTGTCCCCCACTCCTCCACGTCACAGAATACGTGGGTGAGCAGCCCATCTGAGACAGGGGGCCTGGGAGGTCACTTTGAGACACACATACTTGGGTCTGGGAGAGGGTGGAGCCTGCCTCCACAGCCAGACTCACAGCAAATGCCAACAACACACGGCAATTTACCAGTGTAATGCGTTTTGAACACTGGGAACAAGAATGTCGAGGAGGAGAAGCAGCTTCTGGTTCACAAGTGAAGATGCACATTTGGTTTGACAATGAAGCGGGAGAGGAAGCAAGATGTCAGGAGGGGAGGGAGAATGAGAGTGAAGGCTCAAGCTATGGTAATGGACGGTCATTTGAAGAGAGGGCAGCCATGAAAAGAACGGGAGGCTTAATAGTGGTTGTCCGCCAGAGCTCAAGACACCGAGTCGGAACAGGGCAGTGCTGATTTTCCCATAAACTGTCATCTACATTTTCTCATTCCCTCCTGGGCACCAGACTGTCTGTCTTCACCATACTCTACACTCAGACTGGCCAGCAGTACCTCAAGGTTGACCTCTCTAAAACTGTTATTTCTATGTTTTCCATATCTCATACTTCTTGTGGATGGCAATTTTCAAACACTTTCCTCGAATGGCGACTTTTAAAGATACAGTGAATTCCAAGAGAATAGACTCTATGGCTACCGTAATATCATACGGTGATGGAAAATATCATAGGGATGATTATAGGTAAACACCCTAAGAAGCATCTTTGATTAAAGAAACCATATTGATTTAATTTAAACTACCAGGCAATATTTGTTCATAGACCTACTCTAGTTTTTTGTTGTTATTGCCATAAAACTCTTAGTAGTTTCACGTGAGGGAATTTTATTTCAGAGTCTTGGAAACATATTTAATCTGATAAATGGATGTATCCTTGGTTTTAACAGTTATGGGAGCATAATTAACCTTCCCACATTAAGTATTTATAATTTACCAGAGATTTCATGTAAGAATTTTAAAGAAACTTCAGTGGGCAGCTTACTTTATTATGGATGACAAGTGGTGATAACATTTTGGGTGGTATAGTCTTTCAGACTTTTCAAATTGCACCATTCAAGTGGATAATGGCTACTCAATATCAGTACCGATCTTCAATTCAGAGCTAAATTCTATATCATTTTACAGAGCAGTTACTGTGTTTCGACACCAGAACTTCAATCAGTTTTCCATCCAGTCTGAAGAGTGGAAAGGGGGAGTCCATCATCAAGATGACATCTTGTGTGCCTCATTTTTACCCCCGCAAACTCTTGCTACAGGTAAATCGAGTCTTCTCTGGACAATGGATTAGAGATCGTTTGTTAGCTTTGGGTAAATTTAACAAAAAAGACTTTTCTCAACTGAAAAGTGAATAGATTTCCCAATGAAGCCATCTTATAGCTCCTTTAAGCCCTTATTTCTATGGTAGTTAGGACCACCAGCTTCCATGGCTGTATCCTTGGTTTCACACACTGGCTATGCTAACTAACTATGGATGATATTGTGACTTATTTAAATTTTAATTCATAATTCTGTCTGGGTACATTTTTGTTTTAAAGTATTGATAGCCAGTATAATGTTTTAATATAGTGCTTGACACACAATAAACTCATTAGTGAACACTAACTTTGATTGTATTGTTCATTTTTCAAGAGCAGTAAGGTAAGAATCATGCCTTGGTGGCACTCAAATCCTTCTTAATTAGAATATCTTAACTCTCCTTTATATCTATCTTAGATAACATCATAGGTATTGCATGGAACAAATTAACTCTTTAGCATAATCTAACTCCTAATTCATTCTAATGCCCTCAGTTATACAGGGAAAATGTTAATCTAAGCACTTTACTAATAATGCATTTTGGAGTCATAGTAGATAGTAGTAGATTTACCGTGGGGAGCTGGAATCCATACCCTTACCTAATAGTTTCTGAGCTAAGTAGAGTGCTCTGTCCAGAACAGTACAAAACTTAATATGTTTTTTCTCCTCTTCCCAAATCTTAGGAAGTCACCATCTATATGCCTCACCCAAACTCAGCTGTGCTCTGTGCTCCCCACTTGCCATTGTCCCTCTGCTCAGTAACGGACTGTCCTCAGTGACCACCGAGTGTACCATTTGGACACTGATATGTGATTTGTCCACAGCACAGGCTTGGTCATCATTTTTTCTGTTTGAGCTTTTCTCTTGTTCTTATGAAAACAAAACAAAACAGGAACAAATGACTTCCCGTAGGGAGAATTGTAGAGCTGGAGAAAACATTTCACAAAGAAATCAGATGAAAGAAATGCAAATAACTCTCTCTGTTACACAAATAGTGTAGGAACAGAACTCTAAGAATTTACACTTTGTCAATATCTGCCTAGTGCTTAACACCACTCTACATACTTTTATTTTTAAAATTACTACATAAGTACATAAGTACAATGGTTAACCCAATCATATAGATGAAAACATTTTGGCATCAAGATGAGTTAATATCCTATGTAATGATACATAGCTAATAATTGGCAGAACCTAGACTCAGACTAACTGTTTAACTTCAGATCCTTTATTCAGAGTGATTTATTAGAGTAAAATAATATAGCTAATTGACTCATATCCACCAACTACATGGGTTACTTTATAAATATTAATATTCTACAGTTAATAACATACCAGGTATCATTATTACTCATGTCTCCAAAAATAAAGAATACCTACTATTTATAAGATTTTATATGATACACAATGATAATGGCTTCCTTTTGTCTCTGCTTGCATGTTTCTATACAATCATCTGGTAATTTATGCTGTTTGCCCTGGCTCCTACAGGTAGCTATGATGGAGAAATTGTTCTGTGGAATAGCAGCACAGAAAATGCTCACCATGTCCTTCACCCTGATTACCAGAGGCAGTTAACATCCAAATTAGGTGAGTGCAAATTTGAAACTGAAATCTTGGGTTGAGTTGTAGTACAGTAAGCCTGGCTGTTTATGTATGCACCTTATGCTGTGTATACCTGATTTATAGATGACTGGCTGTAAGCTCCAAGGATTAGTGATAGTGTAAGAAGAACCTTAAGACTGACTTGGCTTTACAAATTATCCAGCACTCCAGTTTTCTATTTATACTAAGTCAGCATTTCTGTATTACTGACAGCAGGGAGCAGGACTCTCATTTTTATTTAGTTTTGTTTTAGCCAATAAAACTTGCGGAATTGCCTATGAGTGATCTTGGGTATCCTTTGGTAGGAAAATGGGAACTATGCTTACTTGACTGGCTGTTCAGCCTCAGTCTGAGCTTGTATTAAATATTATGCCACCTGGATATCATAAATTATTCCTTACTTTAGAAACTCGAGAGGAGCATTAGACAGGAGTATATTATATTTTATAGCAGTTAGCAGAGAACATGAATATTTTTTACTTCAGTAAAGTGTCTCCACAATTGCCTTTCATGTTTTATCTTAGTTTCTTTAGAAACTAAAGGTTTTTCTTTAGATTGGTTTCTTTAGATAATAGTTATTTCATTTCCTATGGTCGAGTTAGTTCCTATTGTCTCAATCGGGTAAGCTCATAGAGAACACATTTTGAAGTACTGGCTACTAGATGCAGTGTGTGTGTGTGTGTGTGTGTGTGTGTGTGTGTGTGTGTGTGTGTGTGCATGTGTATGAAAAGCTGAAGAGTAATTTATTGGGAGTAAGAAAACCAATTTAACAATTTAAGATTTTGAGGGATTATTTGGCTGCTGACACAAAGCTTTGACCTGCCTTATGTAGCTAGAGTTTTCCTGCCTGGCCCACAGTCAGGACAAATCTCTCTCACCTGCCAGTCCCACAGCTGCTCAGACCTAACCAAGTAAACACAGAGACTTATATTGGTTACAAACTATATGGCCATGGCAGGCTTCTTGCTAACTGTTCTTACAGCTTAAATTAATCCATTTCCATTAATCTATACCTTGCCACGTGGCTTGTGGCTTACCGGCATCTTCACATGCTGTTTCTCATCATGGCGGCTGGCAGTATCTCTCTGACTCAGCTTTCCACTTCCCAGCTTTATTCTCCTCCTTGTCCCACCCATACTTCCTGCCTAGCCAATGGCCAATCAGTGATTTATTTACTGACCAATCAGCAACACACTTGACATACAGACCATCCCACAGCAGCCTTATGTACAAAGAACTAACCTCATTAATCTCAACATTCCAAGGAGATGGTGTAATTCTGCCTCTTTCTCTCCCTTTGCCTTCAAGAGAGTACTATCTATATTTAGAGCCTTGTAACTGTGGCTACCACTAAACACATAGAGAAATAAGAGAAAGTAACAATACTTGTATTGGTTATTTTCCTATTGCTGCACTAAAACAACAGGTTAAAGACAATTTATAGAAGAGAGAGATTATTTACATTTATGACTCTAGAGGATTTAAGTAAATAACGGCAAAGTGGAGGCAGGGTGACAGGAACACTAAGCCGAGGACTTACCTCTTCAGCTGCAAACGTGACACAGAAAGTGAACTGGGAATGCATGTAGCTCTTCAGAGTCAAAGCTTGCCTCCAGTGACGTAGTTCCTCCAGCAAAGCCAAGCTATTCCCAGACAGCACTACCAACTGGGAACTAGTATTTAAACATTTGAGCCTCTGGGTGACATTCTCATTCAAATCACAATACCCAACTTATGAAAGACACTGAGAGCATTGTTACATTCCTCCTCCTCTTCCTCCTTGGGTGTGTCTGTGCATGTGTGTCTGTGCTGATTTAAGTACACGTGTGCATGTGCACACAGGCAAGTGGAGGCTGGAGGACATCACCCACCATTCCTCAGGTGCCCTCCACCTCGGTTGCTATGTTGTTCTGTTTTTTTTCAGACAAGGGTTCTCACTGGTCTAGAACTTTTGAAGTAGACTGAGCTACTGTGGCTATTCAACCCCAAGGATCCACCTGTCTTCATCTCCCCATCAGCGCTGGAATCCAAGTGCATGCTATAATAAAATGGGTTCTGCAGCTGGAACTCAGGCACTCCTGCCTGTGTGGCAAGCACTTTACCAACTGACTTATCGCGCCACCCAGAGCATTACTATATTTTTCACTTTGAAAATTTGAAGGTATCTCCCATAGGGATTTTACAAAACTATCTGCAAGCTATCAATTAATTCTGATACAAACATTTTCAGTTTTCGTAATGTGGCCTGAAGATGATAGAATTATATAATTAAACTACCATTAGGGATGTCTTTTCCAGAGTAATCCACTAACAAATGGAACCATTAAAGAAGATTATTTAAGTATGCATATATTTATTCATTTGATTTCATGTTCATTAAATACTTGCAAGATTAGCATTAACTAGAATTTCATGCTGTTAGTGACACATTTATATTGAGACCTCTGGAATGTTAACAATGACTAAGATATACAGTTCTAATTAATTCATCACAAGGAAAAACACAGGAAGTGTGCCTGGCATATGCAAAGCAAAAATGAAATCAAGCAATCTTTTCAGTTGAGGTTGTAGAAGAGAATAGTAGGTGGCTTGATATGTGATATGAGTCGGTAGGGAGCTGACTCAATATGTGTTGTGAGACTTGATGACGCCATCTCACCCAAGGCCAGGGTGGAGATGGTCTATTGTTGCTCAAGCATGCTGGTTTGAACAGAAGATGTTTCTCTTCACCAAGAGTGCTGTCCTTTTCTTCATCACAGACCCAGAAGCCCAAAAGCTTAATACCAAGAGGAGCTGCTCAGCTCACTGCTTGGCACAGCAGGCCACCCTTGCTGCCCAAAATTTTGAGAGTGACACAGAAGGTAATAATGCTGTTATGAAGCTTTGCTTCCTTGAAGCAAGAAAAAACAACGCAGCAACAGGTAAAACATATGTTTGCATTTGCCTTTTCCTATTTAAGAAAGGAAGTTCAATATATTTTATTATCTAGGTCTTACAGTATTTGACTTTGTGTAGCTATCAAGCCTGCCCTGGTTCATGAAAGGCTAGGGGCACTTGGACAGGAAGCTTATTCTGGGGAGGGTGGTGAGTGGATCTACCTAATACTTTACCCATTGTCTAGTTTGAGATGAGAGCAAGAAAAATTCCAACAATTATTTCGTATGGCAAACAACTGATACCACTGTTTCAGTCATGACGTGTAGATGTTTTAGACGGGCAGAGGGCACAGTTAGATACATGTTACAAATATGTGAGTCAATGTGTGGGTCCACATGTATCAAAACTAATCATATCTGTTTCTGTGTTGAGGAGGTACTGAGGAGGTAAGAGATTGGACTCAACTGGGAGGTTTGAATGGACTGCCTATCCCAACACAAGGGTTACCTGGTTCACGTCTTGAATATTGTTTGGGGATGTTCAGCACTTGTTTGCTACTTGATTTTTATTCATTGTAATAGGTCCAAGTCCCATTTGAATTTTTTGTGAAGAGAGATACTAGCATTGGTGGTACCCTGTGACTATTTGTGGTGAGCTGCTAGTATATAGACAAAATTACAATGTGCCTACTTTTGTAGCATGAAGTGGATGCAGCTTACATCTTGTTCTACAAAATCTAACATAGAGAAGATTCATTGAATTGTCACCTAAATTGTATTTTGAGAATTATTTTCGTGTCTGTGTAACATTAGGGATCTAGATAGATATGAGCATTATATGTTTGGAAAAAGAAATGAACATATCTGAGCTATAGTTTGTATAATCACTTTTGCACATTGAATTTGCAACTGGAAAACCTGTGCGATAAAATTCACCATCAATAAAGTTATACCTCTACTTGTTTCAAAAACCTAATGGAACATCTAAGATGAATTTGAAACTGATTACAAAACTGTCATTGTTCAAAACATAGTTATCCTCACATTATGAACATGAAACATTATCCTAAAATTACTCCATTCCTGATAACTAATTCTTCTTAATGTTAGGTTTCTAAATTGTTCTTGCTGAAACAGACATACCATAACTTCCACCTTAACTCTATTGTTAATGGCCAGTACACTTATGTAAAAATGGAAAGCCATCTACAGATTTATCGAATAATAAATTTGCCACAGAGGAATACTTTCACAAAACATTTTGCATAAATGGAAAGTATAAATAGTTAGTTCCAGATCTATTAACAACAACAAAAGGGTTCCACAAGGACTTACAATAAAATTCCTGATGAAAAATTTAAAAATGAGCTCATACATAGAATCCATGATTTGCTGCTCAGTGGAGAATCAATATCTTTACTGACATGAGTGCGTACGTGCATCTAGACCCATGTATAAGGGTTGTTGCCTCTTGTGTACATGTCCAATGGCTTATTATGGAGAATAAGTTTTATATTTTCAGGATAGTACCATAATGTTTAAATTAGTATTTTGTAAATTTATCAAAGAAATAATTTTTATCAAAGTCTAATGCAAATAGTATCAATGTAATGAATGAGTAAAAGAAAACCAAACGGTGGAATATTTTATATAACCTGTGTCATTAATACTCCACACTAATTCTTAATATTATAGCAAGGGCCTCATAGAATAATTGCCATTTTATAATTTGGGGAGTCAGAATGGTGCCCAGAATAGATCGCAATGATACTGACTCTCCACTCTCATATGCTCCCAAAAGGGTGATCCGGTAGGAGAAGCTGCTTTGGGATTTCTGGGTTTATTTTTCTAATTTGGTTTCCCCTATGTAACAGGAGGTGCCAACCTGGTGTCATGTGGAGCATCTGGTTATGTCAGGTTCTGGGACACATTCAAGAAAGAACTTCTGGCTGAATTTTTGGCTCATGCTGGAGTTGGATCCATTATTATGTCTACTGATAAACAAAATCAATACCTTGCCACTGGAGATCCTGATGGATGGTTGAAAATCTGGAACATAGAGGTAAATGGAAAATATTCTCACAGCATCATCATTACTTTTCAGCACAATATCTAATAAAAAATGTATTTGGCTATGAATCACACCTTGTCTGTTTCCTAGATAAAGGAGGAAATGCTCTCTCCTATTTTAAAGAAACCATTTGCCTGGCAGTGATGGTGTAAGTCTTTAATCTCAGCACTCAGGAGGCAGAGGCAGACAGATCTTTATGAGTTTGAAGCCAGCCTGGTCTACAAATAGAGCTCCAGGACAGCCCGGACTACATGGAGAAACCCTATTTTAAAAAACAAACAAACAAAAAAGAAACCATTTGCATAGTTTGAGCAGAGACAGTTTTAAAATAATCCACATACACATGTATACACACACACACACATACACACACACACACACACACACACACACACACACACACACACCAAAAAAAAAAAAGGCAAAACAAAACAGACTTTTCTCAGTGCCGAATCTTAATATGCAGCCATATCAGTTGTCCAGTGTCGAAGTACAGTCTCATCAGTGCTTCACTGTAGCACTGTTGGGACACAAACAGCTGGATACACCTTCTATGAAACAAATTCTAAATGCCATCTAATGTGCTGCTCCTTCATCTACTGTTATCAACATCCTAAGGTAATTGACATAATAACTAATTACCTGCTCCATTAAAAAAATTGTAAGATGATGTAATATTAGATGTCTCCATGTGGCCAAGCTCCCCTCTATCAGATACCGGCTTATGTTTTATTTATTTTTTTAGTCTCTGACCCCCCCTCCCATTTTCTTTTCTCAAGTTGATCATTTCAGTGTCAAGATTTTGTCAACATTAATATCTTTGTTTCTATCCTTTATCATCATGAGCTCTCTCCTGAAGGTGAACCATAGGTTATCATTTCTAAATGCACCCTCCCATTTCCACATCAGACTTCTTAAAAATTGTCATTACATAACAATTCACTTAATATTTGGATTTTTAAAAATTTGGATTTTTTTTTTCATTCAGGACTATTGTACTAATTCCACCGAGAACAAAATCACCCAGCCTCCACCTTTGCTCAGATCATTTCAACCTCATGAGGACCGGATAAGTTCCTTGCAGATGTGTGAGCCAGGTGGTCATTTGATTATCATTTCCTCCTCTGCAGACTGCAGTGTCTGTGTGACTGGACTCTGCAATGCTCCTTCCTTAATCTTCGGTCAGGTATGCACATTCCTTCTTTGTTATTCTAGAATTTACTTGACAGTGAGTGTGAATCTGCCCTTATTTCCATGGAAGTCTCCTCTGCTGTCTAAAGTTTCCTAGTTATGAATGGCCTGATGGGCAATGCTGCAGCTGTAACTCTGTTATCACTTTCCCTGACTACCAGTAACTGAAACCAGCTCCATGGGGGTATGGGGGGAGGGGGAGGGGTACGTGTTTTTACACCTAGCCTGTTAATGCGCCACGAGAAAGGAGAGAGACATAATACGGGTTCCAAAGACTTTAATAACTCACCACATAAGCGGGTGGCCGATCAATCAGGGCTGCAGACAAGAATTCAGGAGCCTTGTTTCTCCTGACAGTCCCAAGCAGGGGCAGAAGTGGGGTTTGTTTGTTCGTTAATTCATTCATTCATTCATTCATTCATTTTGGTTTTTTTTTTTTTTTGAGACAGAGTTTCTCTGTGTAGCTTTTAGAGCCTGTCCTGGAACTCGCTCTGTAGCCCAGGCTGGCCTCGGACTCACAGAGATTCACCTGCCTCTGCATTCCAAATGCTGGGATTAAAGGCGTGCGCCACCACCGCCCGGCTCAGAAGCGGGGTTTATAAGCACAAAATCACAAACATTTTTTGTCAAATTACAGTCACAAATTTTACCAATCAGAAGTCAGATTAAGAATTTGTTTTCCATCATTGTTCACTGACACACAGTGCAAGCGTTTCAGTCCAACCAATCAGATTCATTAGTTCTTTCTGTCGTTAGGAAGAGCCACAATGTTTCTAAAGAATGAAATATAAAAATAATGACTATTTCTGTGGTTTAGGGAGGAGGTTGGTCATCCATCGGAAAGTTCTCAGCTCCCCTAGGGCTTGGGAACCTGAACTTTATTTCACCCTACAGCTAAAATGGAGTCTGAAGTCAAAATGGCAGCACTTAGGTCGAGATGCTTTTGCCTGCTCCCTTCAATGTGACATGGGAAGCTGGTGGGTCTTGATGGCTCATCGTATTTATTATAGGATTTTTTAGAAAAAAAAAACCAAAAACCTGAGTTTCATCTCTAGAGCTCCAACAGATCGTCAGCTGAAGCCTCCCCTGCTCACATCTCCTGTGGATCCTACAGACCATCCCCTTTTTACCCCACTATCCCCACTAGTCTCTGTGTCTTGGCCCCCAACTCCAGAAGTCATCTCCTGCTTAGCCACAGGCCATACCAACCAGAAAACCAGACAGGCTGCCCACAGACCTTCTCTGCTCTCTCTGTGTTCCCCTATACTAAATAAATCAGGGTTGTCCCTAGAACTGCAACAGATCACATCTCCTGTGGATCCCACAGACCATACATCCTCTCCTAGCCTTCATGCCCCTACTCATGGCTGTATACCAGCCTCTAACACCTACAGGCATTACCTGTGAACTCACCAGCTGAGCAGGCTAGGAAATCAGGCAACACATAGGCATCATACTCTCCAAAAATTCAGGGAGGAAACAGAAACCAAAGAACAAAGCATCCACCAAAGAGAAACCCAGAAATCAATACCTGGACATATAATCATCCCAAACCCATATGATTAGATGCCAGTATAAAAACATAATCAATAACAGTCAGGACAATATGTTTGTCCTTGAGCCCAGCTATTTTACCACACCAAGCCCTGAGTGTTCCAACATAGCTGAAGCACAAGGAAAAAAAAACCTTAAAACCAACTAAATGGAGATGATAGATCTCCTGGGGCCTATGCTGGGACACTTAGCTCAGCCTGGGTGAAGGGAGGAGGGGACTGGACCTGCCTGGACTGAATCTACCAGGCTGAGCTGAATCCCCAGGGGAGTCCTTGCCCTGGAGGAGATGGGAATGGGGGGTGGATTGGGGGGAGGACAGGCGGGAGGAGGGAGGACAGGGGAATCCATGGCTGATATGTAAAATTAAATTAATTATAAAATTAAAAAAAATGTTAATTCAGAAATAAAAAAAGAAAATGAATAAATCCCTTAAAGAAACCCAAGAAAATACAAAAAAAATTGAAGGAAACAAATTAAATTGTTTTAGATCAGAAAATGAAAATAGAGGCAATAAGAAAGCACAAACAGGAAATTCTGGGAATGAAATATTTATGATTTTGAATAGGAATTACAGAGTCAAGCTCCCCCAACAGAATTCAAGAGATGGGAGAGAGAATCTCAGACATTGAAGATACTGTGGTAGTTTGTAGGAGGGTGAGTTGGGAGGGCGAGACTGGAGGGGCAGGAAGAGGGAAGAGGGGGATCTTTGATTGGTATGTAAAATGAAAAAAAAATTTCTTAAAAAAAAAAAAAGAATCCCAAAACAACGCCCATACAGAGTACTTAGTTGCCTACGAGACTCTTGTAAAATCTCATGGAAAATCAATCTGGCTTAAAAGAAAACATCTGACCTTGTCAACATTAAAAAAAAAGAAAGAAAGGAAAAAGAAAATGGCCCCCAAAGACTCAATGGGAGTGGCATTATTGAAGGTGGAGACTTGTTGGAGGAAGTGTGTCACTGGGGTGGGCTTTGAGGTTTCAAAAGCTCAAGCCAAGTCCAGTGACACTCTCTCTTTCTGCCACTTGCCTATCTAGATGTAGAACTCTTAGCTACCACTCCAACACCATGTCTGCCTGCATGCTGCCATGCTTCCTTTCATAAAAACAATGGACTAAACCTCTGAACTGTAAGCCAGCCCCAATTAAATATTTTCCTTTGTAGGCGTTGCCATGATCATAGTGTCTCTTCACAGCAATAAAACCCTAACAGAGACAGAAGTTGCTAGCAGGTACTGGGGTGGTGCTGTGATAGGCTGAACAATGTTTTTGTTTGAAGGAATGTGGAACACTTTGGGACTTTGGACTAGAAAAGGGATTTGGATACTTTTAAGTGGGGCTTAATAGGCTATACTAGTAGGAGCATGGAAGATAGTGGTGCTAAGGATGATATGAACTATGGGGCTCAGCTCAAGAGGTTTCAGAGGAGAAGAATATCAGAATGTGGCCTAGAAATCCTTCTTGTGATATTTTGACAAAGAATGTGGATGCCTTTGCCCTTGTCTGAAAAGTCAGGCTGAGTCTGAATTGAAGAGTGCAAATTGATTGAGTTTGGAGAAGTATTTTAAAAATAGCCTACTGTTGATTGTGTCCAATGGTTTTAGTGGCAAGTCTTATGCAGATCTATAATGAAAAAGAGCAAGCTGGGCAAGGAAAAATTCAAAATGTAGAGTTTGAAGAGAAAAAGGTCACCAGGGAAGTATAAACAGATTAAAGAAAAGCCTGATGTTAAGTGGAATAAAGGGAGTGGTGGCCTCAGTGGTAACCCCACCCAGCGAGCTACCACCTTGTGATAAGGAATTAAAGAAAAGTGAAAAGGAAATAATGAAAAGCCAAGGCTTCAACATGGTGGTGCACACCTTTAATCCCAGCAATTGGATGGCAGAGGCTAGCAGATCTCTGAGTTCAAGGTCAGCCTGGTCTACAGAGAGTTCCAGGACAGCCAAACATAGGCAGTGAAGGAAACCATTAAAACCAGAAAACTGTTGACAATGTATTTGAATGAGGAGGCCATGTTCCAACCCCAGCAAGCAGAAGAACTTGGCAGCTTCAACCACGTGGTCCTGGATTTAGAGATAAGGATACAAGAAACACATTATGAAATCTCTCTCTGCAACTAAGGAAAGCTGTTGAGGCCAGGCTTATGTCAGGACTGTCCCTGCATAGAGGCTCAGAGAGGCGATTGTGTGAATCTATGAAGGTGAAACTTGGAATGCCTTGGAGACCCCAAGGCATTGGAGATGCCAGAATCATGGGATACCTGATGAGGAAAGCTGCTAGCAGGGTGTGGAACCAACCTAAGAGGAATAGGTCTGTTGCCGTCAACAGTGCTCTAAGAGGTTTGAGATCTGAAGAGGGTTTGACATCAGACATGAAGACACAGAGTTTGGAGTTTGCCAGCTGGTCTTGCTTTGGTCCAGTATTTCCTCACTATGCTCCCTTTCCTCCCTTTTAGAATGGTAATATATATTCTGTGCCATTATATATTGTATGCATATGATCTGCTTTTTATTTTGATTTTTTAGGGGATTATATTTGAGAGATTGCCATGAGTCTCAGAAGAGATTTTTAGACTTTGGTTTTTCGAGACAGGGTTTCTCTGTGTAAGCTTTGCGCCTTTCCTGGAGCTCACTCTGTAGCCCAGGCTGGCCTCGAACTCACGGAGATCCGCCTGCCTCTGCCTCCCGAGTGCTGGGATTAAAGGCGTGCGCCACCACCGCCCGGCAGATTTTTAGACTTTTAAACAGGGTTGAGACTGTTAAAGACTGTGGAAACTTTTGAAGTTGGACTAAATGTGTTTTGCATGATGATATGACTGTAAACCTATGAGCCCAGGTAGTAGAATGTGGTGGTTTGAATGAAATGGCCCCCATAGGTCCATAGGGAGTGGCATTGTTGGAACACCAAGCTCACCTGATGGTTCTATGACACACTGTCTTAGTTAGGGTTTTTATTACTATGGAGGGACACCATGATTACAGCAACTCATAAAGAAAACAATTAGTTGTGGTGGCTCGCTTACAGTTTCAGTCTCCTAACAACATTTTGCTATACTTATAAATCAGTCTCGCTTACCCATCATCAGAGATGCTTGCTCTGCAGTTGGTGGGAACAAATACAGAAATCCACAGCTGTGTAGAGAGTAAGAGACCTTGGACCACTCAATCGTAAATGAGGTGCCTCCGTCAATTCCTCCCATTAGGCTCAGGGACCTCTGCAGATGAGGAGGCAGAATGATTACAAGAGCCAGTGGGAATGGAAGATACCAAGGAAACAGTGCTTCCCAAACACAACAGGACTGAGGCACATATGAACTCACAGAGCCATTGCTATATAAATCATCATAGGCAAAGCCCACAAAAACTGCCACAGTCATTTTTTTTCCTGAAAAAATTTAAAAACTGGATTTGTTTCTGAGGCCTTTTTAAAAAATTTGGTAAAAAGAAAATAGTAGAAAAAATTATTATAAAAATTTTGACAAAATGTTTTTTGACAGTTTTATCTTTCGCTTCAGGTACTAAAAGTATAATGTAGTCACTAATCACTTGTGTGGTTCATTATAATTACACTATAAGTTTTGTTTCTTTCTCATGATGTAGCTCATGTTTTACCCTTGCAAGAGTTATATACATTACATGTATGTTATGAGACTAAGATCACAGCTGGTCTTGGTCATTTTTGTTTGTCAACATCAGTGAGAGTTTAT
This sequence comes from Peromyscus californicus insignis, assembly GCF_007827085.1. NCBI lineage: Eukaryota > Metazoa > Chordata > Mammalia > Rodentia > Cricetidae > Peromyscus > Peromyscus californicus. The sequence continues at coordinate 55,475,569 of NW_026294617.1, read as the reverse complement.
TTACTAATCTTGTACAGGGTAAATGCTCATAAATGATAGATGAAAATAAATTTTATGAAAATAAAATAGATTTCCATTTTCAGGCAAGCCATTGGGATATTGAAAATTATTTTTCTCTTCCTAAACGAGATAGTAATTTCATAGAAAGTAAGAGTCAAGAGGAAAGCATGAAAATAAATCCTATATTTTCTAAAAAGGAGTCATGCTCAACAGAAGATTCTCTACTTACTGAGGAAAACAAAGATATTTCAACACACAAGTAAGTACTTTTACTTGTTATCTGGATGTGAAGTCTTAATAAGACATGGCTACAGTTGGACCTAACTTCCTGTCGTGCTCTGTAGCTATCCAATGGCAACCTCAAACTTTTTCTTAAGGTTTGGAGATTATTGAGTATTTGTGTGTGGTGTGGATATGTTCTTAGGGCTACTTATGTATTTTATTTCTTGCCTCCATTGATTATTAATTCTTACCCTCCCTTCATATTTACATTCTCCATCTATGTCTCTCTGTCTGTCTGTCTCTCTCTCTATCCCCATTGTCTCTCTATCTCATTCAGGTGATCCCTGACAAGGTCTATTCATGCAACCCAGGTTGTTCTTAAATATCATTCTGCCATAGTTTTCTCAGTACTGGACTGCATGCCTTTATTTTTTTTAATTAAATTCATTTATTTATTTCACATCCCAACTGCAGTTTATCCCCTCTCTCCTCCCATCCATTCCCTTACCTACCATTTTTCACCATCCACTCCTCCTCTGTTTCTGTTCAGAAAGGGGCAGGCCTCCCATGAGTAACAACAAATCATGGCATATCAATTTGCTGTAGGACTAAGCACCTCCCCTTGCAATAAGGCTGGACAAGGCAACCCAGTATGAAGAATAGGTTCCCAAAAGTCAGCCAAAGCATTAGGCACAGCCTGTGCTCCCACTCTTAGGAGTCCCACAAGTAGACCAAGCTACAAAACTGTAGGCAGATTCTTCTGTCCCACCAACAAGCTCCCCAGTAATAATGCTGAGACTTCTTAATTATGAAAACTTGGCCAGTAGCTTAGTCTTGTTTCTAACTAGCTCTTACAACTTAAATTAACCCATTTCTATTAACCTGGATATTGTCATGTGTTTCATGGCTTTACCTGTCCTCCAGCATTTCTTGCTTCTTCTGCATCTCATGGAGACTCTGCCTTTCTTCTTCCCAGTGTCCTCTGTGTCTGGCTGTCCCACTTATACCTCCTGCTTAGCTAATGGCTGTTAAGCTTTTTATTAAACCAATAAGAAGTTGTTTTGGCAAAGAAAATATCTTCACAGTATACCTAGAGATCATTTAATAACATTCCCCCTTTTTTTCTAAATAAAAAGGAAAGGGTGTATAACTCTAACATAGTAAAACTATATATTAAGAACAATTATCAGGTAGGAATTACATTCACAATGTGCAATTCATTTTGCAATTTTGGAGAAAATACTCCACAATTTATCCTATCTTGGTGAGTCCAAAGTTCTATACCTAATTTACCTTCTGTCATAACTAAGGAAAATTATAACTATAATTATCTAGTCTTCAACTCTAACAAAGACCCTAGAAGGATATTACCTGAGTAGAAAGGAAGTGCAATGCAAGCCACTTCTGAATCACAGAGACATATTGTTGCCTGGCCAGTCATTCAAAGTTTCTCTGCAATGTTAGAGCATTCATCTTTGGCCTACAGGCCTATAATATCTTAAAGATTTTTGTGTGTGTGTGTGAAGCAGGAATTTTTGAAGGATTGTCCTACCCCGTCTTGACAAAGTTCAACAGTCACTTTCTTTTGTATCCTCCTTGTCCAATTTGGACAGCATATTGTCAGTAGTCAAGGCAAAGGCAGTTCCTTGCCCAAATGGCTATCTTTTGCCACAAAACAAGTAAATTCCATATGGAGGTTCTTCAATGTGCATCATGCATTTTTAGAGTAAATTGATGCTGCCAGGAACAGATGTGTCTCACTGTCATGAAAAGCCTTATGTTATTAAAATATTTTAAATGCCATATTCTGTAGTTCTTTGCAGTGTTTGAAGACCATCTATGTATCTAACATATATCTCTGTATGACCTTGAACACATACCTAACATGACTATAAGTATGATTGTTATAAATGACTATTAATATGTATTTCTTATTTATGCATTGCATTTTAAATGAGTTACAGAAGCACAATACCCCAAACAAGAGTAGAAACATACCTATAGTATAACAAAAATGACTTTAAGTTTGTTTTTAAATAAATCAAAATCCATACCAATGTAAATTATTTTGAGATTAGTAGTTGCTTTGGGTATTAAAATAGATTCAATAATCTACCCTTTTTCCCTATCATTTCGATATCCCACACTTTTCTTTTCTTAAAGAGATCCCTTAATCTAACCTCCTTTGAATAGTATTTTCTTAACCATGACCAGTAACAACTTGCAACCAACTCCTCCCCCTGAAACAAAGATAAACATCAATAAATAATCCATCTTTTGGGAATGTGGGTGTTGTTTTCTCTAGACTGCTTCCTATTGTTGGGGGGGTGCTGGAATCTTTTGGAGAACTTTGAGAAAATCAGGATAATGGATGTCTTGACTAGAGTAGTTTGTGAGGCTGGCCAGTATTTTCAGGGGGTCTTTCTCAACCAAACCTGATCATCTTCAACCTTGAATGAATCCAGGGCCTTTTGTTTTCTGTGGGAACAAAAGCATAACCTCTTACCCAAAGTAACACATCTGTTGACTTCCATTTTGAAGTCAAGACATTTTAAAAATATGTAAGTTAGTTTAATCCAGGAGCCTCTATAATCTAATGTGTCTAAGCAGCTATAGTTCATTCATCAGCACTCAAAAATTTTAAAGACAACACAATAACATACAGCATACAGACTCTCTGGTTTTTTTTCCATCTTCACATGGCTTTTTTCTTTTATATTACTTAACTCTTATTTTTAAGGACTTTATTATTTTAAGCTTTTTTTTATTCCTTTCCTTCTCAAGCCTATGTATATTTTTAAACACACTGTAACCTGATTAGAGGTTTCTTCTGTCTGGATCTGTCTTTATTGAGCATCTGTATTGCTCTTTGATCACATGAGATGAATCTTAAACTGCTTTGTCAGCCTCCAATGCATTAGTGCATGGTGTTAGCACATGGTGGCTGGTGGCTAGCTCCATCCTGCAGGCAGCTGCTGGGAGACATGTCTCTATATTGTGTTGAGATGAGATTAGGAGGCCATGCTTGCCTCCATTTTTGTGTTTTTGGAACCTTTCCTTAAGCTTTTTTTTAGGTTTTATGTTGATATTCATGGCCCTGGACATCAAATATCACTTGTAGGAGGATTTTTCTGTCTTGCTGACCAGCTTCCAAATAATGATATGGAGACTTCTTATTAATTATGAAAGCTTGGCCAATAGCTTAGGTTTGTTTCTAACTAGCTCTTACAACTTAAGCTAATCCATTTCTATTAATCTACATATTGCCACATGGCTCATGGCTTTACTTATCTTCCAGCATGTCTTGCTCACTCTGTGTCTCCTGGTGACCCATCTTTCTTCTTCCCAGTGTCATCTGTATCTGGATGTTCCACCTGTGCTTCCTGCCCAGCTAATATCTATTTAGCTTTTTATTAAACCAATAGGAAGGCTCATTGGCAAAGACACACCTTCACAGTGCTCAAAAAGATTATTAGACAACACACAATGGTCACATATATGTAGATGGCCCAGGTTGGTCCCATGCAGTCTCCCTGGTTGTTGGTTCAGACTCTTAGCTCCTATGAGACTAGGTTAGTTGTTTCTGTAGGTTTGTTTGTGATATCCTTGACACCTCTGGATCATACAATCCTTCTTCCCTCTCTTCAGCAGGATTCCCTGAGAAGGCTAATAGTTGTCTGTGAGTCTCTGCATCTGTTTCCATCAGTTACTGGCTGAAGGCTCACTAATGCTAACTGGGATGACTATTTATGAGTGTAGCAGAATATTGTTAGGCATCATTACATTGACATTTTTTTCTCCAATTGCGTTTGGTTCTATCTTAGATCTCTGGTCCACCCAGCCTCTGGGTCCTAGAACTCCATGAACTCCATGTAGTGTCAAGAGTGGGTTCACTCTTGTGGCATGGGTCTAGGACTGGACCAGTCATTGGTTGGCCACTCACTCCCACAATCACTGAACCACTCTTACCCCAGCACATTCAATAGGCAGAACAGACTGTTGGTCAAAGTTTGTGCAGCTGGGTTGGTGTCCCAATTTTCCCACTAGAATTCTTGGCAGGCATTGATTCCTAGTCTGTGTTGTCTAATCTTTGTTTTTCTAAATATTTTTTTAAATTTTAAATTCAAATATAATTATATCATTTCTGCCTTTCCCTTTCTTCCCTTTTTCCCTCTCCAGTTCATGGCCTTCTTTTCTCTTATTCTTGTTACACTTCTATTTCTATTCTGTCCTCAACCTAATTATGAGAAATAGCCCTTTTCTTTGATAATCAGTTTTTCCTCTCTTTCTCTCTCTCTAGATATATCTTATATCATCTAGCTTTATTATCTATCATGCAGAGTTCTATTTATTGATCTATTTGTCACATATATGTCATCTATCAACCATCTCACTATCATTAATCTATCTATCTATCTATCTATCTATCTATCTATCTATCTATCTATCTGTCATTCATCAAACACTATCACCTCAGAATGTTTGTCAGACTGTATTCCTATTTTTTTTTTTTGGTAAAATACACAGGAATTTGAGCAAAAGAAGTTTCAAGAGCTTAATTCTAATTAGATATTACTCTTTTTAAGTTTCTACCTTTCTTTTGTTGATTAGACTTATCATTTCCCCACATTACTCAGCAAAACTCCATTCTTATTGCCTACTTACTCTTAAATGCAAGGAAGTTTCAATATTTATTTAGCTTTATTTCCTGTATTATTCTTAACTTATACTCTCATAATTTCACCTTCTATTTGAAACTATCATATTTGAGGAGATAATTCTATCTATTCTTTCTCCTATAAAATTGGAAGTTTACCAATATACATATATATTTGGTTTATAAAAGTTCAACTAAAAGTACCAAAAGTTCCTCTATACTCCTCAGTCTTGTGTTTGTACTGAACAGTTGTTACAGTTGATGGATAAACATTGATATTGTGTTGTTCATTAAACTTCATAGTGTAAGGCTCATTTGTTATGTTTTACAATTTCTGTGGTTATTTTCCTTCTCTATCCTTAGCTGTAAAATCTCCATCTTAAAGTATGTAATCTGTATGCTCTTGAACTCTGTCTGGTTCTTGCATTTCTGAGTCCTAAGCCCTGATCACAATGTACCTACATTTGGGGATGCCACCTTTCTGGAATTAAAGAAAGCTTCTCTAGCTATTTGAGGTCATCTAAATTCTCATCTTTTGTTTCTTCTTTCAGATTTAATTCTTGGGTATCTTTATAGTATTTCTCCTGGTTGCTTATCTACCATCCCTGTGACTGAATTTAGCACCCACTGGTATTACGCTTTCTTCTTAGCATTGCCTGTCCCATAGTGACATATAATTAAGAGTTATATAGTGAACAATCCTTCCAGGCTAGATTCTTTCACTAAGCGATACACATTTAATGTTCCTCAATATTCACAGAAGACTTCAGAGTTCATTTCTTTTTACTCCTAAGTAACATAAATGAACAATTAATCTATTAACATCAAATAATGTCTTGTTTACCTCACAAGTTGGCAATCATATAGAATAAAATTATAAATAATAACTCCATTCTATTTGCATGGATCTATTTCTGAGCTTTTGATCTAGCTGTCTGTTTTTACCAGCATAGTCCTGTTTTAGTTATTGCAATTGTATATTAATCCTTGAAGAAAGGTACAGTTTGTTCATAGTATTCTTGTTTTATTCCTCTATATTCTTTTGGCTGTTCTGGTTCTTACACCTTTTCATAAAAACTTCAGTCACTTTGTTCATATCCATAAAATATGTTTCTAGAATTAAGATTATGGTTGTTATTGAAATGTAGGTCAGCTTGGGACAAACCAGTATCATTCTTTCTACTCATGACCATCTATTATATGACAGACTATTACTGGGGAGACACAACTCATCCCACTGGCCCTCACAAAGTGAAACAACAAAGACTGAATTAATGATTGAACCAAAGTACAATTTGGTAAATGGATGAGTTTTTATCAGGATTACTAATGGAAATATGGGTGAGAGCTAACATACAGAAGGGTTGGCTCAAAAAAGTAGCTGTGCCTTGAAAAAGACTGTGCCAACACAACCCAGGAAAGCTGCCATACTTGCAGGCCACTGGCCAGGTGGAAGAAATATCTCTGTTCAGCTTTACTGGTCACATGGCAACTGTTTACTGCTACTATCAAGCTGGGAGGTACCTTCTAGAAACCTGCAAATTTCCACTTTTTGAGACATATGACCTTTTGTTTACCTGTAGTCTCTTGAGTCCTGCCCCCTCCCAGTGGAGGGAATGTTTCAGTTCAGAAGATCCTTCTATACCACAGCATCTTCCTATTTGTATATGTCTTTTTTTAAAAAATGTCCTTCTTTAGAGTTTCATAGTTTTTCTAATAGAGGTATTTTCATGTGTATTTTGTTGGAGTATACTTAAATGTTTCAGTGTTTATGCTAGCGTAAACGGTATACTTCAACTTCAAATTCCAACTGTTTGTTCATTATATATAACTAGATTTTTTATAAAAAAAAGCCTCTAGTATCACTAAGTCTTGCTATAGCAGCTTATTATTATTTACAAAAGTTTTTTTTTTTTTACTTTTTTTCTTCATAGACAATAATATTATTTTCAAACAAAACTGTTATTATTTCTTTTTCTCCAATCTGTACCTATTTTCTTTTCTTTTTGTATTAGCTACAAATTCTTCTAATCTGATGTTGAATCTAGGGAGGATTTTATAAGTTGATTTCTAAATGGTGTACAAGCTTTGCACGTGTACATTTGAATAAATCTCACTTGACTGTCATATATAATTCCTTTTTATACACAGTTGGATTGGCTTAATGTTATAGTAAGGTGGTTGAAACTGTGTTCACGAGGGAGATTGGACTGTAGTCCTTCTGGGATTTGCTTTGGTATGAGAACTGTGCTGCCGCCTAGAATAAGTTACTAAATGGTCCTTTGCTCCTATTTTTGTGGAACAGAATTGGTATTTCTTGTGACTTACATGTTTTCTAGAATTTACTGGTGACACCATCTAGGAAGCCCCTCTTTGGACAGTTTTTATTAATTCAGTAAAGAACTATTATATGCTTATGAAAAGCAATGCTCCCGTTATACACATATAATTGCAAAGCATAATCTGGTAGGCATTTGAACTTACTGCTTAAAGAATAAAATTCACTCACTATTTACTCCAAATATGGAAAGAAATAATGCTTTAAAATGATAAGAAAATTGTCGTATAGAATTCTCATCATGTATCAATTGAGTGCTGCTAAGTCTTTCATGTTGCCCAATAGAATATCATCCACAGCGCAAGTTGCCTTACCTTCTGTCTATTTTCCAGTTGTTGAGGTTAAGAAATGAAGAAGGTAAAGAAGAAGGGAAATGATGGAATCACAGTTCTCCAGGCTTAGCACATGAGCAGAGTGTGAGCTTTAATATAGGAGTACATGCAGTTGGGAGTTCTTTGGTGGCCTCCACAAAGGGATCTTTGTTTTGAATGTTTCAAACTGATGCACCCATTAGTTGTCTACTGAGGTAATGAACATAAGGTGTATTTAGATTACAGCCTGTGAACAACTTATGCACTTGTGTTACTTGTGTACTGCTTGTGTTAATTTCTGTGTGGCCATAGGAAATTCATACAGACAAACTTACAGTGATACATACTCTACTGCGTTCTCCTTCCTGCTTAACTGCTGAGCTCCTACCCACAACACTGCCTGGGTACCTGTTTATGTCTTAATGAGATGTCAATCCACTGCTACCCTCTAATGTCATTTCAGGGCTTATACTTTCAGTTTGTTGACTGGTCAATATGAAATGAGGCTCAACATGAAATGAGGCTCAAATAAGGGAATGTAAAGTGTGCTTCACTTTGTGGAAGTAGGCATGAATGCACACTGAGTCTCCTATGATAATATCAAATTTCTGTTTGTTCCTTCTTCAGAGTGGTAGTGGGCACAAACATTACAAGATCTGTTTAGAAGCAACCCCTTGGTGCAGTAGGTCAGTACAAGGAATCTACCACATCATTTGGGAGCAAGGGATATAGATTTTTTTTTAACTCCCAATTAATAATTTTGCTTTTTGATGCTTTCAACTTCTACTGACGTCAAGACAAAAGAAAAATGTTCTCTTTTTAGCAACCTGCTATGCTAAATTGAACTTTGGTATTTATTCTTTCATCTCTTTGAATTGTAGCTTTCCAAAATGTCAAGTAGCAATTTATTCTCCGGCAAAGGACATTTTTGATGTAGAAATAGATCATCGCCAATATATACAAGCATAGAAGGCAGAGAATGGAAAGACTTTGCCAAGGATAAGATACTTCCCACCAACTCTGTTTGGAGATGAGAAAAAGGGTTAACTGAGGTCAACACAGCAAGATCACGGTTCCTCTTTTTCCCATATTCCTAAGAGAGTCAATGTAAATATTATATATCCCAGCCAACAAGCCAGTTACCATTTTAAAAATAAATTTTCATTTTATTTATTAGACAGAGAGGGGGGAGATAGAAGGAGAGAGAAAGACAACAGAGAAAGGCAGAAAGAGAGACAGGAGAGACAGAGAGAGAATGTGAAGTAGAGTTCAGTGTGAAATGGTTAAGGTAACACCATCTTGTCCTGACTCTGTTTTGTGTCTGCCTGAATATTTCACAGCTTTCCACACCCTAATAGCATCAACCATCTTAGCAAGCCTTCTGGGACTGTCTGAAACCCTGACCATGGTCCAGACATAGTAACTAGAATAATTGATGCTTTTACAGGCTAAAACATAAAACTAAAATAACTAAGAGGAAGTGTAAATCATAAAAACGGTCATGTGATATCTAGAAAATGCCACTAAGCTCAGCAAAAAGAGAGGGGTTGCTCTAGACCCCCTTAAACACTGATGTAATTAGTTGTTTTCTTTTTTAATTTAAAATTGCTATACATATGAGCTTCAACACCAAGAGGGTCTGAGGCATGAGACTGCTCTTAGTTGCTGGCTGATAAAAAGAGTTATTTACATTAAATTTGTTTAATTAACATAGTTGTTCATAAGTATCTCATGTATATCATTTGTCAAGGGAAACTTTTGGGAGTCGGTTCTTTCTTTCCATCATTGATTGAACCCAAGTTGTTAGACTTGGGTGGCAAGTGCCCTTAGTTGCTGAACCATGTTGCAACCCTTAGAGTCCCATTCTTTATGACAAATTGTGTTACTATAAAAAAAAATCAGTGTTTTGAACTTATTTTTAACCTCTTACTGGATTTTTATCTCATTTTGTTCTGTCTTATCACTCCTAGACACCTTGTTTTATTAAAAATAGTGCTGGTAGGTTTTAAAATTCATGGATTTTCCTTAAAACTGGAGTTTTGTTTTCTCCATTTGGTCTTCCCACAATGAATATATGTCTGAAGGCCACAGACAATTTCAGGATAGGGAGGCACAATTTTATCAGCTGTGCAGCATGCTTTTCAAGGGACAAAAATCACATAAGAACAGTTGCTTATGCTCTTTAAAATTGTGCTTATTCCAGATAATTGGCTTGTAATAACTTTGTGATTGTTGTTATGAGACAGCATATAATAATGTCATTTAGGAATTATGTGGTAATTGAAAGAAATGGTTACAAATACATTCTTACAGTTGACTGGTTGGTTGTATCCCTTGATTCTCCCAGGACTGTGACAATAAATTTATCTGCTGTGACTTGCCAGTTGTAATTTCTAGTCTTTTCTACAGATTTAATAAATCCATCTTTTTCAGCCTTGGAAAATTGTTTTTTGAAAAAAAAAAACATTTTCTGAAGCCCAAGCTCTTTTACTTAATTAAATGAGTAAACACACAGAACTGACTAGGCTAGTTCCTGTCCTGCAAAAGTGCAAAAGAAAAACAAGTGCGTCTGAAAACATGAAGAGAGTTGAGGAAACTTTCTTTTTGATGACTAGGTAATTGCAGGTGTCAGTATATTTAGATGAGAGGAACGAGACAAGAAAGATGGAGAGGGACAGAAAAGGTATAATGAAGCAATAAGGAAGAAACATGAAGAATTAAATAGTTTAAGTTTTATTTTCATCTGAATGCCCCCAATTCTTTTCCCTAAAAAAATAATTTGATACCTATTATATTCTGGCTTAAACATGAACATTTGGCTTCCATAACAATTAAAATATTGCATGAAGTCATGGGTGAGAAGTAGGTAGGTGGTTGAGAAGTTATCTTAAATGTAAATCTTGAAGATGAAGATGAGTGGAGAGCTTGAACAACTAACAGGAAGGTCTTAGTGCTAAGTTAGCGATGGATACAGAGAAACAGATCTTCTCTTCCCTTTTAATTCTGCAAAACAAAAACAATTGCCATTAATATCAGTCACTTTTCTATTGCTGTGATACATCATGACCAAGGAAACTTATAGAAGGAAGGGCTTATTTCTGGCTTACAGTCCCAGAGGGATGAGAAACTGCTGAGAGCTTATGTCTCCAACCACAAGCAGGAAATAGAATGAACTGAGGATGGAAGGAAGGTTTTAAACCTCAAAGGTCACACTCGAGTGACTCACTTCCTCCATCAACTCCACACCTCCTAAGTTCACCCAAACAGCCAAACAGCATCACCAACTGGGTATCGAGCTTTCAAATGCCCAAGAACATGGGGTTCATCTCATTCAAACCAGCAAACTATTTAAAAATGAAAAAGCAGTGGGGGAACAAATGAAGGGGTGCAACAGGAAACAAGAACCATTATGGATGCACAGTTTTTTTCCTAAGTGATAGCAATAGGTGGTGCTGGCACTCTGTTTTAGTAAGGGGTGCCATTGCTGTGATGAAACACCAAGACCAAGAGTAGGCTGAGGAGGAAAGGGTTTATTAGGCTTACACTAACACATATTAGTCCATTGTTCAAGAAAGTCAGGGCAGGACCCTGTAGGCAGGACCTCATGCAGAGGCCATGGAGGAGTGCTGCTTACTGGAATGTATTCCCACAAAGGGGGATTATGTGCAAAATGAAAAACATTTAGGCAGTATATCCTCAATATATATTTTCACCATAAAAGTAATACAATTTTTTCTTTACTAAGCCCAAAACCCCAAGGTGGTTGGCCAAGGTTTTCAAAAAAATTTGGAGAGAGAATTTTGGATGCACATTAAATCAATTACATGTCGCTCAATTATTGTGCAAAGTGGTGATAACAAAAATATTAAGTGCCTTTAGCAATATTTATTTAGTAAATAAAATTACTTAAGACCAGTGGTTCTCAACCTTCTTAATGCTGTGACCCTTTAATACAGTTCCTCACGTTGTGGTGACCCCAACTATAAAATTATTTTGTTACTTTATAACTGTAATTTTGCTACTATTATGAATTGTAATGTAAATATCTATGTTTACTGATGGTATTAGGCGACTCCTATGAAAGGACCATTTGATCCTCCAACGGGTAGTGACCCACATGTTGAGAATCACTGCTTTAGTTAGTCCTTTTTTTGTTTTGTTTTGTTTTGTTTTGTTTTTTAGAGCTGAGGCCTGAACACAGGGCCTTGTGCTTGCTAGGCAAGCACTCTACCAGTGAGCTAAATCCCCAACCCCTATTCCTTTCTGTTTTTAATATAACCACTTCTGTGTTATATATACCTGTGTATTATTAGTACATGCAAATATTGTCAAAATTAATTGAAATGCAAATATCAATGGGGGATTAGTATATAGTTTTAACACACACACACACACACACACACACACACACACACACACACACACATACACATACACGCATGCACCAAAAATACAGTAAGGGCTGGCGAAATAAAACCATGACTAGAATGCTTGCTATGAGAAAGACCTGAGTTCAAATCTTCAAAATCCACATGAAAGCTGAGTCTGATTCTATGAACTTGTAACCTCAGTGTTCCTACCACAAAATTGGAGACAGAGATAAAAGAATTCCTGAAAATGCTCATGGGCTAGCGTGCCTACTGTTGGTAGCAGTGAACAAGAAAAGGACCCTGCTGCAAACAGGGTCACCTTGCTAAAACTTCTGTTTAATCCTTTGGTCTTTCCCACAGCTCATACGAAAAAATAATTTTTCTAGCTTCTCAAGTTTAGATACTGTTGTTACCGTTAAACTGCTCCCATAATATGCCTTTTAAACATATGACATGTTTACTATTCTTTGGAAATTTTATACATATATGCATATATTTTAGTTATAGTCACTCTCATGCCTTTCTCCAACTCTGCTCAGATCCACTACCCATTTGCCCTGTTCTTCCCAATTTCAAGCCCTCTTTTCTTGTTTCATTTTTTTAAATAAACCATTAAGTTTAATTTTGTGCTGCCTATATACTCAGAAGTGTGATGCTTTGTACTGGAGCACAGCTGATTTACCAGGGTCACACCCTTAAAGGAAACTGACTCTTCCTCTCCCAGCAGTCAATTGTCAATAGTCCCTCAGCTGGAAGTGAGGCCCCTCAGTCCCTCACCCAGCCACACTGGAGTGTTGACTGGCTTGATCTTGTGTAGGTCTTGTGCAGGAAGTCACCACTGCTGCATTTATTTGTTGTCTTACGTGTGTATGAATACGTGTGTATGCACAAGTGTTGTAGTATGTGTCTGGAGTTGGTTCTCTCCTTTGACCATGTGGGTTCCAGGGATTGAACTCAGATCCACAGGAAGTGGCAACTCCCTTCATACACTGAGCTAGTTCATTGGTCTTCCCTTGATATCTTTAGGCTGTTGTTGTTGGTTGGTTGGTTTTTGTTGCTTTTGGAGTAGGGGTTGACTTTGAGATAGAATCTGACTGTGTAGTCCTGGCTGGCCTTGATCCTAGTATAAAGACAAGGCTGCGCTCAGACTAAAAGAGATCATTCTGCCTCTTCCTCCTCAGCCACCCTACCCAAGATATCTTCCTCATTGTTTTAAATTGGATTTTTTTGTTTGTGAATATGAACATTTTGATATGTGTACTGACTTCTAATAATTTAATAGGGAAGTTGAAAGAAATATTAGAAGCATATTAGATTGCTCCCAGCAACATCTTTAATACAATCGTCCATTCTTTGGAGAATCCCGATGAGATGCACCCATGCAGCATCTTACATGCTCTTCTACTTAATCACTATTATAGATGAGACAAATCTGTCCATTTGTATGGCACCCATTCATCAATGTTCATTATGGTTCTACAGAAATAGTAAGCAATTCTATTCCCTCTTTGACTATATGTCACATTTCCCCTTTTGACCATCATTTTAAAAATTACCTTAGAGAGGGATTAATTATAAAGAACCAGGAAAAAGTCAGATGGGAAATGAAATAGAAATTTACATTAACTTCACAGTGATTTTCATAAAGCAGAAGCTGCACTTCACTCTTTGTGTTTCTTATGCCCTTGCAATAACAGTCCACTATGCTCTATCATTATTAGTAAGGAGTTGACATTTAAAATTGTATTGCTATTGATTACCTAATTATTTTGGCAATAGATGTCAAGTTAGAAAGTAAATTAGAAAATCAATAGACTTAAAGAAAAGCATATAAAATTCATAACGTTCTAAGTTAGAGATCATCTGACATAAAAGTCTTCAATGACTGACAGCCAGCTTTTGCCAACAATCTGTGGTGATAATTATCATATACTCAAATAGGAAACATAAAGACCTACTAATTTTTGAAATTTAAGTCTTCAAAACCCTAAAGGAGTATGCTATCATTTGGGGAGTGAGTCATATTTCTTGATGTTTTGTCTGATCTTTCTGAGAATTCCCAAGAGTACTAGAACATGCTAGAAAGTGGTGCTGGAACTCTCTTTTTAGCATAAAATTACATTGTATTGTTGAATAAAATAATAACCCAATTTCATTGAGCTCTTATCATATGATTTTCAGCTCTTTTTTCTACTTAAGTCATTTATTCTCACTATACTTCCAGGTGAGGGATATGTTATTTTGTTTCTCTTTTTTTTCATTTTTTTATTATTTAATTTTTTTCTTTTTACATACCACCCCCTGTTCCCCCTCCCTCCCCTTCTCCAACTCTCCCCACCTCCCCCCATCCCCTCCTCATAGAGGGTAAGGCCTCCCTTGAGTAGTCAACATAGGTTGGCAGATCAAACTGGGGTAGGACCAAGCCCCTCCCCCCTGCACCACAGCTGAGTAAGGCATTGCACCACAGGGCATGGGCTCTGAAAAGCCAGTTCTTGTACCTGGGATAAGTCCTGGTCCCATTGCCAGGGGACCCACAAACACATCAAGCCACACAATGGTCACCCACATTCAGAGGGCCTAGTGTGGTCCCATGCAGGCTCCCCAGCTGTCAGCCCAGAGTCCATGAGCTCTCACTAGCTTGAGTCAGCTATGTTTTTGGTTTTTCCCATCATATACCTGACCCTCCCCACCTCTTGCTTCTATAATCCCTTTCCCTTCTCTTCAGCTGAACTCCAGGAGTTTGGCCAAGTGCTTGACACTGGGTCTCAGATGTAGGTTCTATGATGACAATTAGGGTAGATACCAATCTGAGTACAATGGAAGGCTAGTTCAAGCACCCTCCCTACCATTGCTCTGAGTCTTAGCTGAGGACATCCTTGTGAGTTCCTGGGGATTTTCCTAGCTCCAGATTTCTCCCCTTCCCCTTAGTGTTCCATTCTGTCAAGATATCTCTTTCATAGCTCTTCCTCTCCATCCCTCTCCCAACTCGGCCATCTGGAACCTTCATGTTCCCACCCCCCATCCCCTCTCCACTATTTCCCCCTTCCAGTTTACCAAGGAGATCTTAACCCTTTCCCATTCCTAGGATGATCCATGCATGTCCTTCTTAGGGTCCTCCTCTTTACCTAGCTTCTCTGGGGTTGTGGAATGTAGACACAAATTTTCTTTGTGTCTATTATTTACTTATAAGTGAGTACATACCGTGTTTGTCTTTCTGGGTCTGGGTTACCTCATTCAGGATTTTTTTTTTTCTAGTTCTATCCATTTGCTTGCAAATTTCATGATAACACTGGTTTTTACTGCTGAGTAGTACTCCATTGTGTATATATATTCCACATTTTCTTTATCCATTCTTTGGTTGAAGGGCATCTTGGCTGTTTCCAAGTTGTGGCTATTACCAATAATGTTCCTATGAACATACTTGAGCAAATGTCTTTGTTGTAGCTAGAGTTTTCCTGCCTGGCCCACGGTCAGGGCAAATCTCTCTCACCTGCCAGTCCCACAGCCACTCAGACCCAACCAAGTAAACACAGAGACTTATATTGGTTACAAACTGTATGGTCGTGGCAGGCTTCTTGCTAACTGTTCTTACAGCTTAAATTCATCCATTTCCATTAATCTATACCTTGCCACATGGCTCGTGGCTTAGCGGCATCTTCACATGCTGCTTGTCCTGGCGGCAGCTGGCAGTGTCTCTGACTCAGCCTTCCACTTCCCAGAATTCTTCTCCTCCTTGTCCTGCCTATACTTCCTCCTGCCTGACTACTGGCCAATCAGTGTTTTATTTACTAACCAATCAGAGCAACACATTTGCCATACAGAACATCCCACAGCACTTCCCCCCCTTTTTTTTTTTTCAAAAAAGGAAGGTTTTAACCTTAACAAAGTAGAATTACATATAATTTGGGAATTTGGGCATAGCTTCTCTTACTACTTCCTGCTTGAGGGGGGCTCTGTATCTTATGGGGACACAAAGAAAATTTTAGGACTATGGAATAGTCCATGAGGCTGTATTGTCTGAGCCAGTTGCCTTCAAACCATTCTGGATGTTCGATCATCTGGGCCATGGTGTCATCGGAGACCTTTCAGGGGGTCTTGACTGGTCAAACCTGATGTATCTTAATCTGGAACAAATCCATAGCCTCTGGCTTTCTGTAGGAACAAAAGCAGAGTCTCCTTTCTAAAGCAACACATCCTTATATCCAAATTTTGAAGTCAAGGTATCTTTAAAATATACATATTGGTTTAACTCAGCTTCCTTTACAATCAAATATCTCTCTGCAGTTAAGAATCCCAAAGACAACACAATCCAGATTCTCTGTGTAATATTCATCTTTACGTGGCTTATTTTTTATATTAATTTTACTGTCTCTTTAAAGACTTTATTTTTTAAAACTATGTATTTGTTTATATAACTGTATATATCACCTTTTTTCTCTTTCAAGCCTACGTATATTTTACACACATTGTAAACTATTACATCTGAATCTGTCTTATTGTGAATGTATTGCTTTAAACTGCAGCAGCTGTGGCTGCTGGCTCCACCCAGCTCAGCTTCCCAACATGGTGGTAGTATGTTTACCACCAGCTCTGGGAGCTATCGTGGGTCTATGCTTTTATCCAAGTAGCATGTAGCCCAGAAACCTCTTTTTTTGTTTTATACTAGCAAAGGCTAAATCCACCATGCAGCTTAATGTGCCACTTGCAGAGGCCTCATTCCCGCCATATGGCGGCAGGTCCAGGGCACATGCTAGGAACCCACAAGTAGCTCAAACCGGCAGCTGCCACTCATTTGAGAGAAACAATTAGGAAGCTGTTTTTAGCTCCATTTTAGAATCTTTTTTCTCAGTTTTTAGGTGGAAACTCTTGCCAACTCGTTGGGCGCCATTTGTAGCTTGAGTTTTCCTGCCTGGCCCACAGTCAGGGCAAATCTCTCTCACCTGCCAGTCCCACAGCCGCTCAGACCCAACCAAGTAAACACAGAGACTTATATTGGTTACAAACTGTATGGCCGTGGCAGGCTTCTTGCTAACTGTTCTTACAGCTTAAATTCATCCATTTCCATTACTTTGTAATGTGACTGAGCATTTTTTGGGTATATACCCAAGACTGGTATTACTGGGTGTTGAGGTAGATTGATTCCCAGTTTTCTGAGATACCACCATATTGATTCCTAGAGTATCTGTACAAGATTGCACTCCTAAAAGCAGTGGAAGAGTGTTCCTCTTTCTCCACATCCTCTCCAACATAAGTTGTCATCAGTGATTTTGGTCTTAGTCATTCTAACAGGTGTAAGATGGTATCTCAGAGTCATTTTGATTTGCATTTCCCTGATGGCTAAAGATGTTGAACATTTTGTTAAATGTCTTTCAGCCATTTGAGATTCTTCTGTTGAGAATTCTCTGTTTAGCTCTGTACTCCATTTTTATTTGGATAGTTTGGTATTTTGATGTCTAGTTTCTTGAGTTCTTTGTATATTTTGGAGATCAACCCTCTGTCAGATGTGGGGGTGGTAAAGCTCTTTTCCCATTCTGTAGGCTGCTGTTTTGTCTTATTGACAATGTCCTTTGCCTTACAGAAGCGTCTCAGTTTCAGGAGGTCTCACTTATCAATTGTTGCTCCTAGTGACTGTGCTGCTTGTGTTTTATTTAGGAAGTGGTCTTCTATTACTTTAATTCCCATTTCACATCTGGGGGAGTCGGGAAGAGAGAATCAAATATCCACCCACAGGATTCAAACAGACATTCTAGTTGCTGAACTAAAACTTTCCTATTATGCTATGATGCTTGCCCAGCATGTACCAGATTAAAATGATGACGAATTGCTCTCCAGCCACCCAGTATCTTGTGAAGCACTTCCTGTAGCAGAGCCACTATCCTTTATTTTGTTTTTATGCCTAGTAGGACTCTGGAGTTTTTGTCACAATTATCACACTTCCTGTCTACATCCAGAGCGGAGAGAAATTGATGTCCTGTCTGTTGAAACCATAGCGCCCCCTCCCACATTACAGTGTAAAGCCTTTTTGAAGAAAAAAAAACACAAAAAAATGTATTTAAGCCTTTTCTTGTATTCCTCTGCTTCATTATTTTTATCTGTGCACCTTCTCTTAGGAATATTCACCCCTTTCCAGTTCTCAGTATATTTTCATGATAACCACTCTTCTGAACGGTAGATATCAGTGGAAAGCGAACAACAAACAGGTTCTTGGCCTTAGAGTATGTAAATGATTTTGCAATCTAGATTTACACAGAGATGCCCTTTGCATTCAAGGTTTATTAGCCTAATCCTACTCTATATGTAGTCATTTAAGTAAGGTAATCAATATACTATAATCCTGGAAGGTTCTTTTACTTTTTGCCTGCTTCTGTCTATCTCTGCATGAGACATTTTTTTTCCTACAAAAGATAGTTAATTTAAATTATACCCAATGAGGATGCAAAAACAGTTCAATAAGGGTAAGAGGTCATAACACTTTGAGGAAAGTCAAAGTCTGGCATTAATTATTCAGAAGTGGGACCTTCCTTTTGATTGCTTTTGCAGTCAATTTATGTATATGATACTTTTCTAGTGAAATTGTATTATTAATCTTCCAGTTACAAAGCTTGCCTATGTGGCAACCTATCTTCCCTATATTCACTACCAAATTCCTACTGTTGCAGATTTCTTTGCAGTCTTAAAATGCTAGATTTAGTGTGTGAAACCCAGAAGTGGCTAAATAATATGCTAGTTTTGAAAATATTTATTTTTATTATTTTTTCCTTATGTGTGTGTCTGTGTTTAATTTTGTGATGATGAATATAGGTGCCGACAGAGGCCAAAGGTACTGTGTTCTTCTGGAGCTGGAGTTACAGGCAGTTGTTAGCTATCCAACATGGGTACTGGGTACCAAACTGGGGTTCCCTGAAAGAGTAGTATGTGCTATTAGCAGCTGAGCCACCTTTCTAGTCCTGATAATATGCCACTTTTTATTTTATTATGCCCAAAGTTTATTTTCAGAGAGCAGAGCTCTCTTAGAAAATGTGTGATTCCAAAGGGATCTCTCATAGATACATGAACACTCAAGAAATAGCACCCAAGTTTTTGCCTCACCTCTCCTAAAGTATGGGTTGTTTGGTAACTTGCTGCTAAAGAAAAATTATATTACAATGAGTAAAGAAAGCTTGTTATTAGTGTGAATTTGACAACATAATATTCCCCAGGTGATAAAGGTTAATAGCAGCAGTCAGGTGACAATGTAGGTCTGGTAGTATATAATCAAGACAACACTTCACCCTCATTGCCTTCCTCCCAATGACCAATAACTACAGTGTAACCACATGAAAAAAGCCACACAGGTTCAAATTAAGGGTTAGTCTACTAAAAATATGACAAGTGCTCCTTAAAACTGTCAAATTGTGATAAACAATAAACATGAGAAAGTATCATAGGCTAGAGAAGGCTCAGGCTTCAGATACTTAAAATTTTGACATTACAGAAAAAGGACATTAAGGAAAAGCAACACTAATAACACTAATAAAATTTAGAGTTTAGTTAACTGGGTGCTAATATTGACTTGTAAAATAATTTCTTAACATTTCTTTTCTGCATTTATAAGTGCATATGTTATTTCCTAAATTCATGTGCACCATGTACCAATAGCAGCCCGTGGGGGCCAGGAGGCATCAGATTTCCTAGAACTGGAGTTACAGGTGATAGTTGTATAAAGTGCAGACATGCCCACTCCAAGGTATGGTTGAGAGGAAGGGTTTTATTGTAAACATAAGGGAGAGTCCATCCAGAGGCATCTGGAAGAGTCTAGATCAGGAAGAGAAAATAGTACACTGAATATGGCCAGCAGATTAAAACAGGCCATGAGATGAAGAGAGGAAGAGAAGAGATGACCAAGAGACAGAGGCAAGAGAGAAGGTGCCAAGAAAGGAAGACAAAGACCAAGAGGTCGCATGGCCAAAACGGCAGGGTTATAGCGAAATGAGAAGCTGGGGGAAAGGGAAGTCCATGAGCTGCAGAAACTTAGGGTAGTGGCTTGAGTGAGAAGAGCTGAGAAGAGGTATGATGCCAGTATGAACTCTGCAAGAGGTGTTTGTGATTCTGAGAAAGCCTTGAGGCCAGGATGTGTTTGGTATGCTAATAGGTACCACAGTTAGCTGTTCATTCCATTTCTTTTGGACCTGACATTCCAGCCTTTTTGTTGATGATAATAACATAATCTCTTCTGTAACTGCTTCACAGTTCAAAGTAGGGTGCCTGTTTGTTGGGACTTAGGAAGGTTGAAATGCCAGTCGAAGGCCAGGAAGGTAGGGAGTCAGGCAATGGCCAGAAAACATCTGGTTCGCTGTTTCTCTTGCTGCCCATGTTCTCCCAGGTTTTAGCATGTATAAAGTGAGGCCGTGTTGGCATCAAGGTAGGACTGAAGGGAACATTTCTATTGTAGATCTGAGGAAGAGTATCTCCAGAGGCATCTGGAAGAGTTCAGGGCATGGAGAGAAAGTAGTACATTGAACAGGGCCAGCAGATAAGACTTGAGAGGAGGGGTGGGATAGAGAGCAAGAGAGGAAGAAAGAGACATGACCAAGAGAACATGCATGCTCATGTGCGCACACACACACACACACACACACACACACACACACACACACACAGAGAGAGAGAGAGAGAGAGAGAGAGAGAGAGAGAGAGAGAGAGAGAGAGAGAGAGAGAGAGAGAGAGAGAAAACATAGAGAATGCATAGCTGAAATGGCAGTGTTACATAGGAATGAGAAGCTTGGGAAAGGGAAGGCCATGGGCGGAGAAGTTTAGGGTAGGGGACAGGGTTAGAAGACCTGAGAAAAGCCACAGGTGATGTGATACTGAGAAATCCTGGAGGCCAGCATCCACTTTGGTATACTAATAGGCACCACAGATAGCCATTTGTCCTGAGTTTCTTTTGGAAATTTCTTTTTACAGTAGTGAGCTGGCATGTGGGTGCTGGAAACTCAATATCTGTCCTCTTCATGAGCAGTCAGAACTCTTAATGACTGAGCTAGCTTTCCAGGTCCTAATATTGCTATCTTAAAAATGTAGTAAGTATTAATGTAAAACATCCAAAAAAGGAAAACAAAATGAGTGAGGGCTGTCCCAGAATTCGATGCCATTATCATGACTTTTCTATAAATCTAAAAATACTTTCTAGAGTGAAAAGTTTATTAATGAGTAAAAATAAAAAAACAAGTCAATAAATTCTTAAATTATGTAAATTGCATCTGATAGTAACATAGAAGATGATACACAGATTGACTTTACTTGTATTGATACTCCAAGCTGAGTTTGTGAGATACTGTAAAATAGAACAGAGGAAAGAAAGGCAATAAATTGACATTTATTGAATAATATTATCATAGATACTTCATGGAACTTCAAGCCATTGGACCTCTTTCAAAACCAGAGCAAGAAGGTAGGAAAGATAGCTCAGTGGTAAAAGCATTTGCTAGTGTTGTAGAAGACTGGAGCTTGTTTCCAAGCACTACATATAGAGACTGTAGTCTCAAGTGTCAGGGAGAGCCGACACTTTCCCTGTTCTCTGTGGGCATCTGCATGAACAGTCATGAAAGCCCTCCCCACCCCTCCACACACACACAGTTCCAAAAACCAAAGACAACCACAGAGTTTTCTTTATATAGAAAGAAAACTGAGACTGTGGGTTTAAGAATTATCTCGTCATTCTATCGTTACAAAATCTGTAACAGAATTGGGAATAAAAATTATCAGGTGGGAGAATGCCAACCATGAAAAGCTAGGAGATATGGGAAAAGGATGCAGAGTAGGAGGTCAGCAAATTCCCATTATTCCACATGACTTGAGAAAGGTGGACATTTCCAAGTCTGGTGCTCCTTACACACTCAGAGGGACTTGGAGTCAGAAGTTTTATCTGTTAAGCTAGGCATCTATAATAGTTAGTGTTAAGCATCTGAAGATCATTTTCTCTTCTCCGCCAGTGTTGTACAGTGATATAAAACATTTCTCCTCTTGTATTAGTCAGAGTTCTTTAAGGGATAGAACTTGTGTGTGTGTGTGTGTGTGTGTGTGTGTGTGTGTGTGTGTGTGTGTGTGTGTGTGTGTGTAAATTATTAGAGTGGCTTATCAGCTGTGGTCTTGTTAGTCCAACAATGGCTGTCTCCCTGCAGAAAAGTCAAGAATCCAGTAGTTGTTCAGACCATGACTCAGAAGTTCCAGTCTGATGATGGAGTCTCAGATGTTTCCTTGAAAGCTGCTGGTCTTCAGTGAACACTGTAAAACAAAGAATTAGGTTCAAACTCCAGTAAAGGAATGCCTCAGCAGCAGGATAGATAAATTTGCCACTGAAAATGAGGGCAAGTAGGCAAAATACAAACACCCCCTTCTCCCATATCCTTTTATGTGGGATACCAAAAGAAAGTGTGGCCTAGATTTAGGGTAGGGCTTCCTTTATCCAATGACCCAATTGATAAATTTTTCACAGGTGTGCCGGCTGCTTGGGTTTTAGTTGACTGCAGATGTAGTCAAGTTGGCAACCAAGGTTAGCCAGAACAGCTCTCCACCTTCCATTTACAGGAGATTTTGTGTGCATTCCAGCTCTTTTAGGGTTTTCTTATAGGGATATATGGAAGCTTAAAAATTACTGATCGTTTTTGTCTTTTGGATACTATAAGAGAGGAGCTATGGTTTAAGAGATGCTGACAGATGACAACAATGCTTGCTTTTCTGAGGTCTTGTCACCTAAGCACAAGGCAAAGGAAGTGTAATGTGTTTCTGTGAATTTTTTTTTTTTGTATCATATTCCCCTGACTTCACAGCTACAGAAGACTCTTTCCTTTGTATTCTCTCTACTCTACTAACACCTGGGGTAGGGCATTTTATTCAAGGCATGGCTTCATTAATTTAAGCAAATGTCCCTATCACTACTTATAAACACAAGAAGAGATATGCTTTTTGCAAACGTAAGTTATATTACCATAGCCAGAAAGTCTCTGTCTATCCTTTTAATTATTATTATATTTTAATTATTTGCTTCCAGTGTCAGATCATCAGAAGAAATATATTTCAGTCTGAAATATAAGAAGAGAAATATTTATAAGAAAAAAACACATAAACCTTGCCATCGTGAAATTATACAAAAATCAGCCAGTAAGTAATTGCTATTGACACAGTAGAGAATGACATTTTATAGAATAGCATGACTAGGACAAAGAGCTATGTTGTCCATCAGGAATGTTCATTTTTCCTTAGTAAATATAATGAGTAATCCTATGGTCCTCATCTGGTGAAGGAGGAGGGTAAGGCTTGGGCCTATTAAATAGAACACAAATGGTGGTGACTGCTTAGCACTCTGACTCTCAAAGAGTGTAGGTCTAGCACCATCAAGCATCGTGGAACACGTTAAAAATGTAAATCCTACTACATTCATCCTCTTTCCCTTCCTCAAAAAAAATAAAAATTAAAAATAGATCAGAAGCCAGGTGGTATATGGTGACCCACGGTTTACTTAGTTCTCTGTGTGATGATTCTGATGCATAAAAAAGTTGAAGAACCACGGGCTTAGGGTCGGCCTTGTAGAGAGAGTCCAGCATGATAGTAAAACCGCAGTTCCTGCCTCCACAGAACTATCAGCCACAGAACACAAAACCATTTCTTCTATTGGTGCTTATTGATTTCTTTTTCATTATTCCCTTGTCACATGAAGCAAAAACTTTTTTCAATTCATTCAAAACTTTGCTTTTAATGTGTGGCTTACATAAATCCTTTACTTCTTCATGAGCAAAATAAAGAAAGTGCTGCTGTGGAATGAAAAAGTACCTGTCAATTCAAAATTTAGATATTTTGTTCAAAAAACACTGAAAAATGTATTGCATTTCACAAAGGATATAATTTTCTTGGAGATAAGAGAGAAATTGAAGCCTTTCCAAAACTGTAGAATACTCATTTTCTTTTCTTTTTTTTTTACTAAGAATTTTTTTATTCACTTTACATACCCATCACAGATTCCCCCTCTTCCCTCCTCCTGCCCCTCCAGCCCTCCTCCCAACCCATCCCCCATTCCCTCCTGCAAGCAGATAAGGCCTCCGGTGGGGAGTCAGCAGAGGCTGGTACATTCAGTTGAGACAGGTCTGGGCCCCTTCCCCTGCCTCAAGGCTGTGCGAGGTGTCCCACCATAGGTAGTGGGCACCGAAAAGCCAGCTCATGCATTTTCAAGGGAATAATGTAGAAAAATACACAAAATGCAAAGTGAACGAAAAGGAAGTCTTGGGTTCCTCCTTGTCCTTTGAACAGAAAGGACCCTGGGTTTATTTTCAGCTGAGCTTAGAGGATGTGGTCATCACTGCAGCTGCATCAACTGAGTGATAAGAAGGTTACATTTTAAAAAGTAAATTTGGAAATGCATTAGCTCATTTCAAAGAGTTAACGACATTGTCCTTTTCCTCTCTTCCTTCCCTTAAATTGCCGTTTGAAGGCATCTTTAGGTCCTTAAGCCTTAGAATGTTGAACGAGCTGCCTGAAGTGAAGCAACCTGAATTCCTCTTAAACCCTGACAAATACTTTAAGGAAGAGCCAGAGGAAGATGAGCCCCAAATTCCAGAGCTTCCTTTGCCCTCTGAAAGTAAGTCCCCAATGGGCCTACAATCACCACTCTTTCTTCATACAGTACAATCAAAGGAAAAGGAAATACAGTAGGATCGCACGAAAACAACACATGTGCCTTGTAGGTTGCCATGAAACAAAGTGTAGCGTGGTTGTCAAGATTTATAGCTCTGTGCTCTCAGCAAGAAGAGCTAACAGGCTGCAGTATGTGAAATGGATATTTCTATTGTGTCGCTGTTCTGAAGGAAGACTGCCTTGGATGCCATGAATATGTCATAGATGAGTACCTCTCCTTCCCAAATAACCTTCATTTTCAAAACTTGTAGCTAGAGTTTTCCTGCCTGGCCCACAGTCAGGACAAATCTCTCTCACTTGCCAGTCCCACAGCCACTCAGACCTGACCAAGTAAACACAGAGACTTATATTGCTTACAAACTGTATGGCCGTGGCAGGCTTCTTGCTAACTGTTCTTACAGCTTAAATTAATCAATTTCTATTAATCTATACCTTGCCACATGGCTCGTGGCTTACCGGTATCTTCACATGCTGTTTCTCATCATGGCGGCTGGTAGTGTCTTCTTACCCAGCTTCCTGTTCTCTCAATTCTCCTCTCTGTTAGTCCCACCTATACTTCCTGCCTGGCCACTGGCCAATCAGTGATTTATTTATTGACCAATCAGCAACACATTTGACATACAGACCATCCCACAGCAAAAACTGATACCAGAGAGAGCAACATCATGAGATTCTAAAGGTTTAGAAGAGAGTCTCTAGCAATCTGGCTCTGTTCTTCCTTTGCCTCTATAAATAGCGGCTACTTAAAGTACATTGTCTCAGAGGCTCCAGCTGCAGTGCCGGCCTAATAAGAGAGGACAAGGAAGCGTAACTGGAAAAAATGCAAGTGAATGATCTCTGAGGATTTCCAAACAGCATGTGCACGGGACTGCTCTATTTTTCAGACTCTTCTAGCCGTTGCAGTCTGTGAGCATTTGGAGAATAAGATCTGTACAAACATCTTTCCCACAAAAGGAGCCTTGCGGGAATTCAGGCAACACAACCTGAGACTGGATGAGGAACTGAGAAGGCATATGGGCACTGTAGGGGCTCTCATTTCAAATAATCGATGGAAACAGAGTCTTTTCAACGTGCGGTACTGAAAGGAACAGAGCTACATGGCAGTCATCTGAGACCCACAGTCTCTAAACTTTCCCAGTGTCTGACATAGGGTTCAATATGATTCTTAACAATACCGTTGTCGGAGGCAGTTGTTCTCTTATAGCCACACTTGGAGACATTTTACAGTCATCATCAAGAACAATTGTCATGTCTCATCGCTGTACTTTCCAATCTTCTGTTACCACATTGCTAGGTCTTTTCTTAAACTTCCTCTGTTCTAAATTTGCACTCATTTGCTTATTTTCTTGAGCTTTTTCTGCTCATTTCTCTTAGAAGTACATAATCATATACTTTAAGCCTTTAGGTATATGGAATGGGCCTTCCAATCTGTAGTCCTGTCATTTTTCATCAGGATGTTTTTTTTTTTTTTTTTTTTTTTTAATTTGTGCTGGGAGAATGGGTCCGAGGAGAATTTGCTACAGACTAGATTTTGGATCTCCAGAATCCATGTGTTTGGATGGGTGTGCACAGTTGCAGCCTGTAATCCTAGCACCCAAGAATTAGGAAAGTCAGAGAGAGAGAGAGGATCCTAGGGGAAGCTTGCTAGCTAGGTTAACCTGTAGGGTGAGCTGTGGGTTCTACTGGGGCTGTGTGGAAACACGATGACCAATGTAACCCACAGAGGAAAGGGCTTATTTAGCTTATGTTTCTGAGTCACAGTCTATTGAGGGGAGCCAAGGTAGGGATTCAAACTGGTCTGGAATATGGAGGCAGAAGTTGATGCAGGGGCCACGGAGGAGTGCTGCTTATTGGCTTGATCCTCATGGCTATCTCAATGTGTTTTTTTCATAGAACCCAGGACCACCAGATCAGAGGTGTGCCCTCCAAGAATGGGCTGAACCATGTCTTATCTATCACTAATTTTAAAAGTGCCCTACAGGCTTGCGTACAGCCCTCGTATAGAGGGATTTCTCTAACGAGATTCCCACCACTCAGATGACTATCGCTCTTGTCAAGGTTACATAAAACCATCCAGCACAAGATATTATATATGTGTATGCAGAAAGACCCATACCACCAACAAAGCAAAAAATAGTGTGAATGGCTTCTGATATCAAAGGGTGACCACAATCACGCATCTTCACACATATATACACTTGTATACACAAGGTCACAGTCATACACACAAATTTATACACATTTCAACCAAAAACATTAGGAAGGTATCAAAGTTAAAAAGGGCAAATAGGTAATAATAGTTAAGCAGGCCAGAAAAGAAGGTGTGTGTGTGTGTATTTCTGATAAAGTAATAGAATATGCAATTAGAAGTGTGAGTAACACAGTCAAAGGAAAGTACATGGGGTCTATATGGCTGACTTCCAAAAAGAATGTGCAGAAACCCAGCTGGCTAGCAAGCCAGATCATGGAGCACCCACAGTGTCATTCAAGGGATAATGGCATTTATTTATTCAAAAATGAGAAGCCACTGAAGTGTTTTAATCCATTGCTCTGAATGACTCCACTTTATCTCCTCTGTGACTGCTTTGGTTTTTATGTCTTATTATCATTATTTTTGACTGATTTCAAGGTACAATAGTGTTTTTGCTGCCCTGCCTTACTTCTTGGGGTAGCCATGCTCCATGTGAGATCATATCCTTTAATAGAGAGAACTTGCTATAATATTGCTTTCAATGTGAATTTACTCATCAACGTTTTTTGACAAGAGTTTTAGGCATAGGACTCAGGTTGTAATGATTTCACAAGAGCTTCCCCCCCCCACACACACACACAACAGCTTTTATCCTCGGAGTCACTTCCCTATCCCTCCAGTCTGTTTTGAAACTTCAGAACTCAGTGAGCACCAGACAAGTGATGCACAGACACACATGCAGAAGAACACTCACACAATAAAATAAATAAATATAAAAACTTAAGAAATATATCTATCTAATCAGTTATCTAATTTAGATTTCATGAATAAGTTGGACATAAAATGCATATAGGCACACATATTTATTTGAGTGCTATTGAGTCCCTTTTGTATAGCTGTGTTTCTCATTGAAAGTACCATATTTTCATTCATTTTGCCCAACTTTTCTTTCAGGCTTCTTTTCCTTGCTATTTTGTTTGTTTGTTTTATTGAAAGTAGTTCATACAATATATTCTGATTATGGTTTCCCTACCCCCCAAATCCTCACAGATCTTCCCACCTCCTCACCCACCAGACTCCACACCTTTTCTTGCTCTCATTTGAAAACAAACAAGCACCTAAATGAAGATGATGATGATGATGATGATGATGATGATGGTAATGATGTTGATATAAGATAAAATAAAATAATAAACCAGAATAGGACAAAACAGAAAAAAGAGACAAAGAAAAACTCACAGATGCAGAGACACACACATTTGCACACATAGAAATTCCATAAAAAACACAAAACTGCAAACATTAGTATGTAAGTAAAATATCTGTAAAGTAAAAAAGTAACAAAGACTGCCCAGACAGACAATTATGAGACAAAAAAAAAAAAACCCTCAGATATATCCTTGAGTTCATTTTGTGTTGGTCATCTTCTGCTGCACATGGGGCCTGCCCTTAGGTGTGGTTTGCATATCCTGTGAAGTCTGTTGGAGAAAATTAATTTTTCCTTTGTGAGTGGTTATCAATTAGAGACATCTTCTGGGTTAGGAATAGAGACGTGTGTCCTCTTCCGCTCTCAGCATTGGATCCCATCTTGCTAAGACCTGCACAAGCCCTGTGCATACTGTCATACTCACTGTGAGTGCATATGTGTGTGTGTCCTGCTGTGTCTAGAAAGCACTGGTTCCCTACTGTGTTCCATTCCTACTGGCTCTTACAATTTTTCTACCTCCTCTCCTACAGTGTTCCCTGAGCCTTGAGAGATTTGATGGAGACATTCCATTTAGGATTGAGTGTTCTGAGGTCTCTCACTCTCTACACTCTGCCTAGTTGTAGGTCTCTGTATTTGTTCCCATCTGTGCAGGAATGTTTAATTCTCTAGAGGTGGTGGAACCTGGGAGATCAAAGTCTATCAATGAGGTGGATTAAAGTCCTATGCAATAGAAAACTTTATTCAGAGCATCAGCAATTCATACTCTGGGAGTTAAGAAAGCACACATGAGTAAAGTTCTCATTAGTTGGAGCTGTATATAATCACAATGACAAGTAGCACATGGCAAAAATATACTTTTCTATAAAGGCATGTAAACAAATAACTACAGCCAATTGTAATAAATAATCTGAAGTAAACTCACTCCTATCTGCTACACCTGGGAGGGTCACAAAAAACACATCCCAAGAACAATTCCGTGTTTTTGAAGAGAATAAAGTCACAAGAGTCTGGGCTCATTTCCTTACAACCACTCTGAATTCTCCTCACACAACTCTATTCTTGGACCGTGTTCTGACACAGTGGGAAGCTTTTCTGATGACAGCTGAGGAAGACACTAATCTGTGAGTATAGCATGATATTGCCAGGAGTCCTTTTATTGCTATGTTCCTTTCACAGACTGTAGTATTTGGTTTTTTTGCCCTAGGTCCCTGGCCTATTTCTAGTCTCAGGTTCTTGGCCACCCTATCAATGTCAGACATGTGTTCCTTCTCGTGGAGCGAACCTTAAATCCCATCAACCAGTGGTTGGTTACTCCTAAAACTTTGGTTTTATTTTAAATGCAGTCTTTCTATCTTGCCTAGGCTAGCCTTAAACTCCTGAAGTTAAAGCATCCTTCTGCCTTACTTTTCTACGTAGCTGGGACGACAGTGGTGTGCTCTTGCACCTACCATGCAGGCAAGAGTTGTTTACAACAGCAATTTTACAGCTCTGACCTGCTCACACTGGGCAACCTTGGCTCTTTTTCTGCTCTCTGCTTTACTCTTGGTTATTGGTCACACTTTACGACCTCCTTGTAAGTCTGGTCATGTGTTATTCAACAGAAATAGTAAAATCTTTATAGATATTGAAGCGAAGGCTATTTAGTTCTGTAAAGAGAATGATGGTCAACTTGTGTCAATAAAACCAGGAACTGTGATAGGTAGTTCTGAGGTGTAGTTTTCACTGGATTTAGGGTACTTTTGATTTAGAATGCCTGAGTTAGACTTCTGCCCTTTTAGATAGAGGAGTATTGTCCTATAAATCTCGCAAGACAATATATTTCTTTGCTTTTTCAGTCTACTGAATAGTCTCCCACCCCTACCAGTATTCAGAGAATGCAAAAGGGAATGTTGGCTAAAGCCACTGGATTTCTCTGTACTCCAATATATTGCACCACCCTACAGAGCTATCAGAACATTTGGGGCAAAGTATACACCTCCACCTCAAGACAAGGTCTTGCTTTGTAACCCAAGCTGGTCTTGAACTAACTATGCAACCCAGACTGACCTGAAAGACCTAATTCTTATCTTCTTGAGTGCTGGTGATATTTCAGATTCGATCATGCCCAGCATAAATCTGTCTCCTACAAATGTCCACAAATGATGTAAAAAATATCAGGTCATCTAGGAAAGGTTCCATGCTGTTTTTCCCTTTAATTAATGTGTTCATCTTTGCTTTCTTCCCATGCCCTCTGGTGACTATAAGAGTATTATTTGTCATTTACCTTACATTCTCTTTTGCTTTATATGAGAATGATAACTGTCCACTGCCTACCAGATCCTCCACAGAAACAAAATTCTTGTTGAAAAAGAAAGAGGAAACTTACTTGATCACATTCCTATTTTAGAAGACTTTTTAGGAGCAGTGTGGAGGGTGATATAATGTGGCTAGGCTGAAGGCAGCTTAGTTTAATAGTTGAGATGTGTGCAATCCATCCGTCTTTCACTCTTCACTTTGCCTCTGAGCAGGAACTTGCATATGTGTGGATTACATCTCTTATTATTAGTTTTCTCATCTGCCATGTCCGGATAATGATACCCATCTTGTGAAGCTATGAGGATTAATTACAGCACATGACAGCACATCCCAATCACTTACCAAATGGTATATTATAATATTTTAAAAATAAGAAAACCTTAGAAAATAACTAATTTGAAAGTGTTTAAGTGTTGAATGAGAAGGATCACATGTCCTGATCAGACCTGATCAGAGACATATTATGTATGGCTATCAAATTTCAGGTTGGATAACTATGCCAAAGCAGAAGATCCCCAATGAGAGAGAAAATGCAGATGAAGATGGTTCAAAGTCAGGGAAATGTCAGTTTCAGGATTTGGTGAGAGGAAGTGTCTGTCAGCCATCTAGGAAGGAAACTGGCCTTGGTAGGTGGGAAAGAGTAAGCGTGGGGACTGAGTAGCAGCACAGCTAAGAGACACATATTTTAAAATTCATTTAAAGTTCAGCTTTTTTTTATCTGATTTTAAATGCAATATGTAGACAGAACAGCAATGTGGGCTTTTAGAAATGGAACTCTGGGGAATATAAGTATGAGGTCTTTAGGCTCAGAGTTATTATCTCCAGTAAATTATAAAGTAATAATTATTTAAGGAAGCATTTCCGTTTATAAATGGAATAAAACATGGAAACAATAGTGAATATTATTTGGCAATTGTACTATAAGAGGCATTTTCCCCAGGTACTCTCAATGCTATAAACTATAACTTTGGAACATGGGACACTTTCAAACACTGCCTAATCCCCCAGTGGCTTTTCAGTCTTAGCTACTGGGCTTTTAATATCCTTTTGTATTCTTTGTAGTTCTTTTTCAACTTGAACCATCTTTAGCTTCCAAGTTGTTCCCAGTGGATTCTCAAACAGCTTGAAATCTCCCTTTCATATGCTGTATTCATAGTGCTTAGAGTTAGTGCACAGGGTCAGGTTTACCATAAGAACCATTCATACTTATTCTATGAATCTTTAAAACTTCCATTGTAGAAAATGTGTTCTATCAGAGACACTTCAGGTAAAGTGGGTTTTATTGTTATTGTTGTGGTCCATCAAGACAAATTACAAGGATTAATTAAAGAGATGATTTTATTCAGGCTATTGTAATGGGAAGGACTCTCATTAAAGAGGACCAACTCAGAGGATTAAAAGGAGGCCTGTGCTTTTCCACAAATGACGAAGACATCTGTGAGTCTTTGAA
This sequence comes from Peromyscus californicus insignis, assembly GCF_007827085.1. Taxonomy (NCBI): domain Eukaryota; kingdom Metazoa; phylum Chordata; class Mammalia; order Rodentia; family Cricetidae; genus Peromyscus; species Peromyscus californicus. Next base: position 55,443,862 of record NW_026294617.1, on the reverse strand, counting down.
AACAATGAAGAAGGATAGAGAGGGTTGTGTCTCAGTAATATGAGAGCAGTTGGCATTTTTTGTGATTAATTGTTTCTGGAGCACAAAAGAACAATGGGATTTATTACCTATTTCTGCTTTCCAGAAGCTCAGTATCAGGTAAAATGAGTGTTGTCAGGTTCTGTTTTGTGGATGATGAGTGAGTGTCAGTTACTGCTGAACAAGCCAGAGGAGGCCGGAAGCCTTCTGGATGCAGTGAAGCAAGATCTTAGAAGCAATCTCTCAGGAATCCTTGTTGGCGTAGCATTTTGTAGGTGAGTTTTTCTGTGTCCAGGCAGTTTCTTCCAAGTAACCACAAGAGACTTAATATAAATCATAAATGCTTGGCCGATATCTCAAGCTTATTACTAACTGGCTCTTACAATTTCAATTAACCCATTTGCATTAATCTATGTATTGCCACGTAGCTCATGGCTTTCTTTACCTGTCCTCCAGCGTGTCTTGCTCCCTCTGTATCTCCTGGTGACTCTACCGACTCTGCCCTTCTTCCTTCCAGCATTCTCAGTTTGGCTGTCTCGTCTATATTTCCTGCTTGGCTGCCAGTCAGTCAGTTCTTTATTAACCAATGAGAGGAATATGTATTCACAGTGTACAGAAGGATTATTCCACAGCACTTGCTGAACCACAACTTGGGAGATGGCAGTTTTGGATGGCTGAAACTCCTAGGACAAATGGATTCTTACAAGGCAACCTAGAGTTTGGTGTGTCTGGGCTATTTGGATTAAGTTCTTAGTGATGTCTTTGGGTGGTGATGAGGGGTTGTCACAATTGGAAAAGTTAGTTCAGATGGTTGTAGCTTGATAGGGAAAGAAAAGAACTGATAATTAGTAAGGATAATTTGTACAGGGAAATCAGCTATAGCATAACTTAGATACAGCCACCCAAACTGCTACCTTCAAGGTAGGAAGGAAGTCAGTCCAGTCTTTACCAGACAAGAGAGTTACATATCCATCACTAACCTCCGGCTCTGGTCAGCTTTCTGATGCTGTGATGTTTGACGGCATTCAACATAGGGAGATAATATTGGCTCATGGGTTCAGAGGTTTCAGCTTATGACTACTTAGCTTTGTGGCGCTGAGCCTATGGCTAGGGAATGCATCAAGGCAGGAAGCATGTGGCAGGGGGAAGACCTTAGTTAGCTGGACCCAATAAGAAAGTCAGGAAGGGCAGAAGTTCAAATATCTGCTTGTAGTTCAAGTTACTAGTGACCTAACTTCATTTCATTAGACTCTATCTCCTAAAGATTTCATCCCCCAACAGTGCTATACGCTGGTGAAAAAAAATCTTTAACAAATGGCTTTATGAGTAATACTTTAAATCAATTCACCTGCAAATTCACAAAGAGGCAAAATAATTCAAGACCAGTGAATGCAGCCTGATTCTGATGACCTTCAAGGGTGTTCAGGATAAAATAGTTTTCCATGGAACCACGAGATTGTTCTCTATGGCTTTTACAGTACAGATGAAATACATACATACATACATACATATATATATATATATATATATATATATGGTCTTATTCAAAATCAGTTTTATATATAAATATTTCACAGTATTCTATAGCTTTGTTTGATAAGGTAAATCCATCATTAAACTCAGAAACACATAACGATACTTGGAGTCTATAAATTATCTGAATATGTGAAAAAGATATTCTGGGGCTCAGTGGGAAAAGGCACCTGAAGCTTACCCTGATGACCAGAGTTTGATCCCTGGAAACCACAGTGTAGAACCAGAGACAGACTTCCATAAATTGTCCTCTGACCTTCAATTGCAGTGTGGAATGCATGTACCTGCCCACACAAACGCACACAAATGTACACAAAAATAAATAAAATGTAACAAAATGATATCTGGAAAAGATAAACAGATAATGACCTCTATGGACATTATTAAGAATCATATGAAGATTTCCACTTCAATCCATCTCCACTTTTTGACACCAGCCTGTTGCTATAGTTTTTTTTTAATTGAATATAGATTCTCTTCTTATACAATACATTGAGACCATAGTTTCCCCTCCCTCCACTCCTCCCAGCTAATTGTAACCCGATAGAGGCTGAAATTGACCAGGGCTTTGACAACGCTCACCTAGAACTTAGATTGACGAATTCTATTCAGGACATCACAAGGTGAGAATAATTGTTAGAGAGGCCGAGTCATAGTCCCTGGCCTTGGTTGAGTCAGAATGCATTTTTAACAAGTGATTCTCATGTCCATCACGCACACTGGAGTTAGACCAAGAATAGTGAGTGAGATTTAGAATGCGGCTGGAAATATGGGTGAGGGAGGTTTTCAGAAACCGCAGATTCTCCGCAGCTGGTTGTTATGCACGGTTTGCATAGAATCGTACGTTTTTCAGGTCATCTTTGGAAATTTTGCTATTGTTGTCAGTCTTATGAAGTTGCCAGTTAGTGGGGGTGGGGGGGAAGGCCAGATGGCAGCCAATAAACCAACTTTGTCATTTGTAAGTCAGGACATCATGTTATTTTAGTGACAGTGTTTTTCAATTCTTCACAACCAGCACATACTTCATTTTCATCACTTTAAAAATACTTTGTGGTTGTCATTATAGAAAATGTTGTCAGACAGCCAACTATGAAATGATGTGGTGAGTGGGTTAACACCGTAGTTTTCTGAGTAGGAAGGAATGAGTGTGAATGGCTCCTGAGAACAATAGATTTTTATTTTAAGATTTAATCTTATTTATGTGTGTGGTTATGTCTCTCTCTGTGTGTATGTCATGTACATTTGTGCCTTTAGAAGGCAGAAGAGGCCATTGGATCTCCTGGAGCTGGTGTTACAGGCAGTTGTAAGATGTCTAAGATGAGGACTGGGAACTGAACTCAGGTCCTCTGAAAGGGCATCAAGAGGCCTTAAGTGCTGAGACGTCTCTCAAGCCCACTTTTTACTTTTAATTTTATTGCATGTTTATTTATCTCTCTCTGTGTGTGTTTAGATAGATAGATAGATAGAGAGACAGAGAGAACATGTGTATGTCATGATACAAGTAAAGGTTAGAGGGCAACCTATGGTAGTTTGTTCTTTCCTTCTATCATGTGGGTCCCAGTGGTCATTCTCAGGCCTTTATGCTTGGCATCAAGTGTTTTGGCCCACTATGCTATCTCAACTGGCCCTACATTTTGATTTTTCAGGGCTGACATTATGGTTGAATATATGAACATATGATCATGTATCCCACGAACACCTACACTTTTATCATTATTATTGAGCGCCAGTCTTCACAATGTAAGGATGCAAAGTGTGAGCACTGAGCATCACCCTTTTACTTGTTTATCAGTTCAACAAATATATATATATGTAATATACAAATATATATATATGATTGAATATAAATCAAATGAATGCAAATGGTTCCTAATTACAATAGATTTTTATTTTAAAATTTATTCATTTTTTAAAATATTTTAATTCATTTTACATACCAACCACAGATACCCCTCTCATCCCTCCTCCTGCTCCCCCTACTTTCCCCCCCCATCCCCTCCTCCAACAGGGTAAGTTCTCCCATGGAGAGACAGCTAAGCCTGGTACATTCAGTTGAGGTAGGACTAAGCCCCTCCCCGCATTATTAAGGGTGAGAGCAAGGTGTTCAACCATAGGTAATGGTATCTAGAAACCAGCTCATACACCAGGGATAGATTGTGATCACACTGCCAGGGGCCCCTCAAATAGACCCAGCTACATAACTGTTTCCCATATGCAGAGGGTATTCTTACTTATGTGTAGGAGTATGTTTCTCATTTGATTGAGTTGCTTCATTGAATTTATACTTTAGAGGAGACAGGCAGTAAACAAGTTTTGAGGCTTGAATATGAAGTGTTCTTTTGATGTATTGAATGTTTGGTCCTCAGATGGTGAAGCTATTTTGGGGAGGTGGTAGAAATTTTAGGGAGATGGAGGAAACTGGTCACTGGGAACATGTCTTTGAGAGTTATATCTTGTTCCTGTTCCCTTCCTCTCTGCTCTTCTACTGAGATGAGTAACTTTGGCCACATGCTCCAACCACTATGCACTCCCCCACACAGACCCAAGATCAAAGTAGCCCATGAACCAAAATTGATGATCCCTTCCTTAAGGTTGTTTTCTCAGTATTTGCCACGGCAATGGGAAAGCTAACGCGATAAGTAAATAAATCAGAGAGAATCTAAGCCTGTGTAGTTACTAAGTGCTGTGTAGGAAAATGAAACAATGTAATGTAGTACCCAAATTATCCAGAAGGGGGCTCTATCCCTATACAGATCGCATGCAGTACCCAAAGCACCCAGAAGAAGCCTGACTTGATGGGCAGTCCCACAGGTTTGCATGTCAGGCAAATTCTTAGAGATGGAACCCACAAAGGCATTGAGGCAGAATAGTCCAAGCACTGTACACAGAACTGTAAAGCCATTGAGATGGAAGCAAAATTGATGTTTGTCAAGGGAAGAACAAAGATTGTTGTATCTGGAGGTAATTGAGAAGTCTAGTAGAAGAACAGATCGATAAGCATGTCAGGGATAACTTCATGTGAGACTATGGTGCCCAGGTAGGGAGTTTCGTTCTTTGAAAGTCTAAAGAGAAGCACTCAGAAGCTTTCAAGATCTATGTGACCAACGAACCAACTAATAATGATTGTTGCTAACCCTTCTGGGCTAACTGTTCTCCAAGATTTTAAACTGTGTAGCCTTGAAGACAGTGCTTCAGGTTCCTAAGTGGGTACAATGCAGGCAAGCTACTTTAAAATAAGCCATGTGTTTGATGGACACAAAGTGTCTTTCTTAGGATTATTCAACAGACATCAGTCCCAAGTCACAGGGACCATGAAAAATTCACCTGTCTGTCTTTATGATCTCTTGCAACCGTTCTATAGTAAACAATAGATTCATGGCAAATATACTAGCTGGAACTGAATCGGGGAAATAGAACCAGCATGGTCCTATATTGGGTAGGGGGTGGTTTAAGGCAGTGTGGGGTGCCCAGAGCAACCACAAAATACATAGAGCTCAGTCATAAGGGAAGATGGACGCTCTGGGCAGAGAAGTTTTTTCCTTCTCTTAGGAAAGATGCAGTACTGCTTTTATGTCTTCCAGTTGATTACATTGGACTCGCCTAAGAGATTTAGAAAAGCTAACTATTTCTTGCACCTGGAAAACAAATTCCTAGGGACTAACTGGTAGCTTGAGTTTAGTCAACATACATACAAACATATACACAGGCAGAAATCCATCACAGTGATGCTAAACATTCTTTTTGAATCCTAAGTAGTTTCAGTAAGTTGCTCATATTTTCTTGCAACTATTTCCTCCCATTGCGGTCCTGCTTCTATCATCGCATGCAAAGGGTGAGCACCAAGTGTCTCTCTCTCTTCCCTGGTGATCAGCTGTCTGGGTCCCACTGTCATCTAGGGTGCTCTAAGTTCCTGTGGGTGTTTTGTTTGTTTGTTTGCTTGCTTTGTGGGTTGTTTTCTTGTTTTGTTTTCCTTCTCTCTGAGCTGCCACTGCTGCTGCTGCTGGTGCCGGCCTTCTTCGACCGACTCCCCCTTGTGTAGTTTTCTTCTCCTGTAACTTTTGCAATCTCAGCAACTGGGCCGGGTTCATCATATTTTGTAGGCTGCAGGTTGCATATTCCTTTTGAGTTTTTTATGACAATGGTCTTTGTTTGCAGAATAATTTACCCTCATTTCTCTTCTTGTTATCCAATTTAAAGGATGGAAAGGGAAAGATAATGAGTTTTATAGCCATGTTTGTACTACTAGTAAGGAGTGCTTTATTTATTATTGTTTACTTTTTTGTTGTTTTGTTTTGTGCTTTTATCTTATTTACCATATTTTATTTTACATTTAATTTTTGTGGGGGAGTATATGATGGCATAGGGTGTATGTGCATGTGTGTGTGTGTGTGTGTGTGTGTGTGTGTGTGTGTGTGTGTGTGTGTGTGTGCAGGAGAGCATGTGGAGGTCAGAGGACAGCTCCAATGTTGGTTTTCTCCTTTCCCCTTATAACTGAACACATGGACTGACTGGCTTCTGAGTGTTCTCCTGCCTCTGCCTCCCCTCTCACTGTAGACTTCTGAGTGTTCTCCTGCCTCTGCCTCCCCTCTCACTGTAGACTTCTGAGTGTTCTCCTGCCTCTGCCTCCCTTTCACTGTGGGCTTCTGAGTGTTCTCCTGCCTCTGCCTCCCCTCTCACTGTAGACTTCTGAGTGTTCTCCTGCCTCTGCCTCCCTTTCACTGTAGACTTCTGAGTGTTCTCCTGCCTCTGCCTCCCCTTTCACTGTGGGCTTCTGAGTGTTCTCCTGCCTCTGCCTCCCCTTTCACTGTGGGCTTCTGAGTGTTCTCCTGCCTCTGCCTCCCCTCTCACTGTAGACTTCTGAGTGTTCTCCTGCCTCTGCCTCCCTTTCACTGTAGACTTCTGAGTGTTCTCCTGCCTCTGCCTCCCCTTTCACTGTGGGCTTCTGAGTGTTCTCCTGCCTCTGCCTCCCCTCTCACTGTAGACTTCTGAGTGTTCTCCTGCCTCTGCCTCCCTTTCACTGTAGACTTCTGAGTGTTCTCCTGCCTCTGCCTCCCCTTTCACTGTAGACTTCTGAGTGTTCTCCTGCCTCTGCCTCCCTTTCACTGTAGACTTCTGAGTGTTCTCCTGCCTCTGCCTCCCTTTCACTGTAGACTTCTGAGTGTTCTCCTGCCTCTGCCTCCCCTCTCACTGTAGACTTCTGAGTGTTCTCCTGCCTCTGCCTCCCCTCTCACTGTAGACTTCTGAGTGTTCTCCTGCCTCTGCCTCCCCTTTCCCTGTGGGCTTCTGAGTGTTCTCCTGCCTCTGCCTCCCCTTTCACTGTGGGCTTCTGAGTGTTCTCCTGCCTCTGCCTCCCTCTCACTGTGGGCACAGCACGGTTAGAGACATGCGTTGTATGTGCTTTCTAGACTGCATTTGGTTTTATGTGCATTCTGGGACTCCAGACTCCTATACTCATGTTTGTAAAGCAAGCCCTTTGTCCTTGAATCATCCTCCCAGCCTAAGAGATCACTACATTATAAAGTTGTTTAGTATCCTTCCCCCCCCCTTTTTCAGTATTCTTTGGCTGGACATTTAACATTCTCATTAGCCAAGCTCCAGTTTCACCCCATGTTGTCTTTCCTCCTCTATTCTTCTATTCCATTGTGCTGAGTTATCCCGTTACTTGGAAAGTAGCTCCTGTTTCTCTGCCCTTGCGCATACTTTACTGTTTCTAGCTGACATCTCTGTTCACCTTTGTCAGTCTTTCTTCATCTCCATCTTCATGATAGGTAACTAAAATCCTGTCTGCATTTCCACATCGTCACCAAGTAAATAGTACCTAAAGCTTTACCCTAGTCCCTGTATATTGTTTTACACTCTTTATTTATTTATACATGATTTGTGTTGTCTGCTTTCTGCTAGCACCCTATTCTAATGTTATGCTATTTATGGTATAACCAGCATACGTACTGTTTCTGCTTTTAATTAGTTCAAAGAAGAGCCTATGAGTTATTCATGTTAGTGTCCTATAGGCTTAGTACAAAACATTTGTATAATGTACTTCCAGTATGCATTGGTTAAATGACAGAGTTACACTGGAGGCCAAAATTAGTTCCTTGAATACATGGCAGTTTCCTCCCACTTCTTGCTGTGCAGTATCACCAACCATAGAAATAATTTGCTTCTCTCTTTCTTTTTTTTTTTTTTTTGAAGCTACAGATCCCTGCACATCAGAGTGTTTTGTAAGGATGTGATTGCAGATGTATGTGTTTAGTCATTCAGACAGTCAAACTGTGTTTTGATTATTTTAATTCTCTTATTTCAATACAGAATAATTTGTTCTAGGCTTTTTACAAGCCCTTGATGGCTGTAAAGTAGATTAAAAACAGAAACAGAAAACACCAACTTATTTAGTCCTCACCCTTATATCACCAGTCTCTGTCATCATACACATAAAGTAGTAGGACAAGCTGTGTGTGTATGTGTGTGTGTGTGTGTGTGTGTGTGTGTGTGTGTGTGAGAGAGAGAGAGAGAGAGAGAGAGACAGAGAGACAGAGAGACAGAGAGACAGAGACAGAGACAGTGAGAGACAGAGAGACAGATAGAGGCAGAGACAGAGAGCTTTAAATTCAAATAAAACTAAAATGAGCAGAAGCTTAGAAAAGAATCTCTCCTGTACATTCTTGGTCCTAGAAACTTACTTTTTCACACAAAGAAAACTTGATTGATTTCTCCCTGCTATTTCATTTAACTGGGACTCTTACTAAATGTAATTTTCATGTCACGTTCTTCATCATTTTGTAGCTTTGAAAGCTGTATTTGATGAGAAAAACCTGTTCCCCAAAGGAATTCTTGATCATGAAAGAGAAGTCAAGCAATTTTGTCAAGAACCAAGTGGTGAAGTGAAGACAAAAAGAAATAAGAAGCAATTATGATCAAACAAAAAACAAACACGCCATGGTGACATGGAACACTCCATAAAATGCCAAGAAGCATCCAGATGCCTTTTCTCTTTTTCTTCCCATGGAAATGTCAAGAAACTCCGTCTTCAGACTTTGTGTTTGTTCTCTTTGCACTCAGAGTCGTCCCTTTGTATAATCTAAGAAGGGTTATAAGAGAGATTGGTTTAATGTGGAGGAATGCTGATTGGTTTTTATCTGTTTCAGAAGAAAGTATTTTACCTAGGTGTCCCTGTAATTGCCCCTGTAAACAGACATTTACAATGTGTTTTATTATAAAATCTTCACTAGCATATATAAAAGACTAACAAATTCATTAAAAATCATTTAAAATTTGTCTGTTTTAATGTTCTCCCTCATTATGATTTGTTTTTCCTGAACAATTTTGATACTGACAGTTAGATATTGACAATAGCAGCATGTTGTATTCTTTTTAAATACTTTAAAAATGTTCTTTTAATATGTATATATTTAAAAATTTAGCTGTACAAATTTATTGTGTACAGTGTTAAAATTCAGTACACATTAATGATCAAATTGGTGTTGTCAACATTTAAAAGTCATTAAGTATTTTCAAGTAATTTTGATTGACATGTGACCATTGAACATGTTGATGGACACAGTGAGGCTAATATTTCAACACATATATCCAATATGTAGGAATCAAATCAGGATAATCAATATTTCCTAGTAGTCATTTTAGATTTATGTTCCTTTTCTTATGCCCTTAGTGGGATATTGGTGGGAGTGATCTACTTCTATATTTGAAAACCAACCGGCATATCATAGCCAAACAGGTAATAGCCTTGGAAAAGAAGCAAAGTGCCTGGACCTTTGCAAAGGCGTCACTGTCCACGAAGAGCCCATTAGGAAATATTTGGTTCTGTATCTTACTGATTCTCCTTGTGACAAACTTTTCTTTATGTACATCATGCTCCAGGAAACCAATATTGTGATTTTTTTATTGTGTCCTTTAGAAAAATTGTTAATTTCCACAAGTTCAGTTTATTTGGATATATTTATATTTTAAAGAAGCCTTTAGAATAGCTGGGCTGTAAAACTCTAGCAATAACTCATGCTGGTAAATAATTAATCCACTGTGGATAATTGTGATCAACAACCAAAAAATTCAATCTATTTAAATTTAAATCTCATATGCAATTCTTTAACATGTATCTATTTTAATGCTGTCTAATGATTAAATATCATTGTTGGGATTGTAACCCTGCTCTGCCTATTTCTAAGTTTAAGGCATTTGTATACTCGCTCTGTTCACTTTTTTACAGGATATATTTAGTGACATGGGATTTAATAATACATTTTCCAGTATCATTAGAGAAAACATTTGGTTTGGGAATGGGTGGAGTGGAAAGGTTTTCTGACAGAATTAACTTCTGTCTGTGTTTACGTGAGTAGTGAGTCAGATATTATTACTCTTATGTATATGACTTTACCTTCTCATTGGATGGTAGTACTATATGCAAAGATACAGGAGGGGTGTGTGTGTGTGTGTGTGTGTGTGTGTGTGTGTGTGTGTGTGTGTACGCATGTGCACACATACGCACCTATCTGCCTATCTGTATGTGCATGCATGTGTGTGTTGAGGTGTTTATTTGAAAAATATTCTTTACAGAATATAGATAATATGTACTGGAATCTTTATGTGTAATAGAATGTAGCACGAATCTTAAATGGTCTTAATAAAAACAAATCCAGGGCCAGGTATTGGGGTGAATGCTGGAAGATCAGAGAAGCAGAACAATCCACAGGTACCTCATCTCGCCAGTTCCTCAGTTGATCCTGTTTCCTTTGACTGGAAGCCTCTGTGTTCTCATCCGAATGGTTCTCAGCTGAACTGCTGCTCCTCAAAGGCTAAAAGCTTAACATGGCTAGTTCCTGGTTTTCATGTCTTATATAACTTTCTGCTTTCTGCCATCACTTCCTGGGATTAAAGGCTCACTTCCTGGGATTAAAGGCATGAGTCACCATGTCTGGCTGTTTCCAGTGTGGCTTTAAACTCATGGAGATCTGGATGGATCTCTGCCTCCCAAGTGATAGGATTAAAGGTGTGAGTGCCACCATTTTCTGGCCTCTATGTCTGTCTAGTGGCTGTTCTGTTCTCTGACCCCATATAAATTTATTAGGGTGCATGATATATTGGGGAACACAATATCACCACAATAGAAAGCTGCAACTTGACCTCAAATGATTCAAAAATATTATATGTGTATGCAAAACACATAAACACAGCTGTGTATGCATGCATGTACCTAACTCTATCATTGATTTATTATCTATGTATCTGTTATTATCTATGTATCTGTCTATCTATCTTTTCTATTGATCAAGGATATATAGAGTGTACAAGTGTAGCAAATGGTAACAGTTGGAGAAACTGAAAAGGAGGACATGCAGATAGTATATCTTTGTACTATATAGGCAAATTCATATAAATTTGAAAATATTTCAAGGCAAAATTTTAAAACTTAAAAAATATTACTTTGAGATAAAGGATTCATTTAGATGTTCAAACAGAAACAAACCATCTCACAGGGAGATTGCAGATAATTTTTACACTGAATGAAATGCTTGATTGGATAATCCATCATTTCAAACCAGAATAATGATTTATGAGTCATAGGTTGATGATAGTACAGTAAACTTAAGTCAGAGACACATTCCCAGAAATTTAAGGGATTATTAAGATGTGAAGGAAAGTAATAAAGATACCAAATCCTTCGTGGCAGCTCTTTTCTCCATATACATTTGTCTATACAACCATGAGGGCATGCATCCATTTCTCCATTCACAGTCCGTTATAGAAGGCAGAGGCAAGACAATTTGCTCACATGTACACAGGAAAGTCTCATCTTGTTTTCAGCTTTCTCAAGTGGATTCACAAATAGTACGATGGTTAATTAGGCTGAGATTGAATGAGCTATTATTTTTTTCAGGGGTAATTTAGAAAGTCTTCTGATAGACACATCTTATTTTTAACTCCTGATGAGGTTTTGTGAAGAGATTAGTGTAATATAGTCTGCTCCATATAGACAGACTTTCTTTTTGTAGAATATTATGTCTGCAAAGCTCGATGCTTTATAGAATACTAATTCCATCCATCATGAACTTCATGTCCTATTCCATAAATATAATTAAGAGGAACTGTCTCAAAGTACATTTGATAAATTCAATAGGTGCTTTAAATCTCTGAAAGTTTCTTTTGCTGTTACCACTTCTAATAATTTGACAAAATATACACAAAAAGAAAAATGAATGACATTTAGCTATTACATCTTACTATTCTTTCATACTTTACAGCATCTAATTGTGCTAAACAAGTAGCAGGGTCTTGCCTGTCAAATGCTAATAGACTGGAAAATTATAAACTGTTTCTGAAATTAACATTTAGATGCAGTTATTTAAGAACCATTTTTCTAAAGTGAAAGGAACTTGTCATATTAAAATAAGATGTGTTATGATTTTCAATAGTTGTTTGTAATATGTACATCTATACCAGATATAATGTAATTTTTCTTTTTAGAATATGTTCCTCTTATCACTTAAAAAATATGGTGTACACTGACAGAATAAAAGTTGCCTGAGATTAATTTGAGATCAAGTGGAAAAATTAACTTTTAGGGTTTTTTTTGTTGTTGTTGATGAGTACATAGCATATATTTTGTGTTTTTAATGTTTGGAATTAAGTATGTTTTATTTGAAAATAACTATAAAATACTAAGAAAAGTGATGAGATTATAGTGCTAGCTCCTTGCTATAGATGATGCTAAAATTTGTACAAAAGCATTTACAGTCTCATTATGAACATATTTCTTTTATTCTCTAGGGGCAAAATGTAGTTCTGAAAAGAAGAGATTTGTGAAAGTTTTTAAATGATGTGCAGTAATATTTTATGGACAATAATATTTTATTGACTACTAAAACATCTTAAATGTGGAAGCAAAAATTCATAGTTATTGCTTTTTACTTCAGAAGAGAAAGGACAATGCATATTTTTGTTTGAACTGCTTTAATTTAAGGTCACTACAGAAAAATCACATTGAATGGTCTAAATAAGACAGAGTGGCTGTCTACTCCTTTTCAAGGCAGGGAAAGTACTGGCTGTTTCTTGGATAAATCACAATATGATCAGAATTATGGGCAGACACAATAAGTTGGTAGCTAAGGATGCGAGTGATTTATGGTTGCTGGTGCTACTGCATGGGTGGAAGAACACTGGCTGAAAGTCTTAGACATTTTGATCTGTATTTATGTGTAGAACACTTTAGAAGGTATTGCTCATGTACGAAACAGCTCTAGTTTGGAAAACTGTTTATAGCATCATTAAATCTAGAAAAAACTTTATGTTAGAAAATACAATGTTGGAAGAAACCCTGAGATTTTAAAAAGAAACACTTGGGAATGCCTCTATAGTAAAAAATACTGTTTGGTAGACTAAGATGTAGGTCAGTGGGAGAGCTATTTGTCAGCATGAATAACAGTCCTGGTTCAATCTTTAATGCTGAAAAAGTAAAACCTAGCTAATTAGGAGATGATGGCTTCGCATAGTCATAACGCTTCTCAGGTCTGTTATTGAGTCATGACCCTGTTAAATCACTGAAAGGTATTAACAAGGCTCAAGGTCTGGGATAAAAATTTTAGAAGATGTGTTCATTTTAAGATGGTATGTACATTTTATTTCTTCCCCATGAACTTAACAGAAATACTGTTAAATTTGGTGATCAAGAGTGACATGTGTGCTGCAGTGAAACCACACTAAATTTTCCATTTCTCGGAGGCCATAATGAATGATATATGTATTTAATACCTGCCTGCCACTGAGATGATTGAATGGAACTATGAAAATGAGATAAAACCCATTGAATTATGCATATGTTTTTTATTCATGGCTGGATTGTAGAGGAAGTCATGTAGAATGTTAAAATCACATATAAGTAACCACAATATTCTCTATCAAGTTACCTGCAGTTAATAGTGGTTTGATTTTTAAAAAAAAACAGAATTTGGTAAATTAATAATCTTAATCTAGTTTTCTTCTTAAACATAAAAATATATTTTCAACATCTATACTTTTTTCCCCAGTAAATTAGAATGAGACTCATAGACACAGGAAATGCCTCTGACCAGTGTGTAAAGTGATGAATTGTGGCAGCTGTGGTGTGGATGTGATTTGGCTTTCTTCTTTTCCTCACAAGCACTTTGAAGTATTTGTGATGGGTTGAATTCTTAATCTGACTTGGAGTCCCCTGAGAGTCCATCATATTTACATTATCGGTCACCATTTCTCTGATTGTTTCTACTTTTAAAGGAAATGAAATAACTAATTAAACAATAATATCACTTAACAATTTTAAGTCTTACTGTTCTTTTTCTTAATTCATTCACACGTCATCATTGATCATTAACTTGATCACATAACAGCATAGTGCACACCTGCTCTGGTTGGGGAAGAATTAATCATCCAGTGTTCCAGGTAAGTGCAGTTGGCCTTCACTGATAAGGTGCTTCATATATGAGGGTTTCCAGTAAGTATAGTTTAGTCACAGCCCTCCAGTAAACAACCAGAAGTTAATTCAAGGTAAGTACCTTGAAATTAAATAATTTTGAATGAAGCAGATATTCAATAACATGGATTCTGTTTACTGAAGTATAGGAATAGTGCTTAATTCACTTTCATGCAGGAATAATATAATCATTTAAAAAAATAAAACATTGCTTTCGTTTGTCTTAAAATTGTTTGATGTTATAACTTATTAAATGCCTAGAAAATTAAAGGTAGAAATGGCTACTTACAGATGTAAATTTTTATTATGAGAAGTAGCTGTATGAATGTTATCTTAATACCAAGACTATATTACCAGGGAGAGCTACATCATTCCTAATAATATTTATTATTTCATTGTTGACCAAATGCATAAAGATACATCTAATGAATTCCAACTTGTTTGAAAGATTCTGATAACATTTTGACCACTTACATAGCTGTAATTAGATAATTTTGTCAGAAATAGTCTGAGAAATTGAATATATATGCATATATATTCATAAATAACATATATTCATCCATAAAAAGTTCAAAGCCAAATATATATACATATGTATATGTTTATGTATATATACTCACACATACATACACACAGATCAGAGCAAAATATGTAGATATTCATTTATGTGTAAAACTTCTCTCATGAAATGATTTTTACTGTTGTGCTCCCACAAACTAGTATTATATTGATTCAATCCTTAATAAATCATTTTCACAACAATTTACATCTGTATTCATGCCTTACCAACATTATTTTCTGTTAGTTGCTTTGTATTACACTTTGAGATTTTTGCCCTTTGTAAAATCTATGTTTACATAAATTGAGTTTTTCTATTTATACTTAAAAAAATCTGAAGTACCAAAATAACACCTTAGAACTTACTTTTTGAGGCTATTTGATTATTCTTTATCATTATGCCTACCAATGCTTCTTAGTAACTCTTAACCTATAACTTTAGGAATGTAGTATTTCAGGTCTTCAAGGCTAACAGCACTATTCTAAAGGCTTTAGTCTTTGCTCCCATTGAAAGGTCACTTCCTAGCAGCCTATTAATAGTTATTAATATGTATAATTTTTCAAATAAAATTAACATTACTGAAACTTGTGAGAACTCAACATATCTATTCTACAAAGCTCGAAAAACTGTTTCAACTGAAGGTATAATCAGATAGTTGACATTCTTGTAATTGTCCCAGTGGACACTTTATGACGGGGGCAGTCTTGTGAATGGTTATGGTTTTCTATTGCTGCTATCCCTATAGTTGTTAATTGTTTAGTCAGAATGTTTGAAGAATTCATTCATTGTTTTTACTTTACCATTTATATTTGACTGTCATTTTGTTTATTTTAATCTTTCTTCCTTTCTTTTTCTTTCCTTTTGGAAAACTGTGAAGTGAGAGTTAGGACATTTTGCTCTTAGAAGCAAGAATCATAGAGTATGAGAAAAGCTGCTGTTGGGGTAGTCAGACTGCTCTGCTGATCTAGAATGCACTGACTTTCCAGTTCTGTTGCTCTTGGTCTAAAACCCTTTTGAAGTAACCTGAACACAAGTTCCCTTGAGTCAGTTACAAATGTTCCATTAAAGTCACGAGAAAATAGAGAGGAAGAATCATAAAGCTAGTTAGAACTGATAATACTCTGTGTAGTGTTTTACCATTGGTTTTAGGAAACTCAAAGTATATATTATGCTAGCTTTTAGAAGGAAACTTTAATACAACCAGTAGTATGAGGGCTTCTCCTATTGCACGATGCTTATACAGCAAACTGCCAATGATGTAGAGGCTATCTGTGGTAGTAGGACACACAGAATATTCTGTATGTGTATGCATTTGTTCAGGATAGTCTAATAGATGGTAACTCTTCTATTAAACTCACCATGATAAAGTCTGCTTTGAAAACAATACATTTTAAATTAATACACAGAAGTCAAGATGGATAAGATCATATTGTGGAGTTTTCTGCTGTTTTTTTCTGGAAGTCAAGCTTCAAGAACTGTGGCTCAAAGAAATGCTGAGTTTGCAGTGGATCTTTATAAAGCTCTTTGTTTCTCTCACAAGAACAACATTATATTTTCCCCCCTTGGAACAACTGTGCTTCTTGGAATGGTCCAACTAGGTGCAAAAGGCAAAGCACAACAGCAGATTCTGCAAACCTTAAGGATGCAGGAATCCTCAACAGGTGAGCATCTTATGGGTCTATAGATATGGTCAGCTTTAGTTTAAGGACATCAGAGAGAAGCTCAAATCATTGAACATCAACAGGTGAAAAGCCGAGACAGTACCAAATTATGACCAACAGATAATTATAAATGTATGTTTTTTTATTCACTTCTGATTGATTCCTTTTAAGATATGTAGTAAAAAACTTTATTAAGAAATTAATGCTTATACAGAAATAAAATTCTCTGTATGTCTATGTTTTTCTCTGAACTGTTTGTATATTTCTACTTATTGATTTTAATATCATAGAATGGATTCAAAATAACATTGCACTTCATTTATTATTGTGGAAAGGGCATTATTTGCTCAATCCTTCTTCAGTAGTAGTTTCTCTTACTTCTCTCAGAAAAGGAATTCACTACTTCACCAAGAGACCATGAAAAACATCGTTTAATTTATGAGCTTGCTTAGTAGTTTTATAAAATGGTGGAAGGAAGCTCTTAAATACTCCGTCAAAAGTTTCTTAATGCGAGTGGTTGTTTTGGAGTCCCCCCAAAGTCCCATGTGGGCATCTGACATCAAATTTGAAGCATTTCCCTGGCCATCTGGCTTATGCCTTCAGTTCATAGTGGTCTCAGTATTAAGCTTTTTATATCACTGTCACATAGCATATCCCAAACATCAGAAGAGACATCTGGATTTTTATATCACTATCACATAGCATATCCTGAACATCAGAAGAGACATCTGGATTTTTGATTTGGGAGTTTAATTACTACAACCATAATTAATTTCAGTATATTTTCCTTAGCACAGATTATCTGTATTTAGGAATTTGTTTTCCTGAAAATATTGGCAGGGCATCCATTGCTCCATTTTCAATAAAAGCAATTTTGTACAGAAGTGCTATTGCTAATAAGTTAATTGAGTTTTCCTTTGTGAATAATGCATAATGACGATACTGTAGTCATCTTGATTAGTTTCAGCAAGTCCAAACACACCACTCTCAGAAATATTACATGGTAACCCTTTGAAAAGTAATATATTGCTTATGAATGCATGATTCTATGATAAGTTATCAAAATAGGCCTCTGAAATTAAATTTCAAGATGGATACATCTTGGAGGGAAACATACAAACATGCGTGTCTTCAGAATGGTAGGATGTGAACATAGAAATATTCACGGTAATAATAGTGAAGTACCTTCAAACATGATTGTAGTCCATCAGATACTGCTATGCATGTCCGATGCAAATTAGCATGCAATATCTATAATCACTCCATAAGATACATATACCTCTGCTGTGCAGATGAGAAAAACAAAACAAAAGGTTTGAGTATTTTGTCTGGTGCTCTTTCCCAAAACAATGCAAGACCCATAAGGGCAGTTTTATACTTTCCTTGTAAGAGTTTATATAGATGGCAAACCCGTGAGCATAATCTGCCAAAATAGTTCTGCCTTTCACACTTTAAGTGATGGAGAGACACATGTGGAGGGCCAATGATGAAGGCAAAGAAAGTTAAAAGGCAAAATAATGAAAATAAAGTCTGAAAAATAAAAGCAAGAAAAGAAGAGCTAAGAGAAGACACACAGTTAAGAGGCGAGAAAGTGTGAGATAGCGAATGACAAGTAGATGGAGAAATGTCTCCACAGTCTGGAGTGAGAGCAGTAAACAGAATTAGGAGTGGAGCAAAGACTGAGACAGCCAGCAGCAGGCAGTGCGGGCAGAAGTATGTGGAACCTGGAACAAAAGAAGACAAAATGAATCTTGTCATTATTTAAAATTGTTGTATTTTGTTCATCACATTTTCCCATTTTGATTTCTGTATCCATATATATATTCATGTGAGCATACCTGTGTGTGCATGTGCATGTGGCAGACAGAGGTTGATGTCATCTTACTTTTTGAGACAGGACCTGTCACTAACCTTGAAGCTAGACTATTTCACTAGACTGATTGGCCTGCAAGCCACAGGGATCCTCCCATCTTTATCAGTGCTGGGATTACAAGTACACACTGCAACACCAGCTTTTTTTAAATAAATATTTTTATTTTATAATTAATTTAATTTTACATATCAGCCACAGACTCCCTTGTCCTCCCTTCTCCTACCCCCTAGCCTTCCCCCCACAATCCACTCCCTCCATTCCCACCTCCTCCAAGGCAAGGTCTCCCCTGGGGAGTCAGCCCAGCCTGACAGATTCAGCTGAGGCAGGTCCAGTCCCTGCCTCCCTACACCAAGGCTGAGCAAAGTGTCTCAGCACAGGCCCTAGGTTCCAAAAAGCCAGCTCATGCACCAAGGACAGGTCCCGGTCCCACTGCCTGGGGGTCTCCTAAATAGTTCAAGCTAATCAACTGTCTCACTTATCCAGAGGGCCTTATCCAGTTCCATGGGGGCTCCTGAGCTATTGGTTCACAGTTCATGTGTTTCCACTAGTTTGGCAATTTGTCCCTGTGCTTTTTCCAATCATGGTCTCAATATCTCTTGCTCATATAATCCCCCCTCACTTGCCGATTGGACTCCTGGAGCTCCACCTAGGGCTTGGCTGTGGTTCTCTGCATCTGCTTCCATCAGTCACTGGATAAGAGTTCTATCATGACAGTTAGGGTGTTCAGCCATCTGATCACCAGAGTAGGTCTTTAATTGGATGTCAAGCATCAAACTCAGGTCCTCATGTTTATGCAACCAACATTTTTTGAGCCATCTCCTCAGCTTCAATTTTTGCTTTTTTAAAAAAAATGGTGTGTTGAAATATAATATAGCTTGATTCCTGCATATTTCTACATCTCCTTAGACTTAATTCCTCAGATGAATCTCATTAACTGACTTCACTGCTGGCTCTGCTCTTAATCCCTCAATAATTTTATTCTTTAAAAAGACTTATTATTTAAAATCATATGCATATATGTGTGGTTTGTGCATGAATGTAGGGGCCTAAAAATACTAGAAGAGAATATCAAATCCTCTGGAGATGAAGATATAGATTGTTGTTAAACACACAATGTGTTTGCTGGGAACAGAACTTGAGTCCTATGGAAGAAGAGCAAATATTCTTACTCACGAAGTCTTCTTTCTAGTCCTTCCTCCTGCACCACTGATTTATAAAATATGTTATTTGGTGAATCTTCAGTCTTGATTTTTCTTTCCTGCTACCAATGTGTGGTCCTTGCTGTATCATTCCACATTAATATCTGGCTTATTCTATAGGGCTCTAAAGATGCATATAACTGCTAGCATACTTGCAGCACTGTGGTTCCCAAGGTACAGAGTACTTACACGTTACCTAAGCATCAAAGTTTATGTCCAGAATATACATTCTTCACTGTGCTGAACACTTGATAATGCTCTGAAAAAAATGTAATCGATTAGTCAAAGGATGCATTGGAGATATTTCTATTTTATCATTGAGTCATGAAAAGAAAACCTGGGTCTGGGGTGCAGCTCAATATTAGATGGCCTGCCCAGCCTGCTTAGGGTACCAGGTTTAATGCCCAGCACTACAAACAAAGGAAAGAATACTTAGCAAGAATTTCAACTCTAGTTCTATAACAAAAATTCCTTGTGGTTTTGCCCAATCACATTACCTCTCAACTTTCCTTACATCTGTGAATATTACTATTAAAAACAGGGTTTTGATTAGGGGATTTGTGTGGATCATTTGTCTGAAATAATCCATAATTTCGGTCTATCAGTCTATTTGTGTTTGTGAGTGTACATGAATAGACATGAGGATTTGGAGACCAGAAGAAAGTGCTATTCTTCAAAGAGTTTTAAACTCTCTAAAATCTCTCTCTCTCTCTCTCTCTCTCTCTCTCTCTCTCTCTCTCTCTCTCTCTCTCTCTCTCCCTCCCTCTCCCTCTCCCTCTCCCTCTCCCTCTCCCTCCCCCCACCTATGTGTGTGTGTGTGTGTGTGTGTGTGTGTGTGTGTGTGTGTGTGTGTGTATGTGGGTAGGTGCACTTGTGTGCAGGTGCCTATGGAGGACAGAGGTGTTGGACACCATGTTCCTGGAGTAACAGATGGTGGTGAGCCACCTGACATGGGTGCTGAGAACTTCTCTGCAACAGTAACATGTGCTTGGAACCAGTGAACTATCTCTTCAGCATCCCACATCCCTCACATACACACTTTTTTTGTGATGATCTCGGACTGACCTGGAATTTGCCACTAAGATATCTGTACAGTGAGTCCCAAGGATCCATCTGTCTTTGCCTCCACAGTGCTGAGATCATAATCATGTGTCACCATACCCAGCATTTTTCTTTTCTTTTCTTTTTTAATGTTTGAATTTAGGGTCAGACTCAGGACTTAGGATTTAGTGGAAGGATGCCACTGACAGAGCTACCTCCCCAGGCCCTAGGTCTACTTTTGTTTGCGTGTCTGGATCACATGCACACATAATTCACCTTTGGATTCTTGACATCAGGAGAGCAGAACCAGTGCTAGAATTTTCAAACATTTTCTAGAGGGCTGCTATACTCAAACCGATTATCCCCATTATTGGTTCTCTTTGGTTCTATTTTAGGAAATTAAACAAGTTTTTTTTCTCATTGCTGATTAGGAGCCATGTATATGTATCCTTTTTGATTTGTGTAAATGAGGTCATTAACCTGTAATATATAATCAAGTTTATCAGCCCAATATTTTTGTAGTCTCCCCCAAACGTGTGGTACTTGGTGATAGTTTCCCATTGATCTAGGAGCCCAGTGATTTATTAAAGGTCAGCTCTTTGTCACAGGTTTTTAGACCTTAAGTATATGACATGATTCTATTTGCTCTGACAAATGAGGTACAGCTATTTTTTCTCTTCCTCTCTGTTTTCCCTACCACTCCTTTAAAGGTGTCCATAAATTATAAATGCCTGAAAATTACTTTATAATCATCCACTTTGTCTCTGTCATTAATTCTTTTGTATAAGCGTTTGTATTTTTACTGAGGAAGTCATCTCTGTAGCTGCCCAGTTGCTAATACATGCCATTTAAAGCTTTTTATAGCAGTGAACACCATGTTCCAGAATCTTTGCATAACCAAACAAAAGAGTATAACTTTCTCAATCTCTTTGTATAAAGAAGTCCAGGGTTTTCGGGAATCATAGAAGTCCTCAAGTCTAATAATATGAAATGTATTTTCATATTTAAAATCTTTTATGTATTTGTCTCTGTCTTCAGAGAACCTGAAGTTTCAAATATAGTGCAATGCATCTAGCCTGGCTCCTGTATAGATGGGAGGACTGTACCTTTTTTTTTTTTTTATTTTGCAATACAATTCAGTTCTACATATCAGCCACGGATTCCCTTGTTCTCCCCCCTCCCGTCCCCTCACCTTCCCCCCAGACCCCCCCCTCATTCCCATCTCCTTCAGGGCAAAGCCTTCCCCACAGACTGAGATCAACCTGGTAGACTCAGTCCAGGTAGGTCCAGTCCCCTCCTCCCAGGCCGAGCCAAGCAATCCTGCATAGGCCCCAGGTTTCAAACAGCCAACTCATGCAATGAGCACAGGACCCGGTCCCACTGCCTGGATGCCTCCCAAACAGATCAAGCCAATCAACTGTCTCACCCATTCAGAGGGCCTGATCCAGTGGGGGACCCCTCAGCCATTGGTTCATAGTTCATGTGTTTCCATTCATTTGGCTATTTGTCCCTGTGCTTTATCCAACCACACAACAGACTGCTGGCAATGGTCGAGAGACAGCCCAAACTGACCTACTCTGGTGATGGGATGGCCAAACACCTTAATTGTCATGCTAGAAACCTCATCCAACTACTGAGGGATCTGGATGCAGAGATCCATGACTAGGCCCTGGGTGGATCTCTGGGAGTCCAATTAGCGAGAATGAGGAGGGTTTATATGAGCGAGAATTGTTGAGACCAAGGTTGGACTGTACCTTTTTAAGAACTGCCAACCAAGGAGGTGTCAGGGACCAAAGTATCACTTCCAGTTAGGAGGGCAAGATGCAAAGCATGTGGAGGCAGCTCCCCAGTGTCAGCTCCATTATTCACACAAAAATTATGAGTACTAGTTTCGTAGTTAAATAGTGTGTACTCTCATACTTTATCTCCCTTAGATACTTTCAAAGAAGTTTTCTGTAATACTTGTTTTATGTGTGTGTGTGTGTGTGTGTGTGTGTGTGTGTGTGTGTGTGTGTGTGTGTATACATCCCTCTCTATGTGTGCTTTTGGAGATTAGATGTCTATGTCAGGTGACTTACTCTATTAATTATTATTGTTTAAGTCAGGTTCTCTCACTAAACCTAGAGTTCACCAACTTGTCTGTACTGGATGGACAGCAAGCCTCAGGCACTCTGCTGCCTCTGCCTACCCACTGTGGGTATGACAGGCATGAGATGACCTCCCCAGCTTTTATGCTGTGATTGAATTTGAGTCCTTTGTCTTGCACAGCAGGAACGTTACTGACTAAGCCATCTCCCCAGCTCCTCAACAATTCTACTCAATGAGTATGTTTTAATGGTGAGCTATTATTAAATGGAGATGAATCAAATACTATCAACTTTCAAGTTACACAAGTGGCATTTCAGTTTTTACTGAAAAATGTAACGAAAGCCCAGAAATAACATGTTATAGGAATCAGTTTCTGGCTTTATGACTGAGTTCTAGGATAAAGTCAGAGGTACATAAAAATGTTTGTAGCATTAGGAGATGCCTAAGAACTGATGGAAGGAATCATCCGAGTAGACAAGATTCAGAGCCATGTGTAGCACTAGGGTCAGAACCACTCAACAATAAATAATCATCTAGTGGTAATTATTTTAGCTGATTTTTTACCCAGTAGCTATTGTTTGGATGGCTACTTTGTTCCTGCAGACGGCCGAAATACATAGATTCCTGAATCTGAACAAATAGGCACTTCTGATTTTTATATAAGCCTAGTGATGATTATAGGGCTTTTCTTGTAAACCTTGAAAGCTGGACAGGTGCAGTTCTTCAACAAATAGCAATCTCTGGAAGTCGAAATGAAAGTAACATTGAAAAATTGTTCATTGGTGTCATATCTCCACTAATGCTCAACAGTTCCCTCTCAAAGGAAGGAGTCTTAAATGGAAATTTCCTGCTATTGAATGATCTAAATGTGATTAGAAAGTTGGGCCTACCTTCAGCCTGCATAAATTCATAATTTTGTTTCTGAAAAAATTAAATTCATATGGTCATTCTTTGTCCAGTATTATTGTTGATTTTTCTGCAAAATCCATATTTTATCGGAGGCGAATGTTCAAAATCTTTGTACTGATTTCCCATAGTTAGTTAGGTCTCAGCATGGAAGACGTGACATGATTAAATGTGGCCAAATTAAGAAGTTACTGTTTTCATGCTGTTCAACGTGTGAGTAGACATTATAATTATTTTGTAGGAGAGGAATTTTCTGTGCTGAAGTCACTCTTTTCGGCCATCTCAAAGAAGAAACAGGAATTTACATTTAATCTTGCCAGTGCCCTCTACCTTCAAGAAGGATTCATTGTGAAGGAAGCGTATCTCCATGGCAACAAGGAGCTTTTTCAGAGTGCTACCAAACTGGTGGATTTTCTGGATGCAAAGGCTTGTGCAGAGACAATAAGCACCTGGGTCGAAAGCAAAACAGATGGTAAAGTTTCCCATTTTCATAAAACTGCTATTTCCTGTTGGATTCATGGCTTTTAACATCCCCAACGTAAAGAATGGCTCAATATTTCCCGTTCTACTGTGGATCAAATGGATCAGATCTTCCATTTCATCTTACTGTTATTTAAATTAACACTAGATTATATAACCCAGAGAAACTCAGAACTGCTTTGAAAAATATATTGATTCATGCACCAATTTCAGACAGTCCCCTATTATTCATGGGGGAATTTTAGCAGTAATTTTTGTTCAAGTATTGATATTTTTTTTTCAGGTGTGGAAACAGGAGGCCTATCTTAGTTCAGGAATATATTAGATATGTCAATTCCAAATGTCACTTTTCCAAGTATACTGTAAATATTTTAGTTGATTATGTTAATGTTTAAAAATAATGCTAACAATCTTATCATAGATATGCTAATATAACCTTTAGAACCAATGCAGCAAAAATTACAAAGTCATTAAATAGAGGTTAAGGTCAAGATATATTTGAGTTCAAAGTTTAGAACATTGTGCACTTGGGTTCTTTTTAAACTTAGGCCACTACTACAATATTTCAGTTATTAGAAACTTGAATAACTATGTATGTGATATAATAGACATAAACCGAACCCTTAATACTATTTTTATTTGATTATGATTATGCTGAAGAAATTTATGATTGTGTGAGTTTCTACTTAAATCTTCATGGGCAGATTCAAACACAGATTTAAACACATTGAGATTGTGACTCAGTGGTGAGGATCAGAATGTACAGGAATGTGAAATAAGGAAACAATACTGTTATAAACAAGGAATTGCTTACTGCACAGAGAACTAAGGTGAGGAGAGATTGGTTGTTTTGAAGATGACAATCAGGCTAGCCACTGGTCACTGGTTGCAGCCATGAGAGTAATAAGCTTGGGTGGACCACTGATCTACTAAATCTGGTTGTCCTGATGGGCAACTTAGCCCTTAGGTCTGAATAAAACTGGTAAACATGCAGGAAAACATATTTCAATTCTCCTCTTCTTGTCTGAGGAGCAACTTATGGACATCATCTCAACAGAGAGTTCATTACTAGCTCTGTCCACTTTTTCCTAGAACACTGTCATTTCCTGTTTCCTGATGTTTCTGTTTGCACCCATTTCTTAGGGAAGTATTTACAAGTATTTCCTTTGGCTCACACTAGATGATACAATACCCTGTCAAAAATAGCTCTGTGCAAGACATTTTTGCTTTGGTCTGTTTTAGCCAGTTCCCTTGAATCACTACTTAATTTTTCTCCCTATTATTTTCTCTATTCTATTTATAGGAAAAATTAAAAATATGTTTTCTGAGGAAGAGTTTGGCCCCCTGACTCGTCTGGTCCTGGTAAATGCCATTTATTTCAAGGGGGACTGGAAACAGAAATTCAGAAAAGAAGACACAGAGATGTTAGATTTTAGCAAGAAAGATGGCTCAACCGTCAAGGTTCCAATGATGAAGGCTCTGTTCAGAACAAAATATGGTAATATGAGAAACTACATATATTAAACTGTGGATTTGATAACTGATAAACATATTTAATGAGTTTTATTTGTTTCAGGTTATTTTTCTGAGTCATTCATGAATTGCCAGGTTTTGGAATTGCCTTACAAGGCTGATGAGTTTAGTATGGTCCTCATCCTTCCCACAGAAGATGTGAGCATAGAAGAAGTGGAAAAACGAGTTACTGCTCATCACATCCGGAGATGGTTCACTGAGCTGCATGAGGAGGAAGTGGAAGTCAGCCTCCCTCGGTGGGTCCTCACACTTGTGAAGCAAGCACGTTATTCCACGAGCCATCTCCCAGTCTCTGAATTTATATTTTGGTACTAATGCTGTGTTTCTCTGGATTTGGTTTGGTTACTTTCATCCTTATATAATCGTGGGTTCCCTAAAGTCCATTATGTACACAACTGGATTTCAGATAATAGGATAGAGACCCACAGGGAGACATCAAGAGGTTTTAATTCCCTCCTCCCCCATTTAATGAGAACCCTCAATGTACAGGAGAGGGAATTAATGAGACAAATTCAGAGTAGTGACTAGAAACCAGGAGCAGGTCTATGTTAGCACAGGAGTTCAGATTTTCCTCAGGGTTTTTTTCTTTTCTTTCTTTTTTTTTTTCTTAATCTGTGTTAGACCTTTTTTAACCACGTTTACACATGGGAGCAAATTCCATGTGTAAGGCAAACAGACAATATTTCATATGCTAAATATTCTCTTTCGTGATAATTTAATTTACTATTTATCAAACCAGCATTTTTGTTGCCCATTCCTTTACTTTTAGTTGCTATTCTTTTTATAATTTCAGTTTAGGGTCAAGGTAGATGGGAGATGAAACACAACTATGATGAACAATGACTCACAGTGTATATATTGACCAAGATCATGGTTTGGAATTATAGTGGTATTACAGTTTAAGTAGAAGACAGAAAGAGTCAGCACATTAGCTTTGACCCAACTGGACCTGAGTTTAAATCATATCTCTTGTATATATCTTGACCATGAGCTTAGAAATCAAATTTCTTATGATTGCTTTCTTGTAGTTGGAAGTTTTCCTGTGTTCTGGCTGGCCGGTGGTAAAATGAAACTTTAGACTCACAAATATAGCATAGATAGAATATTTTCTTTAATTTTGCCAAACACAAATAGACTAGATATTGTAACTATAATTCTTGTTCAATAACTGTTCTATTATATGTAATTTTACTATGTTAAAGTTAAAACCTAACTTTTTGATTAGACAGAAAAGGGCAAGTGCTATGGGATATCTTTCTGTATGCTGTGAATATGTGTTGCTCAGATTGGTTGATAAATAAAACACTGATTGGCCAGTAGCCAGACAGGAAGTATAGGTGGGGTAAGCAGATGAGGAGAATTTGGGGAAGAGGAAGTCTGAGTCAGGAGTCACCAGCCAGACGCAGAGGAAGCAAGATGACAAGGCAGAACTGAGAAAAGGTACCAAGCTATGTGGTTAAACATAGATAAGAATTATGGGTTAAATTAAGTGTAAGAGCTAGTCAATAATAAGCCTGAGCTAATGGCCAAGCAGTTATAATTAATATAAGCTTCTCAGTGATTATTTTATAAAGGAACACGGCACTGAAGAGCTGGGTAGGACCAGAGAAACCTGACTACACTTTCTTCTATGACAATGCTGACTTCATAGGGTTTTTGTAGACATTAAAAACTGTGATCTATGTTAAGTGCCAACCATGGAAGTTCTGCTTCATTCCCCCTATTCTTGGCTGCAATAATTATGGATAATTAGATATTGGCCTCAGATTATGCTTTTATCAAATGAATGAATGCATTTCTATTTCTGTAGGTTTCACTGGACTATGGTATGAGCAGGACTATTATTTAAATGACTTTCTAGTGATAATTACACATTATTAGACATTGTAATAAGTCTTTAGTATTCTTGTCATTATCCTGAAATTGTTGGGCTATTATTCTAAAAATAGTAGGTATATTAGAACATATAGTTTCCACCTTTATTGCTATTCAGTTTAAAGAGTATGATAAAAAAGAGAATACTTTTAAAACAATCGTATTTAATTTTTTCCAATAGGAAATTACTAAGAATTTGAAAATAGCAGCATAAAATTGCAATTTTCATTAGCAATAGATTTTTAGTTTGCACAATCCCCACAATCCCTGTTACCTAGGGCTTAGAATGTCTAGCATATTCCAAAATACATTCTATTTTGCTACAAAATAATTTTAGCTTACTCCCACAGGGTATTCATTATTTTGAAGAATTACAGTGAAGAAATTTAATCAATATTCATCAATTAATATTATGCTTGAATTAGACTTATTTTCCTTCAAATTTCTAGCCCCCAACTTCAGCTTACATGTCAGATCCAAGGTCCTCAATCAGCTGTGTACATATCTTGAGGCAAGTGCCTGTCAAGGTACAGACATAGATATTGAGGTAGGAATTGTCAGGGAATGTCACTGAAAAGTAAACATGCATTTCCCCAGGAAGTCACGTTTTCTCCTTTTTAAAAAAGTTTGCTATCTCTTTTAAAAATGAAAAAAAAATTCTCTAGGCATTTATGAAATAATATTTAAATAATACTATGAGATTCAGTGCCTGTAGCTGTCTTGGAACCATGGAAGATCTACACCCAAGAGAAGCTCTGAGGTTTTCTGATTAGTGCCTTCTTCATGAGTGAAGGACTCAAGTAAGCTGGATGCTGAACTCTTAATTTATGACCTGATATCAAAAGCACTGTTCAGCTTTAGTAAGACGAATTGCTAAATGGTCTTATTAATAAAAAACCTGGAGCCAGATATGGGGATGAAAGCTGGAAGATCAGAAAAACAGTACAATCCACAACCAACCTCACCTTACCAATTCCTCAGCCTCCAGAATGAGACTTCCTGTTTACTCATGCCTTATATACCTTTCTGTGCCCTGCCATTTTCTTTACTTCCTAGTGCTGGGATTAAAGACGTGTATGCTTCCTAAATACTTGGTAGCAAAGGTATGAGATCTCAAGGGCCAGGATTAAAGGCATGTGCCACCACACCTGACCTCTTTGTCTAATTTGGTGGCTGGCTCTGTTCTCTGATCCCCAGATAAGTATTATTGGGGTGCACAAATAAAATATCACCACAAGCTCTCTCCCTGTTCTCACTTCTCTCCCCTGACCGGATACAGCTTGTCCATTTTACCCAGTTCCATTCCATGTTTATCCACATGAAGTTTCCACTTAGACATTAAGAATGTCCATAAAATGGATAGATTCATAGGAAATGTGAGATAAAGAGGAAGGATGGTGAGACATAAATGCTTCTCTGAACATCAGTAGCCAACAAGCTTCCTCTAGCAGTGCTGACTGCTGACTCCTGCTTGCTCATAGTATTGTGAGCATGTACCGGGGCACATCTTTGTCAGAAAATCTTGAATACAGAAAATTGCTAGAAGGAAGCTTCACACTTCTATCAAAGATGCTAAACAAAGAAAAAAACTGTTTTTCTTTTCTGGGAGGGGGGTAATTGTCACTTTAAAAATCATTCTATTCATCATTCCTACCAACAATATATCCAGGAAGCAAGTTATTACCAATGTGGAACCAATTAATGGAACTATATAAAAATGATGTGAGACATAAGAAAATGAAATTGGGTTGGTGAAAGCCAAAGATTCACAATATAATCTTTGCCAACCCACTCACGTCTTAAAAAAAAATTTCTTAGAAAATGTGCACAGTGTTTTAAGTCATTTTTGTTCATCTTTTTGAAACAGATTTAAAACGGAGCAAAAATTGGACTTCAAGGAAGCATTATATTCCTTAAATGTAACTGAGATATTCGGTGGTGGCTGTGACCTTACTGGAATAACAGGTATGATGTTGATAAGTAATTTTTATATTGTCATGTTGATTTGTTTTCTTGGAATTTTATTAGCAGCTGATCTTAAAATGAGAGAGCATCAGTCCCAGCAAGCATATACGTAGTGAATAAATGTCATAACTTGGATGAGCCTCCTATTAGTATGCACTGTATCTCCCAGGTATGAAATTTTCCTTGCTGTGGGATAATGCTTTTATACACTGGTTTAGTAAAATGCTGATTGGCCAGTAGCCAGGCAGGAAGTATAGGTGGGATAAACAGACAAGGAGAATTCTGGGAAGGGGAAGGCTGAGTCAGGAGACGCCAGCCTCCCATGCAGGGAGCAGCATGTAATATCACACAGGTAAAGCCATGGAACACATGGCTACATATAGATTAACAGAAATGAGCTGAGTTAAAGTGTAAGAACTAGTCAGTAGTTAACCTGAGCTAATGGCCAAGCAGTTTTAATTAACATAAGCCTGTGTGTGTTTATTTGTGTCCAAGTGGCTGTGGGACCAGTGGATGAGAGAGATTTGTCCTGACCACGGGCCAGGTGGGACACAGGAAAACTCCAGTTACATTTGCCCAATGAAATTCAGAAAGAATTTCATAAAGTTAGATAAACATTCTTGCCATACTTATAATAAAACTATGTAAGTGAAAACATTATGTAAGCTTCTACTCTGCCCTGTTTGTATTCCCTTCCTAATGATGGGAATCACACCTTGATGTCTGTCATTTAAGCTGGACGAATAAAACTCAGATGGACAATCTGTTGGTATTAAAGCATGCAAACCTTTGGATGATGTCCATGATCAGGAATCAGGAAGGTTACAGTGGACAGAGCTACCTGCAGAGGTCCTTGGGCTGACAGCAAAAAGAGATGGTTGTTCATGCTGGCATGTATCTATGGAATTATGCCTTGTTGGGTTCCTTGCTTCCACAGCTATGCCAGACATTCTTTTAGTTCTTCAGTCCTTGAAAAAAACTGATAACTGAAAAACAAATAACTGAAGAGAGCCATACACACTACACACACTTAAAAAAAATCAGCAGAATTGTGACGAGATAGGCTTGCCAGTCTATTTTTGTATCACCATATAACATATAGCAGAAATACTTTTTGAACTTTTATGTAAATATCTAGACATTGGGGAAGTATTTGTCCATTTGTTCCCTCACCAATCAGTTAGGTGCATGGGTGGGATGAATAACATCTCTGAGTGAAGGAAGTGGAATCCGTGCATAGGTGCCAGACAAAGTCGTTATCACCTTCACACATGACACAACTACTTGTTTCCACAGAGACATTAGATCTGACTTCTTACAAATCTCTACAGTACCGGCAGGAGCAGTCCACATTGAACACTCCAGTAAGATGCTATTTTAGTGTGCCCTGACCAAAGTCACCTCCACAACCCATAATCACCAAGCACTTTTCAAGCATTTCTTCCCCTTTACCTTCTTTCTCGCCCTAGGAATTTCACTCAGTGTACCTTAAGCATTTAAACAGCAACTCACCATTCAGACTCCAGCAATTTGTAGCTTCCATAAACCTTTTACAAGATGATTTATGAAAATACTTCCAAAATGCTTCATAAAATAATTTGTGCAAAAGAATAACTCCAAGCTGAGAATAAATGTCTAACATTTTCTGCCCTTTTTTCCCCTCTGGGGTTAGCTATTTGAATTATTTTAACGTTTTGGTCCTGCCTCATTGACTGAACACTAAAGCTGGTAGTTATCAGCATAAGCAATTCAATGTTATATTTGCTACTTTTCAGAGCAGTGACCAAATGCCTGCTGTAAACAAACAAAAGAGGATTCTGAATCAGAGGATTTAGCCTGGCGGTTTGGTCCTCTAGTCTTGGACTAGACAAATGACTGCAGAAACATTTGGTAGAGGATCTAATTTATCACATCGAAGACAAGAAGCAGAGAGAGGGATAAAGGCAGGAGTGGGGATACGATCCCCTAAAAACACAATGGCCAATTTCTTCCAGTATCTTCTACTTCCTACCTAGCTGAGGGCCAAGCTTCCAACACAGGAGACTTTGGGAAGGATACTTATCCAGGCCACAACATTTGCCATGCTTTCTTATTTTTGTATACTAAAATTTTACCAAAATGTAATGTGAACTAATCTAATATTAGTGGAACAATTTCTACAAGAAATAGATATTTTATGCTCACATAGTTCAATAATTTGGAATATAATATAGTTAAGACTACTGTCTCCACACAAGGACCTGCACACACACACACACACACACACACACACACAGAGAGAGAGAGAGAGAGAGAGAGAGAGAGAGAGAGAGAGAGAGAGAGAGAGAGAGAATAGATAGATAAAAATAAAACAATATTCAAATTTACTTAAACATCTAGAAAGCAATATTCTAGAGTTCGTAATTTAACAATTATAGACTTGTCTTTTCATGAATATTTAAAAGAAATGATAGCAAAGACAAAGATACCAATGAGTCTACAGAACTCTTGTTCATTATTCTAAGCTAGTGTGTCTCAGATTATTTGCCTAAGCTTTACTGCAGGGGTTATATTTATAAGACCAAACACCTCAGCCTAATGATCTAGGAGCCATTTGGACTAATTCCATTGCTAATCTGGGTGAAAATTTTCACCTCTCCCTTACCTGCCCAGGCTATTAAATCACTAACTATGTGCTTTATTTGTGAATCCTGTCTTACTTCAGGGAACTATTGATGAGAATTTGTCTAGGTGACTCACCCTGAGTCCTGTCTTACATATTGGAAAATCCACACTGAAACTTTGGCTTTCCCCTTTCTCCATGTTACAGGTTTCTGTCACTGAGCACACTCATGTCCATTGATTTAAGTGGTGTCTGTAGTAAACCAACTTTGTGCCAGATAGTTTTTAGGGCATGCCTCTCTTGACTCTGAAGAAGCTAGATATGTTTGGTCTTGCAAAGCTGACTTGACATGATGTTTACCTCATGACTTCACTTATTAAGAATTTCCTTGCAGGATACTGTGACAGAAACATTTCATATCGGTTTTACCCATGGGTGAAGAGGGGAACCCTCAGCACACACGCATAATAGAGCAAATGTAAGACACTGTCTTACACGGACACATTTATCCGGTTTTTAAAAAGCACAGCTCTGAAATGATTATTTGGACAGATGACACAAACTACTGTAGATGTATCCAACCTTCCCATCAAACAATAAACACAGAACCAATGCAAAGAAGAAAGCCAAGAGGTCAGAGCCAAGAGCCAAAACCTTACCCTTCCTCCTGCAGTGGTCCTACCTCTCCGAACCAGAGCTACCCCTGTGTTAAAGTCTTTATATAGAGTTCCTGTCCTGCCTTCTCATTGGTTGTAAACTCAACCACATGACCGCCTCCTCACAGCCTGTCTGTATAGGCCTCCAGGTTTTCCATGATTGGTATTAAGATTAAAGGCATGTGTATCCAATAATGGCTGTATCCCTGAACACACAGAGACTTACCCAGCTCTGCCTACTAAGTGCTGGAATTACAAGCGTACGCTACCACTGCCCTGCTTTCCTATGGCTTGCTAATAGCTCTGACCCCCGGGCAACTTTATTTATTAACATACAAATAACATTTTAATACAAATAAAATATCACCATAAACTACTTTAGACTTTTCTGACCTAACCAGTCTTGAAGGAAAATGGATTTCGTTTTAATGTCAGATCAGAACTGAATCTATAATTTAAAAGACAAGTTGGCTTTGAGGTTGATCTTTCAATCTTTCTGTAGATTGTGGCAAAGTGAAAAGCCCCCTCTGTCCATTCAAATCTCCCTCATAGTGGAGTATCTGATTAGAGGGTTACACTTTCAGTCTTCACCTTTTATGTCTGGGCAAACTTGTCCTATCTGTCTATCTTTTCATGAATTCCATAGTTAAACCTAAGCACGCTTATCTCCAGAAAACTGGCTACATTAGAGAGAGTTCATTTGTTCAATCAGGGTTTCTGTATATTTGAACATGTAATTATTTGAGGTCCTAATAGTAATGGCTTTGATTTTAACTGTCAAATAATCCTTTATGTTTTCGTCAGATTCATCTGAAGTCTATGTCTCCAGGGTCATGCAGAAAGTTTTCTTGGAGGTAAATGAAGACGGAAGCGAAGCTGCAACATCCACAGGTGAAACAAACGACTTCTTGAGAAATGACGAGGATGGTGGGCAGGGTGGAGGCTTAGGGTTGTTCTGCCACATTTGGACCTTTATTTTATCTTCTTCTGTATAGAGATAGGAAGAAAATGGTGCTTGTGTATGTTGTACATACATCTTTTCCTCTATGCATAACACAAAAGAAAATGATTTGATTAGCAGTTCAACTTCATCTATTGATATTTTCTTCTGTGCAAATTGTAAGCACTACCAATTAGCAGATAGCGTCTGGGGAAAAAAATATCAGGACTCAACTATGATATCCTTGTGGTTAAGAGTGCTCAGTATCACTTTCTTCTTTAATTTCATTCTTAATTATATTAACTTAGTGATCACCTTTCTAATTTGATTCTTGTTATTATCTCAGTAGTAGTGGCTCAAAAACTTAGCTGCATATTAGAGTCATCTGGGTAGTTTAAAAGAATTCAGTCTGTATTGCTGTAGATGAGATCCAAGCTCTAAGATTTCCTTAAATTTCCCGAAGTGATCCCAATTCACAACCTAGGAGAGGAAGCCCTGACTTAGGACTTACAGGCTGCCCTAAATACCACACATACAGTAGATAGACTAGCAGCAAGAGCTTTACCTAGGAATTTATTAAAAGGGCCAAATTTCAAGTCTTATTCCAGACTTACTCAGTCAGATTCTAGCTGTCTGAACTCACTAGTTGGTTTGAAAGGACATTGAAGGTTAAGAATAACCTCTCTTCTGCACTTCATTGAATAAATGTTATTTTGAATAGTAACTTCGCTGTATGTAAATAAAGCTTGGAAAAACAATTGGTGGAAAGCCTTGAAATCAACTAGAAACAAACAAACAAAGAATTAGTGGCTCTCATGTTACTCTATGTTAATTCCCTAATACTGTTTGGATTTAAAGCATTAACCAATGCTTTAAAAATGTGCATCATTTAAAGGGTATTGTTGAAAAACACTCCCAAATTCTATCTATCTATCTATCTATCTATCTATCTATCTATCTATCTATCTATCTATCTATTATCTATCTATCTATCTATCTATCTATCTATCTATTTTCATTTTACACACCAACCACAGTTTCTCCTCCCATTCCTTTCTCCCGTTTTCCCCCACCCCCCAACCACTCCTCCAAAATGGTAAAGGCTCCCATGGGGAGTCAGAAAAGCCTGGTATATTCAGATGAGGGAGGACCAAGCCTCTCTCCCCTGTATCAAGAGTAAGCAAGGCATCCCATCATAGGGAAAGGGCTCAAAAAAAACCAGCTCATGCACCAGTGACAGATCCGGATCCCACTGCCAGGGGCCCCTCAAACAGAGCAAGCTACACAACTGTTTTCCACATGTAAAGGGCCTAGTTTGGTCCCATGTAGACTCCATAGCTGTCAGTCTAGAGTTTGTGAGTTTCCACGAGCTTGGTTCAGTTGTCTGTGTAGATTTCCCTCTCATGATCTTGACCCCTCCTTACTCACATAATCCCTCCTCCCTCTCTTCAACTGGATTCCCAGAGTTCAGCCTGGTGCTTGGTTGTGGATCTCTGCATCTGCTTCCATCAGTTACTGGATGAAGGCTCTATGATGACAGGGTATTCCCCAGTCTGATTACAGGGGAAGGCCAGTTCAGGCTCCATCTCCACTATTGCTAGTAGTCTTAGCTGGGGTCATTCTTGTGGATTCCTGGGAATTTCCCTAGTACCAGGTTTCTCCCTAACCCCATAATGGCTCCTTCTATCAAGATATCTCTTTCATTATTCTCTCCCTCCACCTTTCCCCCTCTGTCCTTCCCACAGCTCGACCTTCCCATTCCCTCGTGTTATTTTATAGTGATGCATAGTACCATGGATTTTGACATCTAGGTGGGACACACTGGGCTATCATTACCATTCTGCTATCTCTTGAAGGAAGTTGCATTGCTCTGTTCAAGAAACAGAGGTTGCAGAAGATGGACTCTCTTAGTCCTTGGAGAAACCAGAGTTATATATTCAGATGAGGTTAACGGCTCATGAACACAAAATTTCATCTGCGTTTACACAATACTGAATGAGTTCCCATCCATTAGTGAACAATCATCTAATTATATTAGTGAAGGAGAAGCTCCTGAGATGTAATGTCACTTGCCTGGGGTCATGCTGTTAACTGACAGAATTTGAACTGATATCAGCTTCCCTGATTTTAAGCTCAAAGCCATTTTGCTATTGCACAGTGCCTCTCACTGTGAGGCTAGCATTCTCCAGGAGGAGGATTATGCACTCATTAGGAGAGGGTAATAGGAGTCAGCAGATATCCTGATGAATCATGCCCCAGAATAGCCTCAGAATCTGACTTTGAAGGATGTACTCTGGGTGTTATTCACGAACAAGCTAGGAACAAAAAAAGTTTTCACTGAAAATGAAAATGGGAGCAAAACTGACTTTACTTTTCTGATTTATCTCAGTAATTCAGATGTGAACTTATATCCACTGGCAATTTGGGTGGCATTGTTATGGTTATTATGTACGGAAGAGTGGCATTCATGTCATTTTTGTAAGATTGTATTTCATTGTTTTTTTCAATTTTGACCAATGCATGTTGATTCCCCGCCCCCCTTGGGCCTGAACAAAATTTTACAGGGACATTGAAAGTAAGATACAATTTACATTAGGCTAGAAATGTACTTCAGAGACCAGGGCATCAAATGGGAGCTTCTCAGGAATTGCCATTCTCAGACCTCACTCTAGCCTACTCAGTCAGATCTGAGATGAATAGAACCTGAGATGAGTGCAAAAATGTTTAATCTAGGAAAAAACTTTATCTGACCACTGAAATTTCCCACACTATTGACAAATGCCACATAAGCTAAAATAATGTGAATTATTATAATAAGTAATTGTAACTCAGCAAGTATCTGTTCCTAGTTTTATGATAAAAGTCATATACACGTATATAATGTATATATACAAAATGTATATATAAATGTATAATATATAAATTTTAAAAGCTCTGAGCTCACAGAATAGTTCTGGAAATATAATGTAGGTAGTTTTGAACCCAGATGAGATTCTCACAGCTTGAAGTATGGCAATAAAGTGCAAACATGTCTGGAAAGGAATTAAAAGGTGAAGCATTTTAAGAACAGATAATGCAATATAAATAATGGGCAGAAAATTACTATTGAAAATATGACATTTTTCATTGCTTCCACTAAATTGAATCTAGTATTTGGTGTTCTTCCTCATTGAACACAAATGTGAAGTCAGAATGAATTCATGAATGGTCAAATATTTAGTCCCGTGCACAGTAACTGAAAAGTAATTACAAATTTCTTTGCCTTTAGGATATATTATATCAAGATCCATTTGTCTGTGAAAGCTATTGCAATATATTTTTTTTATGGATCTCTTGAGTGTGAACATTGAAATGACTGCTCTCTCTGTTTCATAGGCATCAACATCCCTGCGATCATGAGTTTGACTCAAACTCAATTTCGAGCAAATCATCCATTTCTGTTTATTATGAAGCACACCCAAACAGGTACCTCTTTTTAAAATTTCTTAGCAGGTAGTATTAAATTAAGCTGTCAGCTGTTACACACATATCTGAAGTCATGTTTTCTTTCAATAGGCGTTTGCTCTTTGTATTTTGTACTCCGGTTGTGGTATTGTAAGATATGAGGAGAGTTTGAGATAGGGTAGCGCTAACATGGCTTCTGGCACAACTGTTCCATATGTTCAGCTAGCATCACTTCCAGCGGTTATTTGACTAATAGGGACTTAGAGACTCAGAGATAGAAGAGTTAGCTTGCGTCATACCATACAATTAAAGATTGGTAAAGTGACAAATGAGGTTAACGTGCTGTGATGCCACAATGGAGGTGGAAACTGGGAATTGTGGAGTTATGTAAAGAGTGGCTCATAGAGGCTCTGAGAAGCAAGGTGGGACCAAACGTCACTTCAGACCTCCAGAGAATTCAGTGAGGCATAAAAGGGGGTATGATGGTACAGTTGGCTGTGTGACATAATGTCGGAATATGGAAATCCAGATTGTTCTGATAGATTGTCACCACTTGCTCTTATGAAAATATCTGCCAGAGTGTGAAAACACTGCAGAAGTCATCTTTAGGGCATCCTTAGGATTCTAACAACAATATCCTGTGAGAGTCACAAAACACAGAAGAGCAGAGGGTATTTTATTCGGCCTAGAGTATACTAGAAAGCTTTGGAGGAAATGCCAGTTCCTCTACACTCTGTGACTGAGGACATGGTGGCAGATCTCTGCTCACATTCCAGCTCCATTAACAAGTCAGCTCATGTTGCTCATCTATTTTAAGTTGTATTTTCCTGTTAAGTTAGAAAAGAAATCAATATTTAAAAAATAACCTAAAAGAATACATAAAGCTTATAACATGTTTCCTAGTACACAGTAGGCTCACACTAAAAATGTATCAATAAACATAAATAGCAATAAGTGAAGGACAAATAACTGTAAAGTTTCTGTAAACTGGTTCATAAGGAAAAGAGGCACAGTTAATCTGAGACTCTGAATTTGTTAGATTAACTAAAGGTTGTGTTACCGGCACATTTTTTATTAAGAATTTTTTTTATTCATTTTCCATACCAATCACAGATCCCCCTCTTCCCTCCTCCCACCTTGTCTGCCTCCCCCGACACCAACCTGCCCCTCATTCCCTCCTACAAGAATGTAAGGTCTCCCATGGCGAGTCAGCAGAGCCTGGTACATTCAGTAGAGGCAGGTCCAAGCCCCTCTCCGATGGTTGAGCTACTGGCACTCTTAAGGGATACACTAGTCTCTTTGTCTAACTCTAATACTAATATTAATATTAGTCTAATACAAATACTAATACTGATATGAGTATTAATACTAATGTCTAATACTAATATCAGTGTAAGTATTGAAATAGCTTTAAAATCACTGAGATTGTATTAAGACAATTTCAATCCTGATAGTAGATGTCATTATTAAAATATATTCTGAATATGCTATTTAATCTATATAACTTTAACCATTGAACAATCTTCATTTTTTATAATTGGTATATCTAATTATTGAGTATGGACAACAGCAATAAATGAGTCTACACTGGGCAATAGTGTATATGTAAATGACATTTAGAATCATTATGTTTCCCTAGTTGATGATTTGTTCTAAGACAGCGTAATTTCATAATTTCATCTTGTATGACAGTAGTGAAAATTTAAAACCCAAAATGATCCATATACTTGTTTATTTGTGATAATGTTTAACAATTAAACCTTAGCAACAATTTCTATGATTATTATTGCAACGAGTCCTTCTAAAGCAGAGTTACTCCTTTAAAGTATTACTTAATATAAACGAAACCTCATATATTAGGAGGTGTGAATTGTGATATAAAACTTAGAATAGGGGCTGAAGAGAGTGTTCAGTTATAGAGAGCAGTGGATGCTCTTGTAGAGAAGCTGGGATCAGTTCCCAGCATACACGTGGTGGCTCACAATTATCTTTAAATCCAATTCCCGGGGACCACACACCCTTTTCTGGCCTCATACACACACCACGCACACACAGTACACATATATACATGCAGATAAACACTAACACACATAAAAGAAAACTTTTTAAAATCTTTAAAAATTAGGAAGAGTTAGTATCTTAAAGCAGTATGCATTTTGTGATTTATTTATTTTTCTCTCATAAATGAGAATAACATGTTGACTTAGACAACCATAAAATGGCTTTAAGCTTTAACCAAAGTATGTATATGCAGCTGACAGTTTCTCAAGTATGGAGGCAGATGACTTTAGGTTTGTACAACTATTTTTTAATCTGTATTTAAATTTTTATTTTTATCACATACTCCTCGTAAAAATTCTTTATGTTATTTGGATTTTCATACTAACGAGTTGGATATTTATCTTGAACTGTTAAAGTTACAGGAGATAAAGAACTCACTTGCTTTTCAAAGCTGAGGGAGCAGAACAGTTCTATAGACTTCCAGACAAAAATTGAGAAGGATGGTACATGAAATGCACATTTCTGAGGAAGTAGTGAGTCATAATTTTCAAGCTGACAGTACTCCTCAAACAAAATTTATTGCATTCAGAATTCTTCACTCGAGCTGAAAGAATAAGCAACTTGAATAATATTTATGAATAAATCTTGGAATCTAACCATATGTTTGGGCAATGCTGTGGATTTTAGTGTTAGGAGTTATAAATTCCATCTGATGGAGAGCTGGAATAAACATTTTAGTTAAATGGAGAGGACACTTAAGTAAGAAGGAAAGAAAACATAAGTGGTATTGACTCTTGTTCCTGCCCTGCTCTTGCATTGGTCTTTTGTTAAGGGACATTTCACTAACCCTCAGAACTTCGTAGACTCAATTCAAAGTATGATTCTCTATGGTGAAATGAACAGATGGGGAACACCAGGACAAATATTGCTTGTGAAATGTTGTACACTGCCATGTTTAAATTTTAAATGATGTTTTTTACCTATAAAAGTGACTTAAAGAATTCCTCCCAATTTCTGAGAAGTATTTTATGCCAGAGCATTATGAAGACACAAGTCACTGGTGCTTCCTACTGTGACTAAATGCATTATTCATCCTGGGAAAGGTGTATCCTTGTCTAGCAGAAAACTAGGTGTTTATTTTCTTTTTTTCTGACATAGTTTTGAAATTTTGAGGAAAAATATAAAGAAAAACATCAGTTTAAGATTATAGCTCCATCCCTGTTATTGACACTCCTAATACTGTGTCTATCCCTTTTTGAGATATAATAGTATTTCTTGCTTCCCTTTCCTCCCTCCAAACCTACTCATTTACCCCTCCTCGCTCTCCCTCAAATTCATGTCTGTATCTTAATTGAATGGCAAGGAGTTAACTAAGCATAGGACCTTCCTGCTGTTGTTTCAAATATATCTAACTGCATTAATTAGCTCTAACTGAAGCAAAAATTATTTTACAACTTTTTAAAATTAACCTTCCTTATACCTGCAATTAAGAGTTTATGGCAGTTGTCATTGACCCTCCTCCACTTCCCTTTCCCGGGTGAAATGCAAGGTGAATAGTTTTGACGCAACATTAATTCCTAGTCTGTTCTCTAGTTCTTTTATCCATGTCACTGCCGAACAGAGAATGGCTGAAAACAGGTGTTTGCACTTGTGTTTGATACAATATCATTTTGCTGAGCACTTGAAAGTACTAGTGATATGAAAATATTGTCTTTAGCAGTGAAGTATGCTTTGATTCAGAGCAGAAGGAGATTTGGGAAACTGCACTGTTAACCCTGAGGCTGTTATTCTGTGCATAAAAAGATGGATGCCAGTTCTTCTGACTTGAGGCTGCACTGTGCTCATCACCATTTTATTATGCTGTGATTGCCTGGTTGGGTTCTATATTTAGAAAAACTCTCTCAGGAAAAACAAGACTAATGCATTTTCCATGACAAACTGTTGTAGGATTTTATTTACTTTTCAAACTACCAAAAATGATTAATAATGATCTAAGTGTTTTAGACAAAGAGGGAGGGTCTTGCTGCCAGACTTCAGCTGTAGAGAAAAATGAGTAAAGAACTGTTAAATCATGAAGAAAATAATTATTGTCTTCTTCTCCAGAAATTTCTAAATCATTTTTTTCTTTTGTTCTAGAGTCAATTTTATTTATGGGAAGGGTGACTGATCCTGATATCCAAACAGTGAAGGGGAGAGATTTAGATTCACTGTGAATAAAAATCATGGTCTCCAAATACAACACTTGGAAAATGGATGATTGGTGAAATGTCATCATTTTGAAAAATTTCTAACATTGTTCTGATTAAAACTGTGCCTATAAAATAACTGAAGATGGATATAAATCTTTTTCTTTTGATGTTTTTCTAAAGCACTGAGATTATATAAAACATAAACAAATCCTAAATTGTTTAAAAATTCTAAGATTTTTTCCATATCAAATTTATGTGGCCTGATAGTTCCCTTGGTAAAGTGCTTGTCTTACAAGCATGAGAACCTAAGTTCAATCCAGAACTCAGGTTAAAAAAAAAAAAAAGCGAAAAATAGCCAAATGTCATGGTGTGCTTGTATTGTAGCATTGGGGAGGTAGAGCCAGGCTTTTCCCTGAGATTCACTGAGAAGTCATTAACCTACTCATGAAGCACTAAGCCACTGAGAAACCTGTCTCAACAACAACAGAAAAGGTAGATGGTGTCTATAGAATGTCTCACTAGGTGCTCCTCTGTCTCCATATGCATGTGCTAAATACATATGCACACATACACAGAAATGTACACCCTCCCCCACAAAAACATGCGCACACACACACACATATACACACAAAAATATATGTAGGATACCTAATGCAAAGACTGAACTCTCAGATTCCCATTCATGATAATTTTATCTAGACCTTAGAGGGGTAAAATCAGAAAGAGTACACATGGTGGATCCCTCTCTAGCGTGTGATATAGAGACCCAGGGTCTGTGACAGTGTAGGAGTTTTGTGTATTTTACTAATCTTGTTATTCCACATATCTGTCCTTTTAATAGCATGTGAAATTTATTATCACTTTTCCTACTGATTTATTCTATAGCTATATGTGGAAGTGAGAAATGCTGAGAACTTTGAAAAATCGTCTTAGTTTTTTAGATAAAAATGGCAACCAAAATAATGTTATTAGAGAGGATGTCCTTCCATAATTT
This sequence comes from Peromyscus californicus insignis, assembly GCF_007827085.1. Lineage (NCBI taxonomy): Eukaryota > Metazoa > Chordata > Mammalia > Rodentia > Cricetidae > Peromyscus > Peromyscus californicus. The sequence goes on along the minus strand of NW_026294617.1, from coordinate 55,401,845 downwards.
TTGAATATCTAGCAAAAGTAGCATTAGAACCAAGATTGCCCTCCTAAAGAGCCCTTCTCCTTCCTTTTCTCCACCTTTTGACCTCTTACCCTCCCCATATAGTCCTATTTCTATTTTTAATCATATGTTTTTATTTGTACATAGTATTTAGATTCTGCATATGAGAGAAAATTTGTGATATTCACCATTCCGAATTTGGCTTATCACACGTAACATGATATTTTCCAGTTCTACCCATTTTACTAAAAGTGACATAATTCCATTATTCTCTAAGGCTGTTTAAATTTTCAGTGTGTACATAAACCACATTGTCTTTATCCATCTGCTCATCTATTGAGGAACATTTAGATGGATTCCATTCCTTTGCAGTGATGTGATAAACAAGGATGTACAAGTGTATCTGTGGTATACTCACCTAGATTTCCTTTTTTAGAAGATTAAAAAACGGAATTAGTTGTCTGTGTGTGTTTGTATGCATATATGCACTGTGTGTGTGTGTGTGTGTGTGTGTGTGTGTGTGTGTGTGTGTGTGTGTGTGTACACCAACAGAGGACAGAAAAGGGAGTTGTAGTTCCTGGAGGTAGAATTACATGTGATTGTAGCTCTCCGATATGGTTGCTGGAAACTGAACTCAGGTCATATAGAACAGCAGCAAGTGCTTGTAATCACTGAACCATCCAACTTTCCTGTTCTATGACTTGGATTCTTAAGGGAGGGGAAAAAGAAACACAAACACACACACACACACACACACACACACACACACACACACACACACACACACATACACACACACACAGAAAGAGAGAGAGAGAGAGAGAATTAGAACAGGAAGGAAGGTGACCAGTGAGATCGTGAACACAAGCAGACACATCAGTATGAAAACACCGTAAAAACCATCATTTTGTCTTATTGCAGAAGGTTTTGAGAAGCTTGGTTCCTGCTCTCATTTGCTTGACTGTTGCTGTGATAAAACACTGTGCTACAGGATAGAGCGCGTCATGGAGGGAAAGGAAGGCAGTAGCCTGGCAGCCAGAACAAAAGGAGAAACCATGAAGGAACACAGCTTATTGGCTTGATCAGCTAGCCTCCTTTGACATGCAAGGCCTACCTGCCTAGGGATAACAAGGCCCACAGCGGGCCTGCAGGGACAGCACAGCCCACAGTGGGCCGGGCCCTAGTATATTCATTCAAGAAACTGTCTCACAAACATGGCCACAGCACAATCTAATTGAGGCAATTCTTCAGCTGAGATTCCTTCTTCCCAGGTTTGTCAAATTAACAATGAAGCTGACCAGGTTGGTCCGGTACTCTGAAATCTATTATTAGAAGAAATAAAATATTGCTAAATTTCAATAAAGCTTCACATGTTTCACAGGTTTTACCATTTTTATGCTAATGATGGAAAATATCTTTTCATTTGTTTGTTATGGCAATTTCTTTATAGAGAGCTTAATGATAATAGCTACCCACATTGAACCCTAATTATCTGTCAGGCATTGAAATAGGTAATCTACGTACATTATGCTAAATGCACTCAGAATCTTAGGAAATAGTATTACTTTGCTTCCCAGTGGAACCTATGACTCAAAGTTCTAGAAAATAGTCAATGGCATAAAACTTTTAATACAATAGATAAATTTGGTCTCATAACTCTCTGATCTAGAAGACTAAGCCTTTGAAGAAGGAGAAAAGTGTTTTTCCCTCTGACCTACATAGTTTTTACTTTGGACTTTCTGTATAATAAGTACAATAATAACAGAAAATAACCATGCATGTTCACATATACTTCATGCACATATAGAAAACCTCATGGAGAAATGAATTCATTTCAAATATATGATTTGAATGACAACTTATACACGGCATCTTTGACATAGAATAGTAAAGTTTGGGAAAATTGAAAAATGAGAAAAGTCCTGAGTCTGTAAGAGCTGACATGTTGTAGGAAGGCAGGCATATAGTCCGCAAAGGCTAATTGCTAAAGTGTGATATGCAGATATCTGTAATGCCTTCTCCAGTTTGGATGTGTCGAAGGGAGGCTTCTGTGATCAACATTTGTCCTTCCTGACAGCAAGAGGATGGGGGTTCCTTCTGTAAATGTAGTTTTTGTCTTTAAGGTAAATGGAGGGGAAGCAGAGAGCTTTCCTTGTGTCTGCTCTGAATTGCCTTGAGCTAAAAATACCCCTCCCAACAGTGTGGCATATTTTGATGCTCAGCATAAGGAACTGAGCTCAGATCCCAGAACCCACATAAAACATGTAGGGTGTGACTGTGCAGTAACCCTAGCACTGTGGTGATGGATGCAGGAAAATCACGGGGGCTCGATGACCAACCAGCCTTACTCCAAGTCCAGTGAGCAATCATGTCTGAAGGGAACAAATTGAAGAGTGGTAGAGCAGGATATCTGAGAACCTCCTTTCAACTCCTATGCATGCACAGGCACATGCACATACCTGTGAACATATATCACACAAATACACACATACAAATCTCATGCCCATGCATACACACATCACATGCATAAATATCCAAAATGAAAAATTACACTTTGCCATTTCAGGAAGAATATGAGCTCAGTTAAGAATAAAATTTTTTTCAATGAAGATATGGTTTGGTTTCTATTTCCTCTGTATTACTAGGATCTCAATCTTCTTCTAAGCTCTACAGTTTAGGCTGATTTAGGGCTTCAGCCACTAATTTCACAAATATTAATGAAGCTTCTGCAAGGCTCTAGGCACTGTTCTGGGCTCTGGGATATACCCATGTATAAAGCTAACACAGTCTCTAGCCTCAGCGAGCTGGGGCATTGTTACTGATTGCTAATAGACAATAAACAAGGGGCAAACGCAATAAGAAGTCGACTTCAGATAGCAAGATGAACGGCCTTAATGAAAACAGCGATTAGGGAACAAGAGAAACTTTAATAATTGAGAGGCTGTAATTAGGTGAAGCTAATTTTAAGTTCAAGAACATGCTTTTTAAAAACAAAGTACATTTGCTTTTCTTCAATAAGATTTGCTAAATGTTTGCCTCTAATTGTCTACTATTGAGCCTAAACTATATTATATGGAAGTTTGATTATTCTCTTGCTTAATTTCATTCTCTTTACTGGTGTGTTATTTGGTTAAAAAGTGAGACTTTTAGCTGCTAGGGAAGAGAGACAAGCTTTCTGGGAGGGGTTCAAGCCACATATACCCTCTTTGACAGAAGCACTGTAGGCAATTCACTTCCCAGATTAGCTCACGACCGACCCTTTCTTTTTATTTTACTTAAATTTTTATTAAATTTTTATAAAATTTTTAAATTTTACCTACCATCTTCAGTTCCTCCTCCCTCCCCTTCTCCTGACCTCCTCTCCCCTCCACCCCACCCATCATCCACTCCTCAGAGGGAGTAAGGCCTCCCTTGAACAGTCAACAACATCTGTTATACCAGGTTGAGGCAGGGCCTAGCTCTTCCCTCCTACATCAAGAACTAGGCCCTCTGAATGTGGGAAACAGTTTCAAGGCTTGATCTGTTTGTGGGGACCCTGGCAGTGGGACCAAGATGTACACCAGTTGCATGAACTTGCTTTTTGGAGCCCATTCCTTATAGTGGAATACCTTGCTCAGCCTTGATGCAACCCATTCCTTTCAATTCTAGTGAACTCAGTAGTTAAAGTAACCCTATACCATGAAGATTAAAATATCTGAAATGTTTTTAAAATATATACTTTTTCATTAAATAAAATGAATATAAAAATACTTTTCATTGTCAAGAAGCTTTTGAAAACTTTATAGTTTGGAAAAGTACATTATCTCTATATAAATATCATTAAATTAATACTCATTATAAACATCTACTATATCATACATGCTCATTTAAATCACCTACTGTTTTCCCCCAAAACATTCCTTTGGCTGTGAGTACTCCAGTGGACACTCTGGAATTGACTTCTCATGACATATAGAGTTATAATTCAGGAGAGATTTTAGAGGCATCTGTGGTATCAGGTATTGGGGTGCAGGATGTCAAATAAGGAATAATTAGTTGACGGGGGATAAGGTTTATAGAATTCTCCTGAATTAGATAAACGACTGGAAACCTTTAAGGACACAGAGAAAACTGCAGGTGGGTATCAATAGAATTCTGTGCTTTAAACCTGTTAAAATGACAACTCCTCACAGTGTGTCCCCAGAATGTTGAAATTTACCCCAGGAAGGACCCAGAAGATTGGGCCAGCCTGAGACTGGCTCCTGCATTGGTGGAGAGGTAGGTTGGTCTTATTCTGTTTGCTTGCTAAGAGCACTTTCTCTTGTATACATCTTCCCCTCATCCTACCTCGGCTGCTTATGTGACCATCTCTAACTTCGAGGCATATGAAGGAAAAGAAAATCTAGTTTCTTCTGCCTTCTTATGTCTCGGGTGACCATCCTGACAGCACGCTATTAAAGGAAATGGATGAGGAGACATTTGTCACTGCTTAACATTATGCTTCTTGGTTTGTCACCTCAATTCTCTGGGGCTTCAGTGTCCTGACCTGTACAGAGAAGAGTTAGAGGAAGCCTACTTTACAAATAGACAACAACAAACTTTAGTCCAAACCTTGGACTTCTCAAACAGCCTCATCTTTGGACTAGCACCTTTGAGTTATTATTGTTATAAGCAGTGTTTTCTATAAAATTTAACTTCCTAGAATATTCCTTTCACTGGGATTTCTTGGTCCATTGCATTATGAACATTTATAACATTTTCCTTAGGGGTTTAATATCTATTAGCAATGGCCCTGTGATGCTAGGAGTTGAACCCAGGGCATTATGCATGCTGGAGTACCCTACCCCTGAGTTATGTCCCCAGTTCTTTCTTTTTTTTTTTTTTTTGTTGGTGTTTGCTTTGTTAAAACAGACATTTGTTTGTTGGATTGTTTTCCATTAGGCAGGGACATCTAACTAGCACACCTTTCTGTCCAGAGTTTCCCGTGCAGGGAAACTCTGTGGTCACTGTGCTAGGAATCTTGTTTTACCTCCCGTCGCACTTAACCTACAGAGCACTGTAACTGGTTCTTAGCAGCAGATCACTAGTAGAGGTGAGTATGCACCCTGGGTGCCTTGATGGTGAAGAAACAAACACACTGCTCTAAATGCTTTCTTCTGCGTCTTGATGCTACTGCGCAAAGTGACCCTGTAAGCCATATTTAGAAGATGGCAGACCTGATGGTTCCGGTTCCCCACAGAACACCTCTACGGCATGGCCTAACACCAAACAAGAATACCTAGATCAAATTGTGGTACCAGCAGAATCACATTTTCAGTCCTATTTGGGGGATTATTTGTGCCAATTGCCAGTGCTCTTTTTGTGCCTTTAACAGGGTGTTTCGTGTGGGACTGCAAACCACAACCATCAACCTAGGCATGGCAGGCCAGAAAGGATGGGAGATAGCTCAGATGTGAAAGTGATAAAATTTCTGCCTATGAAAACATAAAATAGACCACATAAACACTATCTTAATATCCATCCAGAAACTATATTTTGTATCCCTTAGATATGGAAAAATGGTGGACCCAGGTTTTAGCAGTGAAATAGGAATCTAGAAATGGTAAGTGTCCCATATGGCTGCGTTGGTGAGGAAGCAAGTTTGCCTATTTTCTCTCTTATTTTGGCCACTTTGTTAGTGGACATCAAATTAAGGGTGACAATGGAAATCTCACACAGCAGAAAACACAGGGTGTATCAGCAATATGAACCACATTGATCCTGTCATCTGAAACACCATATTGTGAACTTTCACTAAGAACAACAAAGACACAGCATGGTTCCAGGTCCCTGGGTTTAGGTAGCATTTAATGTGTGTTTCTTGCCCTCATATTTGAAACATAGCAAAATAACATTCTGGAATCTTTGTTTCTTTTCTTTTTCTTTTCTTTTTTTCCAATCTCCCTAATTCTGTGACTATGTTCAGGAATAACATTGTACAACATTTCCTCATGCAAATTACTCATCTCTATGACAATAATGTCCTTCCTGCAAACAGAAGAAAATACATAGAAAACAGAAAGCTCACTTGGGATGCATTTTGGACAGCCACATATGGCTCTCTTGGTTGAGAATAATTTTTATTTTGTAATAAAAAAGAAGCAAACTTCACTTGAGGGTGTGTGTGTGTGTGCGTGTGCGTGTGCGTGTGTGTGTGTGTGTGTGTGTGTGTGTGTGTGTGTGTGTGTTTCTGTGTGCACACACCAGCTGTAAGTTGGCATCACAGAACTTGACTGGTACAGATTTTTGACTAACAAACACCCATGCCCACTTGTAAGAGATGATGACATTGTCTTGCTAATATTTAAAAGCATATGCGCCATGAAAAATTAAAAATTGATTTGACCAAGTTCTTCACAGGCATTTATAAAAATTGAAACAGATTTTTCTTTGGATTATATACACATATCAGACCTGAATCATTTGATTTTACATAATTTATGTTACCTTATTTGTATTCTTTTATCCATAAAAATGTTCAGGAGAAAATTTATGAGAACGTTTCCTATTTTGTGAATAGTAGAAACACGTCTAGGGATAGATTGCTATTTCTGAGTAACATAGATACCTTACATAATCTGTGAGTCTTTCACACCTTTAAAAATAAGGAAGTTGAATTCTGAGAAATTACGGAGATTTTTCTCAAGGGCCACATCTAGTGAATGGTAGATTTGGCATTTAAACTTTGAATCATTGGCTCTAACATTTATTTACTTTTCTCAATATGGTGACCTAACACCCAATAAGAGGCAACATAAGGGCAGACAGACTTATTTTAGAGCACAGTTTGAGGGGGTGCATTCCATCATGGGAGGGAATACATGGTAAGGAAAGCAGAGTGGCAGGAGAGAAGACGAGTGGTCACCTTGCAGCTCCCATCAGGAAACTGAAGGATGTGCAAGGCTGGCTTTGCAAATCTCTCCATACTCAGCCTTGGACCCCAGCTCACGGGATGCTGCTATCTCTAGTCCCTGCTCAGTTAAAATCTTTCTGGAAATGTCTTCACTGACATGCACAGAGTTGTGTGCTTCCTGGTGGTTCTCTATCTAGTCAGCTTGACAGTGAAGATTAACATCACACTACCCCTCATTGGTTAGTAGTAGCTCCCACACTTAGCATCAGATTTACCTGGTGGGCTTGTTAAAGCACAGTGGCTCAGTCCCAGTCTCTGCATTCCTCATTTGATGGGTCAGATTTGGGACTCTCAGCATTTTTATTTCTATTTGTTCATTCATTAAACAGATTCTGCCTTCATATACTACATCCTGACCACAGTTTCCCATTCCTCCACCCCACCTAGCTCCCTTGTACCTCCCCTCTCCTCCAGATCCACTCCCTATCCATTTTCTCTTTAAAGAAGAATAGGACTCCAAGAGACAACAGCCAAACAGGGCAAAACAAAGTACAATAAGACATGACAAAAATCCTCATAGCCAGGCTGGAAAAGGCAATCCAATAAGAGGAAAAGGGTCTCAAGAGCAGAAAAACAGTCAGAGACACACCTCCTCCCACTATTAGTCTCACAAAAACACCAAGCTAACAGCCATAACATATGACCAGAATCTGATGCAGACACATGCTGGCCTGTGTTTGTCCCTTCAGTCTCTGTGAACTCATATGAGCCCTGCTTAGTTGAGTCAGTGGGCCATGTTCTCCTGATGTCCTCCATCCCCTCTGACTTTTACAATCTTTCTTCCATCTCTTCCTCAGGTTCCTCAATCTCTGATGGGGGGGACCAGATAGAGAACTCTAATTTAGACTCTCTCTCCATATAATGGCTTGGCTATGAGTCTCTGCACCCACTCCCATTTGTTACCACAGGAAGCCTCTCTGATGATGACTGGACAAGGCACCAGTCTATAACTATAGTAGAATATCATGAAGAATCATTTCTTTTTCTTTCTTTTTTTTAATCATATTTGGTTCTACCCTAGGTTTCTAAGCTATCCAGTCTCTGGTTCTTGGTTCCCTCTTGTGCAGTGGGCCTCAAGCTAAACCAAACATTGGTTGGCCACCCCTACAAGTTCTATACCACCATTGCCTCAGCTCATCTTCAGGCAGGACAGATTGTAGGTTGAGGATTTTGTGGCTGCATAGGTGTCCAGATTTCTCTTTCAAAGCCTGCAGAGTACCTTCTCACTCAAAAGAGATTAGAATGTAGGAGTGAATGCTCCATGCAGGCACCAGCTTGACGTCTCTACACTCAATGAGCTCTGCAGATGTTGTGGTCTGCAATGGGGTCCCATTGTCAGTTTTCAGAGAGCAACCTTTGGTCCTAGCAAGAGCCTGAGTTGTTTAGGGAACTCCAAGAGACTCTCTCAACCAACAACTCAACCAAGTGCAAATCAGTCCCACCACAGCAAGCCTTCTCTGTCTCTAAAAGATGGCCAGTTCAGACTCCATGTACTCTATTACTAGGAGTCCTCACTAGGGTCACCTTCATAGGTTCCAGGAAATTTCTCCCTGTCTCCCCTGGCTCTCTCTACTTTCATCCTCCTTGAAACTGATACCTCCCACTCCTGTATCCACAGGCCCCCAGTATACCCACAAAATCTATTCTTTTTCCCCTTTGCAGGAAGATTAATGCTTACCTCTCTAGAGCCCTCATCTTTGCCTGTACTCTCTGGGAAGGCAAATATGATATGTATTTACTTCTACATGGATATTAGTTGTTAAATAAATGATAATCAAACATTTATATGTCTACAAATTTATAGGAAATGCTGATTTAGGTGACTGTCTATCATGTTTTCATATTCACTGAATAGTACTTTACCTTTTCTCTTCTATGACTTTTTTAAAAAAATCTATACACAGAATGTTCTAACAATAAAATAGAAAAGAAGCCATCATATTCAATAAAGAAAGAGAATGAGAAAAGATTATGTAAAGAATAAAAAAGGAAAATGGTAAATAATTTACAAAGACAACCGCCCTTTAGTACATGAACAATAAAAGCAAGGTTCTAGTCAATACCCCCAGCCTTTCACAGTTGCGTTGTGCGTTTGTAGCCATCACTCATCTGTGCTTGGTCATCCAGCACAGCCCTAATCTTCCACATTCAGTGACTGTCTAAGATGCTTACCTTGCCAGGGAATATTTCTCATTCTTTCTTATCAAGTCTATCTGCATAACTTCTACAAGCAGTATTTACTCTGCGTCCAAATTCAAATATCTCTTCAGTTAAACAAGCCATCAATGTAGTCTAAAAACCCTCCTCCTGTGTCATTATAGTTCATTGTGTGAAATGCTTATACTGGCATGAGCTTAAGACAATTTCTGTTTTTCTAAACCTGCTCTACAACAAAGTCTTGTTTTCCTGTTTCCCATAGGAACCAATACCTGACAGGTGCTCAATGAAGGGTCACTGGATTAGAGTTGTCAAAAACAAAGTCTGGTTAAGTTAGGAAAAATGTAAAAGTTTAGCTTGATGTAAAAATAACAAATTGTGATACCAGGGCTTCAAGTCACGGAACAAGAAGCTCACCTGATGACTCTGTGACACATGGTCTTAATTAGGGTGTTTGCTGCTGTGAAGAGAAACCATGGCACTGGCAACTCTTATAAAGAAAACATTTACCAACCACAGCTTCCCCCCTCCTCCCTCCTCCAGCCCTACCCCCAGCCCTCTCCCCAACCCATCCCCCATGCCCACCCCCACCCCCTTTATTTTCCAAATAAAGGTCTCCCATGGAGAGTCAGCAGAGCCTGGCACACTCAGCTGTGGCAGGCCCAAGCCCCTCCCACCTGCCCCAAGGCTGTGCAAGGTGTCACACCCTAGGCACTGGACTCCAACCCATGCTCCAGCGAAGGGTCCTGATCTAGGTAAAGTGAATAGAAAGTTTCTTGGTTATTAAAAAATAAATTAAATAAATAAATAAATAAAATAAGGGGAAAAAAAGAAGACATTTAATTGGGGTGGCTCGCTTACAGTTTCAGTTCATTCCATTATCATCATGACGGGAATCATGGCAGCATGCAGGCAGACATGGTGCTAAATTCGTAGCTAAGAGTCCTATCACAGGCAACAGGAAATCGACTGTCACATTGAGCAAAGCTTGAGCAAGAGACTTCAAAGCCCATCCCCACAGTGACACACTTCCTCTAAGAAAGCCATACCTGCTACAAGGCCACACATGTTAGTAGTGCCACTCCCCTTGGGAGGCATTTTCTTTCAAACCACCGCACACGCTTTATAAAGCATAAAGATTCTGCCCTTTTTAATGATGGGTTGTTATACACTAATATCTATCCAAAGCCAAAGACTCAGTGAAGCTAATTTGTCTGATGGTGATTGGTTTGCTGAAGTATGCCTAGTCAGTACATACAGTTTATGGTTTACGCTTTCCATTTATGTTTAGAGATACAGAAATCAGATTGGCTCAAAATGTGATTATGCAGCTATGGATAATTGTCCAGTATTGTGGCTAAATGTGACCCCCACTTTTTTTTCTTTGACAAATAAATAAAAGCTTAAAGTTACTAGTGTGAGTGCCTGTTTTCTTTATTGTTATGAAGTGTAGACATCAAGGTTGTAGGTAATTGTATAAGAGAGGATGGGTTTCAAATGTCACAGTAATCCCCAAAAATCTGACTCTCCAACTTCCCAGAAAAAGAGGTTGAGAAAATGGCAGGAACCCTCCTCTTTGTTAGGTAAAGGAACTCTGGGTGTTGTCAACGCAGTGCAGGAGTAATGGTGTTAGAGTACTAGAGAATCAAGCACAGTAACTCTCCCGACGCTGTTAGTCAATACTAGTTGTTTTGCTAGTGGCAGCTATCAAATCCACATTTCTAAGTCAGATGGAAGCAGAAATGGGGACGCTACACTTTTCCTTTAGGAGATTCGAAAAGGCTCTACGTGGATGCAGCAACAGCGTTTACCAATAGTACCAGGCAGTCCTAGCTTTCAGGGCTAGATAAACACTATGCTGAATGTGATCAGTACTACATAAGCTTGAGAGTTTTCAAATGCAGGTGTCTGGCAGACATCACACACAGCAGATCTCTGCCACAGTGTTCAAATCTATACTTCATCAAAATAAAGAACTGGGGAAATTTTCTAATATTTTGTTCGTAACACAAAGTTTTAACATCTTGGCCATTATTTTTCCAAATATTTTTTTTTTTTTTTGATTTTTCGAGACAGGGTTTCTCTGTGTAGCTTTGCGCCTTTCCTGGGACTCACTTGGTAGCCCAGGCTGGCCTCGAACTCACAGAGATCCGCCTGGCTCTGCCTCCCGAGTGCTGGGATTAAAGGCGTGCGCCACCACCGCCCGGCTTTTTCCAAATATTTTTTTCTCTACCTAGTTTTCCTGCTTTTTAATTATGTATATGGTAGATTATACTGACTCTTATCATAGGATCCTAACTTTTTAAATTGTTTTTCCTGTTTCATGGATTGTATAATTTGCATTACAATAACTTACAACTTATTAATATTTTATGTTGGATATAACTTGTATTTAATTCTACTATTTATTATGTTACAGTTTTGGAGATTTCATTTTGTAAAGACCTATTCAGGTGTTCCTTTATTGTTTATTTTAAATTTTTAATCTATTATTAAACATGGGTTCTTTTCTCATACACTATAATCTAAATACAGTTTCCCCTCCCTCTACTCCTCCCAGTCCCTCCGCACCTTCTCTCTCCTCTTTTACAACTTTGAAATTTATCTTTTCCAAGTCTGTGAGACAAGTACAATATCAATATCATTTTGAGGTCTCTATTATTATTGACTGACTTGGGGATTACATTTTTCCTCATACACACACACACACACACACACACACACACACACACACACATATATATATATATATATATATATATATAGAGAGAGAGAGAGAGAGAGAGAGAGACAGACAGACAGACAGACAGACAGACAGAGACAGAGAGAGATCATTAAAAATAATTTGTTAGTTGATTACATATATGGTCTATAATATATAGTAGATATACATATATACACACATAGTGATTTTGTTTGAGTTTGGAACTAATTTTTTTAACTGATACTATGTTGGCATTCTGAATTTTGATATTTGCCTTAAAAGAGAATTTGAGGCCTTTTTACTAGCCAGTGAAACAACTTTCAGGCCAAGCTGATGTTTGCAAGATAAAAAGTAGAAAATTTGCTTATGTACAAAAAAGAGTAACATGAAAGGGCTAAAATATGCCTAGCATGTAAATGGTTAACTTAAATGAGAAGTTCTGGAAACCATTAACCAAAATTCCATTTTCTTCTTATTAAAGTAAATATTTACTTATTTTGCTTTATGCTTATTTTCTCACCTGTGTCTACACTGGTGTCTCTAAACATAGAACTCAAAGAAGTGGTAGAACCAGTTTTCCCTTCATGACCTCCAGAGTGCCTTCCTGTGTTACAGGGCCACTTTGGAAAACACATTCTCCCTCCTCTTCTCAGTTGGCTGTGAATGACCACAGAGGAGAAAAGAACAATTACTGTACTCGCAATAAACACTGCATTTGGCATGGAATAAAATCTTTTGAAAGCTAGACTGTATTTAAACCAGTGTACTCTGGTGCTTTTTCGAAAGCTTGTAGGAGAAATCAATTAAATTATCTAGAGATCAGCGAGGATAATTTGTGAGTTCAAGTGTAAAGGCTTTCTCTACTATCCCAAATCTTGACATACGTTTGGCTTTCACTGGTGGTTTGTTTAATTCTGTACTTTGATTTTGATCAAGACTCATTAAACCAGCAGGTTAGGATAGAAATATACCAAACAATATGATTTGAGTCTTTAATACTCCTTCTAGTTTCGTGTTTTGAGCTGGCCCCTTGAGGGTGACTGTGTTTGGGGAGATAATGGAACCTTTGTGTAGGGCCAAGCTGAATTACTTATACCAGTACAGGTAGGCCATTAAGGACTATACCTGCTTCCATTTCCAGTCTACCTCTCTGCTTCTCTCTGCCATATGTAAGGAGGGCTGGCACACTTTCACTGCATGTACTCTCCTATGGCGTTTCCCACCATGAAGAGCTGAAAGAAACACCTCTTCCCTTGTCTGTGTTGTTTCTGTCAGGTGTCTTGTCATGAATGATACACCATTTCTGAAAAATGCTATAATGGTCCAGCTACATTATAAGGTTTATCCATAAATAAATAACGTGGGTAATCTAAAGGGTTTAAGGAAAATCCATTGCTAACTTATTTATTTTATCTAAATGATGATAAGTACTTAAAACAACCCATTATATAGGTCACTATTTATAGATATTTAAATTTTAATGTGATCAAAGTATTTTTATATTAATACATTTAAAATAGAAATATGATATTTTTTCCTTCAGAATGTTTGATATAGAATGCTTCAAATATAAAAATTTAGTTGGCTAAGTTAAATTATACAACAAAAATAATTTTTAAGAAACACATTAATTCTTTTATTTTTGATATTGTCTATCAATACTTATAATGATTTTATACTGTCTATCAACACTTATAAAAGTTTGTATGGGAATTCTTGAGGGCACTTGATACTCTATGAAGTCAAACTGCCTATGTGATAATTTTTAAAGTTGTTTTTCCAATTTACCCTTCAGGCTCTCATAAGTAACCAATATCATACTCTAATGCCTAACAACAGATAATGCAGAGAGAGATAAAAGGCCATGAATCTCTTCTACTGCAGAGGAATTAAAGAGATAAGAAAAAATCAAAGACATGCTACTCTTCTGTGTGATATTTTTTAACTTTGAAAATGGGATTTTAAAATGTTATGTATTTAGATTATATGTTACTACTACTTTAAAATTAGAGTAAGAACATTTTATATTTGCTTTATTTCCTAGTATAACAAACGTATTTGGCATTCACAGTGATTTTTTTTCTCCCTTTTCTGCTATTTAAAGTAGAAGTACCATCTTTTTGATATTTCTGGATTACAAGTTTCACAAAACCAGAAAAAGACAAACTTTCAAGTATAGAAATAGTCCACAATTCCCAATTTTCTGAGAAAGCACCATATTGATTTCCAAAATGGCTGTACAAGTTTGCATTCCCACTATCAGTGGAGGAGTGTTCCCCTTGTTTCACATCTTTGCCAGCATGAGCTGTCACTTGTGCTTTTGATCTTAGCCATCTGACAGGTGTAAGATGGAATCTTAGAGTCTTTTTTATTTACATTTCCCTGATGGCTAAGGATGTTGAGCATTTCTTTAAGTGTTTTTTAGCCATTTGAAATTCCTCTGTTGAGAATTCTCTGGACCCCATTTTTTAATTAGATTAGTTAGTTTGTTGTTGTCTAGTTTCTTGAGTACATATATATAATTTGATATTAGCCCTCTGTCAGATGTGGGATTGGTAAAGATATTTTCCCATTCTATAGGCTGCCATCTTGTCCTATTGATGGTGTTCTTGTCTTACAGAAGCTTTTAAGTTTCATGAGGTCCCATTTATTAATTGTCATTCTTATTGCTTGCACAATTGATGTTCTGTTCAGGAAGTTGTCTCCTGTGCCAATGTGTTCAAGGCTATTCTCTGCTTTCTCTTCTATCTGGTTCAGAGTATCTGGTTTTATGTTGAGGTCTTTTGTCTACTTGGACTTGAATTTTGTGCAGGGTGATAGATATGGATCTATTTGCATTTTTCTGCATACCAACATCCACTTCGACCAGCACCAGTTATTGAAGGTGCTTTCTTTTTTCCATTGTATATTTCTGGCTTCTTTATAAAGAATCAGATGTCCATAGGTTTATGGATTTAGCTATACCACTCCTGGACATGCACCCATAGGACTTTCCATCCTCTCATAAGGACACTTGCTCAACTATGTTCATATCAGCTTTATTCATAGTACCCAGAAGTTGAGAACAACCTACATGCCCCTCACCTGAAGGATGGATAAAGAAAATGTGGTTCATTTACACAATGGAGTATTATTCCATTGTCAAAAACAATGGATAAAATTTGTAGTCAAATGGATAGAACCAGAAAAAATTCATCCTGAGTGAGGTAAACCAGACCCAGAAAGACAAATGTGGTATATACTAACTCATAAGTGCATATTAGCTGCAAAGCAAAAGATAATCATGCTACGGTCCACAGACCCAGAGAGGTTAAGTAACAAGGAGGGTTTAAGTGTGGACACAAGGATATCCCTGGAAAAAGGAGATATAATAGATTTTTGAAGGTGAACCAGGGTTGGGTATGGGGGCTAGGAACAAGAGGTATCTACTGGGTACGGGGAGAAATACTGGGAGAAAGAACTGGAGTTGGAGGACATTTCAAATGCGAAAGGGAAACCTAGTGCAACACAAACTCCATGGAATGTATGAGAGTAACCCTAGCAAAAACTCCTAGTAATGGGGGATGTGGAGCCTGAACTGGTCACCTTGTGTTATCAGGTGGCAAACCCTCAAGTGGAGGGATTGGGACACCAACCCAGCCACAAAACCTTTGACTTACAATGTGTCCTGCCTGCAGAGTGTTCTGGGACTGAAGCTTAGCAGAATTGTCATAAAAGAGACCAGAGAGATTTTATGCAACAACTGATCAGAGCAGATGCAGAGTTCCACATACCAACATTAGGTGGAGCTCAGGGAGTCTTGTCCAGGAGGGAGAGGAAGTATTGGAAAAACCAGAGGAGTCAGGGACACCAGCATAATAAAGCCCATAGAATCAAGTCACCAGGACCAAGAGGACTTGTGGAAATCAGGGAGCCTATAAGGGCCTAACATAGGTCCTCTGCATGTATATTATGACTGAGCAGCTTGGGGTTTATTGTGGGATCCCTAATAGGGAACAAAGGCTATCTCTAGCTCTTTTGCCTATTTATATGACTCATCTCCTACTACTGGGTTGCCTCATCCAGCCTTGATGAGAGATTATGTGCCTGGTCTTATTGTAGGGTGTATGATAGATGTACCTGGGAAGCCTGCTCTTTTCTGAGTCAAGACAGAGGGTGTGCAGGTCTGGGGCAGAGGGAAGATGGGAGGGGGAAAGACTGTGGGGAGGGGAGGGAGGCAAAACTTCGGTACAGATGTAATGTATGAAAGAAGAGTAAAAAAATGTTAAGAAAAGCTAGTCCATGTAACCAAAAGTTTTCACAACTGTTGTATATGTTTACATAAGCTTTAATGACATAGGACAGACATTATTTTAAGATATAAAATAAATAAAGAGTGGAGTTGTGAATCTGCAAAACCAGGAGTATCTGCTTTGGGGAAGAGGCAGTTCATAGCTCTACACTACGGGTAGCTGTTTCAAGTACTCTAGCAGCAGACCCTTTTCTTTTACACCCGAGAAGAAAGGATAGCAATAAAGTATTTGTACATGACTACAGAACAAATAAGAAAGACTAAACTATAGCCATAGGGAAGGCCTTAAAAACTCAATGTAAAATTTTCTAAATGTCTTTTTCATTTATGGGGACATAAAGACATAGGGTCTATTTTTAGAGATTATTTGTTCACAAAAGTACACAAAAGTAGAAAATTACTTAGTTCACCAAGTATTTGCAGAGGTCTTTCTAGGGTAAACTAGAAATTCATCAATGTTTAGTCAAGATTTTTGCTTACAAGAAACTCTCCCATGCCATACAAGAAAGAGGAATTTGAGTGTACAGAGAAATTCGACTGGTAAAGGAGAAAAGTACACAGCTCTAGGAGACACCACTCCTAGTGGTAAGCAACACACCGATTACTCAGAAAGTTGTTAAGTATTTTCTTCCTTTGCATAATACTATGTTTTTCTTCTTTCCTTCTCTTTGGTGTCTTAATAAAATTGATTTATCTTTGAAGATAGTCCTTGTAGCTGCTTCATGCATATGGCTTGATAGGACCCATGTGAGTTCCCATTTTATAAGCCAATAGCAGAGATGGGCTAGCACAATTCAATGTCAACTCCAAGTGTTTAAAATAATTTGGCTGGCCTATCTTGGCATATATGCCCACCTCTGTTCAAATCAGAAATTTCCTGGAGGATTTGGAAGGCATTAATGCTGTTTAATGTTGTTTGGCAGTATCCTCTGAGTTTAAAACCTTCCGTATCAGAGAAGAACTTCTAAAGACATAGGAAATAAAAGGGAAGTGAAAAAACAGAGTATTTTAGGACAGGATATTTTCAAGAATGTTCTAGGAGGAGAAGGGATGAAATACAGCAGAGAAATTCCTTAAGACAGGAAGTAAACAACTCAAAATAGCTCAGGAAGTTCCTGAAACTGACAAAATTCACTTAGCCCTTGTCTCCCCAAGATTAATAACTGCAGAGAGGCACTCTCAGACAAGCTGAAATGCTTGAGAGAAGCTCAAACTGGAAGCCTGGAATAAGCAGTGACCCTCCAACCAGTCTACAAAAAGCTCCCTAGCTGAGCTGCCTGGGATTGGCTCATACCAACAGAGCTATCTGGAAAGCACACTCTCCAGACTGTTGAGCTGCCTCTGAGTTGTGCAATGAGCTCCAGATGTCCAGCTTTTGTGAGCAGTCACCCATGGTGGGGTGGGCTTTTGGTGATGTGACTGTCTCTGAGGAATTTCTGCTCCTGTGAGTGACCTCACACCCATATACTTGCCAATAAAACTCATTTGTTCACCAGGTTGGACTTCAGTGCTCTCTGTATTTTTGGTCTGTTGTTAATTCCCTATTTGGGATGAATGGACATTTATTCATGTCTACCCAGGAAGAGTATAACACAACAGGTGCTATTGGAAAAATAAAAAAAAGTAGTTTCTTAACTGTGTAAACACTTTTGCTAGAAGTGACATCTGTAAACACATCCCCAAAGTGTTTGTCATTGAGTAAGCTATTTGTCCTACTAGATCTCAGCCCAAACTTATCTTATTGCATACTTAACATAGCTTTAGAAACATCTATACATACTCTTTACATATCATTTACCAATTTTCTTTCTAAAGGTCTCCTAAACAATTTTCCTTACAGATTTTTGGATTTCCTAAGCAATGCTACATTGAAATGATTTTTAACTCCCTTTGGACTCCACATTCTGGCCAAATTAATTCAAACCTATATATAAATGTAGGTTGAAACAATTGTAGAAAATTACTGTGGAGGAGTGTATACATGCAATGGAAGCCTATAGACACTTTAGTATTGGGAAACATTTTGAAGTCCTCCTTCTCAAATGCTCTGTGTCTGGAGGCCCTGTCACCCAAACGAGAGAAGTCTGTAATTCCTCATTGAGAGTCAGAATGAAGAGAATGTGTACCATTTGGTCTGACATGCACCAAGAATCTATCCCAGAATACCCAAAAGATGGGCTTGATTTGGGAGGAATGTGATTTATTCCCCTTAAGTGCTGTCTAGAGAATGCTGAGACAACATCACTCTTAAGTCAAGTGTTTTTTTTTTCCATACATGTATTTTCCATCCCTAGTTAATGGGGGGTGGTGATTGAAAGTCACATTGAGGTTTTCTGGTGTCTTACAGCACTTACAAGGACCTGTTTCTGCATAAATAACTTTATTGAAAGGGGAAAATCATTTGTGTATTTTTTACTCTTCAGATCAGAAAGTTAGGTCTTAACAAGACATATTTTAGCTAGCTCGGCATATCATCATACATTGCCATATTAGATTTTTATACATAATTCATGTGAAATTTTCATAGGCCCCTATGAATTTTCTATTTATGATGAGCTATGTTTTTCTTAGCTGTGTTCAGAAATCATTTTTTCACAAACTCATGAACTGGATGTTGTATGACCTGTCTACAACTCATTACATAACACAGCAGACCACTAGTGTACTTAAAAGACTGAATTCCAAATACTGAAATTGTGAGACAATAATAGGAAGCAGGACCAGAGCCTAACTTCTCAATCTTATCCTGGTTGTCTGTCCACTGCTGCCCTAGATTCAGTGTGTTCTTCATCATGAGGCAAGGGACTTTGGTCCCATATTACAAACCTCCTTGGTTCCTCCATTTGCTAAATGTCTTAGTTCAGGTTTCTATTGCTGTGAAGAGACACTCCATGACCATGGCAACTCTTATAAAGGAAAACATTCAATTGAGGTGGCTCACAGTTCAGAGGTTCAGTCCATTATCATCACAGTAGGACATGGAGGCATGGAGGCAGACATGGTACTGGAGAGGTAGCTGAGAGTTCTACACCTTATATAGGCAGCAGGAAGTGAACTGACTCACTGAGTGTGGATTGAGCATATATGAGACCTCAAAGTCTGCCTCCACGGTGACAGAATTCCTCCAGCAAGACCACACCTACTCCAACAGGTCATATCTCCCATTAGTGCTACTCCCTTTGGGGGCTATTTTCTTTTAAACCACCACAGCAAGTCTTTTCTAGAATGACCATGCTTTTCAATATTTTTAGCTTATAATTTACTTCTCAAATAGCCCCAACCCCACCTCCAGCCCTTACTTAGTGTGCTTTGTGAAGTCCTTTGTCATTGAGAATTTTCCACTGTGGAATACCCACTGGGAGGTCTAAGGAAAGGGTCATAAAATTGTGCTTATAAGGACAAAGATGGAGTTTGGACCTGGGGGTTAGATGGACATGCCACTAGACACAATATTGTAGAACAGAGAGGCAGGGGTAGAAGACATAAGAGTATGCCCTTGTGGGGACTAAGAGCTGCTTCTCTTAAAGCTTTTATGCTATTGAAGAAACTCAGTGAATGCAAAGAATTCTCATAGACCAAACTTACCAGGTGTTTTGAAAGTTCTCTTACTATGTAAGTGAATGCTCATTATTCCCTTTCAATTTATGGTATGTTTTATAAATTATAAAGACTCATACATGATATATGGGCCTTCACTTGCATTCTTGCCCAGTGATCCTCAAAATTGGTAAGTCAACATTTTAGATTTTTTTGGAGCTTCAGGAAAATGCAAATGCTTAATTAAAATGCAATGACTTATCTCAACTCTGAATTGTTTGTTTTATAGGTGAGGGAGGAGAAGTAGGGATATAGGCAAATTCTTTAACTTACAACTGGACAGCTTAAGTTAGAATGTAAATGGACATAGAAGCTTGTTAATGCCTCCCACAAGCTTATACCTACATATAATCCTGTCTTACTTGATTTTCATGAACTAGGAAATGTATATCTAAGAAATGCCTTCTAAAAGAGAATAAAGGAGTTGTGCTTCACTATAAGACTTTGGGGACATCAGACAAAATACAAATATTCCAGGATTCTAGTCTCTGAGACCTACCCAGAGTCTTGATAGACACTTTTATTTACTGGGCTATGATTACTTAATGAAGGTGCACAGAATAGTGATATGGAAGTACTACTTACATTTCTGGAGAATATATTAGGTTAAACAGTTATGGGTTGAAGTCCTTCTTTCATGAATTATTTTACTGTTCTTGTTAAATTAATATAAAAATCACTTTTGAGCCTTCTTACATCTGGGTATCTAGATGCCATAAGCCAAATATACAACTGTACCTGAAATTATTGTGAATAAAGCATGCAGGGAATTCTCTCAAGCAATGCCCTTTACAGAATGATGATCCTTCAGTGAGATTGGTATCTTTCTTTGTGTGCCCTAACTTTCATAAGCACAGCCTCATGTCATTCAACAGAAAGAGGCAGGACTCTGTTATACAGCATTAAAGTATCAGCAGGGTAATAAAGCTGTTTCTTATCATATTTTCATCTGACAGATTAGTTCCAGAGTATTCTTTTTCTTTGCTTTGCATTAAATCTTAAGACATTTCCCCATTTGTGCAATTTTATGACATCTGATATGAAAGCAGAGGTCAGATATTAATGCATTAGTAATGTTAATATTCACTGCTGATCTTCTAATGAACTGCCGCATTTTCTGGCAGGTCAAAATGGGGAAGCCTAGTTAAGCATTGGCAATGTGCTCCGTTGTCAAGCTTGATGTTCTATTTAGCTATTTGGAGAGGCTTCTGCTTATGAAGCTTAACATTTCCATGGCTCACCTTCTGGGGAAGCAGGTAAGGCAGTTTACCAGCGTGCCCTAGTTTTCGAAGTTACGGGCATTTTTCTGTTCCTGTTTTTGAACATCATTTGTGTGCCTAGCCTTGTACTAAAGCTCTACTCTGCTGGAAGTGGAAAGATGACATGTTTGACTTCAAAGTTATTAGTGCTGTGAGAATAGCAGATGCAGCAGGCTTGTCATAGAGTGGAAATTCTTGTTCTAGAGGTGTTCCTGGTCATTAAGCAACTAGAGCTCCATGATGACTGTGTTAAAAATTCAAACATGGGAGATGGAATTCACTGGTCTGTTAATGTCAGTACTAGTTAGGAAAAGAATAAGCTACTGCTCTTTCAAATGTAGGTCTCCAATACAGTAGCTTAATGTAATTTGTGATTCCTTAGGAAATGTTTTTACTTGCATGATCAAAAATTGTAAGGGCCAATTTTTTTTTTTTAACAAAACTAATGAGTCAGAAATTGCACTTAACACTTTCACATACATTTTCTTGGAGACAACTAAACCACCTACCATAAATAAGTGCAAAGGAGTCTGAAATATGCAGTTCTTCTCTGAGTAACCTCATAACCACTGTGAGCTCTGTTATTATGATAGACTACTGTAATGGACTTGAATAAACAGCAGAAGTCTCCCTCACTGACTGATTCAAAATTTAGTGCAGTCCAGTCAACTTAGTAGCAATTTCTTCAGTAAGATGTCATGGGAAGATGCAATTATAGGACTCAGAAGGAGGATAGTTTCCATAGGACAAGGGCAGTTTGGCTCTCTGCAGGATGGTTGTGCCTCCTTATGAGTTGGATGTAGAGGGAGTCTACAGTTGCTTAGGATAACCTCAGAAGACATTGTCATGTCCAAAAGTAGACATGGAGACACTGGAGGAGATAGCCTAGGGGTTCAGCAGAGGTCCTATGACAAGCTAGCAGCACAACAGAGCAAGACCAGGTCAGTGCTGACTACAAGTACATCAGTACTTATAATGGTCATATACAGCTTTTTTCTGATCAATATTGTATCTAAGTCTGCCTTTTTACCTTGAGAAAACGTAGATGTAAGCATTAGTTTAAAGGGGTTTCTTTGTGTAAAATATTTTAGCATTAATGGAAGAAAAAATCTTCAATATATTTATATTTGAAATATTTCTTTAAGCATTTTTTTGTAGCATTCTTACTTCACTGTTAGGGAAATTTAAGATATATAGCAAGGGTCATAAACATGACTATGCAGCGTGTGTGTGTGTGTGTGTGTGTGTGTGTGTGTGTGTGTGTGTGTGTGTGAAAAGAGAGAGAGAGAGAGAGAGAGAGAGAGAGAGAGAGAGAGAGAGAGAGAGAGAGAGAGAGAGAGAGTACACATTTCAAACTTCGGAAATGCTTCACGCTGCTGGGATCTTACACTTATGTGATGATCTGGCGCCACCCAGCAGACCAAATGAGCATCGACTACTTCGTGCTCACCTGTGAAAGGACTTAAAGTGGGTGACTTTGGTAGAGGTGGAATTTAGGTAATGGCCCTTTCTCTAGTCCTGTATCTGTAGGCAAACAGGCCATTCAGAAATAACAGGAGAAAGCTGATTTTTTTTAGTTAACTTGGTATTTTTCAACTTTGAATTTCTACACATGAAAGCTTCCCTCTCCTAAGGTTTTCATTGCTTCCATCATTTACAGAGGCATTGAGAACTGGGTTCTGCTCAGTGCCTCCTCCTTTCCTGAATTCCCACAGATCTCAGTAGAGAACTGAGAATGTTCAACGATTACCATGAACTATGAATGATGAAATATTCTCCTAGATTTATTCATGGTGGAAAAGCCAGGGATTGTCCAAAAAAAGGACTTTTATTTACACGACTCACTTAGATTTCTCAGCCACTTTAATCAGTTTGTACAACTTCCAATATCATGAGTTCCTTGGAAAATATCTCTAATTGTCTAATTGTAAGCATTTCTGAAAGGGAGGCCCAACCTGCTCACTGACTGTTATGAAAACCAGGAGTAAGATGTCTTTAAGTTTATTATTTCATTTAATAGATAAATTCCTCTTTTAGACCATGGACTTAAACTGGACTGCTCATAAAATGTGTGGCTAAAAGCTAAGTATTTCTGAAGATGTCATGTAGGCTGTATTAAAATAATCCAGAAGAAGCACTAATAATCTCTCTGGTTGGAAAGAATACTTGGGCTGCTTAAGAACCTGCTGCTTTCTTCTCCCAATTCAAGGGTCATGCTTTTAGAAGATGAGTCATAACAGTGTACCAGAAATACCTTCTTTGATGAGTAACTTCAGGTCAGGGCTTCTGTTTCGCTGAAAATCCAAGCTCCCTGTGAGAATACACTGATGTGTTCTTCTGCTGTACCTCTCTTTTCAGTTTTTAACTTAACACAGTCAGACTCCCATCCTAATTCTTATACTTGGTAGCAAAATTTTATTCACCAGAAGCAATACTTTTCTTTCTGTCTTTAGAGTCTCTGCAGCACTTAGCTTGCTTGAAAGTAATGTTCTTTTTAATTCCCATTTCTCATTATTTGTATAATGTATTTTTTCTGGGTACCATTTCATTTTCTCATGCATCCTTTTTGGTCTCATCTTCCACTGTCTGCTGTGAAGTTAGGATCCAATTGTTCTCTCTCTCTCTCTCTCTTTTCCTTTGGTATCTAATAGTTCTCATCAATCATTCCTATGACTTCAAACACTGTTACCATATTTAGCATGTCTGGTTTCTGCATTCTTATCCCACGGATTCCATTGTTCACTTGATATTTCCAACAGTTTCTTACAGGTACTGTAAAAGTATCCCAAAGTGGACTCCATGATATTTCCTCTCCCACATGACATTCTGCCTTCAGACTGTTTTGATGAAACATGTTCATCAGGTTTCCTATAAACAGTTATTGAAGATTTTAGACATCTACCCATTGCTACCCATCACTTGAATCAATTAAGTATGCCATGAAGCAAAAACCATATGTAAGTAATAGTCTATTTCATCATTTCCTACCATAAACTACATACACATCTATTATAAAACATTAAAAACAATCAAACTTCAGCATGGAGTAGAGATTATACATGCTTCCATCTGTAGTCAAGAGATGTAGATACTTATTAAATAGTAAACACACCAAATCAGCTGTTACTATGATAGCCATGTTAGAGCCATTTAGATGCTATCACAGTGAGTCCATTGAGTTAAGTCCCCACTGAAAAGCTACAGAGCACTAGTCATTTTCGGGATCCAGTCTTCCCTGAAAATTAGTGTAGTAAAAGAATTAATCTCTCATGATTCTCACACATTTTCATTGTCTGTCATAATATACAGCTCTCAAAACATACAGTAAGTGACTTTATATTATTAATAAGCCTTGTGGTAAAAAAAGGTTACATTTTACAGGGTCAAAAATCATATGCAGATTTTTAACTGGAGTGGACTGGTTATCTTCTGCAGTGAAAACATATCATTGACTAGGTTATCTGGCTCTTCAGAAAACCACATTCCTGTTTTGTTTGTTCCAGACTGACAATATCTGATACTTCAAGAAAAAATAAATTTGCATTTCAGTTGTCCTCATCTGCTTTTCATGAGATAAAACATTGAAAAGAAAAAACATTCCACTAAGAAATCCTGACACATCTACACATTTCTGAACCATAAATAAAATGAGATTTTGAAAGCCTGCAATCAATTTCCCATTGTAGAGATTCATTATCATCTTGCTTGACTGAACAGTTCTATGACTAAACAAGAATCAGAGCTCATTCATATTTTCTCTCCATATAGCAAGAAAAAAAAGTACCAGTAAAAACAGGAACACTACAGACTATGCATTTTTCTCTTGAGAATCAGGACACCACCAGGATTGATGTATCACTGTTGTCTCCATCCCTCTACTTGATTTTACTTGTCTGAAATTTGTGATTTTCTGAGCTTAAGCTAATTTTTATAGGCAAGCACATTTAATCTATATAACTATGCTCTATACATTTGTCAGTGAGCTTGTTGAGTGTTAAAAAAAAAAAAAAAAAACACCTAAAACTTTCCCCCTCTCAAAGACTGCTGACTCAACAGGACATTTTTCCCTTTGAAAGGCAAAGCTGTTTCAAGGGAAAGTTCGAAGGATGATTTGTTTTTTCTTAGACTTATAACTTTTGTCATTGTATGCATTTCTCTCACTGTAAAAGGCTCCCTCCTGCCTTTTCTTTTTATTTATTGGCTACTGTGCTCACAATGGTGTTTTGGGAAGTAGAAAAATTTTGTACCCTATGACTTTTGCTAGTCAACACAACTCTGTTTTGACAAATTACATATAGGAATGAAATATTAATATATAATACTAGGCAATATTTCAAGAAAGTTAAAGCAAAGAAATAACACATACACACGACATTTTTTCACAAAGTAGGAAGGGAACCATATTTATGTTTGTGTATATTGAAAAATTTTAGGACTACTTTTGTGTTTAGAAGACTATCACGGTATATCAACACGCTGTGCAGTAGCTGCTTGGGGAACATAAATCCCAGGTGCTGCTTCCTTATTAAAACTGAACAGTTCATTTGTTAACGATAGATGAATCTAAAGAGAACCTGGGAAGAAAACTTACATGCAGCAGAAAGCAATTCATAATCAATATCTCACGAGTAATCAAATTGTTTATGTTTATAAGAGGAACAACGAGGAATTTATTGAGTTGGAAAGGAAAAGAAAATGTAAACAATGCCATGCTTGTCATTGAACAAGATCACTGGCCTTTCTCCCAGATCTTTATTCTTAAATACTAGCCAGATATAATGTGGTAATAATTTCTATAAGTACTGGGAAAAAATGAGAGAGGAATAGTACACTTCTATTCTTTTCTCTCTCTCATTTTTGAAAATGGAAACACTAATAGTCTCTGCATTTTTATAGTAGTTAATGGATTTTTATAATTAAAACATCAATTGGAGTGTGTGGTAGAGATGGCTCAGTGGGTAAGAGCTTTTGCTACACACAACTGCCTGTAACTTCAACCCAGAGGATCTGACACATTTTATGGCCTCTGTGGTCCCTCCTCAGAGACATAAACGTAACTATTTCTATAGACTCATACTTTTATACATAATCTACACACATACATAAAATATCAAAGTTTAGTTACCCTGTAATGGGGCAACAATGCTTCTACTAGACACCACAGGTTAACAAATAAAAACCCAGAGCCAGGAATACTTACTTCTTTTGGAGTTGTTTGCCTGTGATTTCACATAGACCCCCAAACAGTTGCTACTCTTGTTTACCCGCCCCTACCCCATAACTTGATGTTAAGATTCTACTGCTGAAAGTACCATAAGCTTCAATCATAGAACATGAAGAAATCAAGCTAGTACTGACCTGGGGAATTCATCCCTACTAATTCGCTTTCATAGAGTTGGATGGTGCTATGAATCATACAAGAGGAGAAAAGTGATCATTAAATTTATCCAGCTATGAGCCCTATAAGCTATAATAATGACTTATAGAGTAAGCCATGCCCCAGGTGCTATAGTACCATGAACATCATGGTAACAACCAACCACATTCTGATTTAATTTAAGTCCTACTCTACAAAATGAATCCCATACCTGGTAACAATGTCAGGCCAAGAACCTGTGGTTAGAAAAGTCATAGACTTTGGGAGGAGAAACTACTACTATTACTTTGCTAAATGGACACAGTGTTAAACTAACTCCTAATGACTTATGGCTACAGATTAATGCATCTCTCAGTCTTCATCAGAGAACCTTCTATTTGTAGCATATAGTGATTAACACAGAGACTCATAACTGGCCAAGGTATAGGAAATAAAAGACTCTATACTGCTCAACCCTAAATGGAACATGTACATTATGCCTACCTTTCCCAGGGAACATTGTGGAAAAGGGGCATACAGAGTGTATGAAACAGTGGCAATGGATGACTATAAGGAAAGAGTGCCTTCTAGACACAGCAGGGCAGATGCAGGCATGAACATATAATGGTTGTGACAGTAGGCACAAGACTAGTCCAAGCCCAATTTAGACTAAATTCCAGCATGGAGATGGGATGTAGTGGGTAGCCATTCCAACTTTGATCTGGAAGTTCCAACCCCCATTGAGTCTTCGGCAACTGTCACGCCTACAAGGCGGGCCGAGGGAGGCACCTGGAGACCCGAGATCTGGATGGGCCAGCGCTCTCTCTGTTCCTGGACCCTTGACGGTGGAGGTTGACCGAGCAGAGTTCCAGAGAACACCGCTGGACTGCCATACACTTTCCCCAGACCCCACGATCTACCTATCCTTTTTTTGTAAGTTACCCACTAAATAAATCTTCCTTTTAACTACGTGGAGTGGCCTTAATAATTTCACCAATAATGGGAGTTGGGCACAACAATCCCACCCCTAGACTTGTAACTCTTGATGGCTGTTAGATTTTGGGTGTCTACGAATAAATTAAATCTAAGAGTGTTCTGCTTAAGTCAACTACACGCTAGTGGAAGGCCATACAGCTAACAATATTTGAGCAGTGCAAATGGGTCTTGATAGGTAAGAAACAAAACAGAGTTGGGTAATTGGGGAAGGGGAGTCAAATAGAGGGAGGGGTTGAAATGATCAAATACATTCTATGAAATTCTCAAAGAATTAATAAAAAATTAAAAATATTCATAGATGAGCAGGTGAAATTGCCAGCAGGTGAAGGCACTTACCATGGTGACTATTTACATGACTTTCTCTCCTAGAATCTACATGGTAGAATCAGGTAAATGACTATTACAAATTATCCTCTGACTTATACATGCACAATGTGGCATGTACATGCTCCTACATGTATGAACATAAAGACACACATGAAAATAAATAAATAAATGCTAAATAAATTCTAAAATACTTAAACATAAAACTTTAAAGACTTCAGGGAATCATTATTGGTGTGTTTATTTCTATAGGTCTTTACCATTTGCTCTCTCTTCCTCAGAAGAATTAAATATTTATACATACCAAGATTTAATATTTCCTTCTTAAATAATTTTATCATTATGGTTGCTTTTCTCTATCACTTCAATAATAAAGTAGTAGTTCTTGCTTTTCTGATTTGACTCTATGTCTAATATTTTCCTTTGCTCTACTCAATCTGTAAGGCTATTGTTAAAACAGTTCTTTCTTCCATTTCTATACACCAGTGCCAATGGCCTCTAATGCCCTGGTAGTCTCCACACAGGCTGTATTCCTGACAATTGTAGTTTATTATATCAGATATGCTTCAGAGTGAGTATTGCTCCCCTGAACTTTGCATCACAATGGCTTGAGCCAAACCTAGATTTACAACCATGTGGATTTGGACTCCATTTTTACCAGTGTATATATATTCTCCAAGAGGGATTGGGGGATCATATGACAAGAAATGAAAGAATTGTGTCCTACAGAAAGCACCTCACTGCCAGAGGGTACAGAGCAGATATGAAGTAGATAGATTGGAGGACAAAGCAAAGATCAGCTCAACTTTATTGATTTATCAATGGTGCTTTGAATGAATTGGACTGTGTCTTATAAAAGAGACATTTTTGCTCACCCTTGATGCAAGGGACTTGGTCCTGCCTCAATTCATTGTACCAGGATTTGTTCTCCCGCCATGGGAGAACTTACCCTTTCAAAGAGGGGATGAGGAGTGGGTTTGGGGGGAAGATGGGGGTGGGGGGAACAGGAGGAAAGATGAGAGGAGGATCTGTGGTTGGTATGTAAAATGAATCTTTTTTTTAATTAAAAAAAGAGACTTTTTGCTGAGGGAACATTGGATTCTAAAATAATACCATGACAATGATCTTTCCCAAGTGACCTCAAGTGAAACAAAATGTAAAACAAGCAAATTGAAACTTTTTATACCAGATCTAAGATAATGATTGGTATAAGAGCAATACTTTAAAAAATACTTCCATATTGATATTTACTGTCAACACATTGGAAGCACATTGAAGTGTAGTGAGACCCAGTTGAACTATTAATCTGGAATTGAATACATTTTTTTTTCATTAAGTAGTGTCATATATAAATTACTTTGAATTAATAAAGCATAAGTGGGTATGGTCATAAAAATCACCAGCTAGATATGGTGATAAATACCTTTAATACCAGGTGTCAGGAGGCAGGAGCAGGTAGTTTTTATATATCTTTTTGTATTTATTTATTTTTTATTATTACATCCCAAGCAAAGTTTCTCCTCTTTCCCTTCCCAGTTCCTCTCCTCGAACTCCATCCTATTCCCTGTCTACTCCTCTTCCTCTATTTCTTTTCAGATATAAGCAGGCATCCCATGAATATCAGCCAGCCATGGTATACCAAGTTGCAGTGAGACTAGGCACCTACTCTTCTATTGAAGCTAGATGAAGCAATCCAATAGGAGGAATGGGTCCTAAAAGTTGGCAGCAAAATCAAAGATATTGCCTGCTCTCACTGTTAGGAGTCTCACACGAAGATCAAGTTACACAAGTGTAACATATGTGCAGAGGGTCTAGGTCACACCTATGCAGGCTCCCTGGTTGTCAGTTCAGTCCCTGTGAGCCCAGATTAGTTGGTTCTGTGGGTTTTTATTTTCTTTTTTTTGTGGTGCACTTGACACCACTGGGTCCTACAACCCCTCTCCCTCTTCCACAGGATTCCCCAAGCTATGCCTATTATTTGGTTGTGGGTCTCTGTATCTGTTTTTATCAGTTGCTGGGTGAAGCCTCTCTGATGACTGTTGGGCTAGGCACCAATCTATGAGTATGGCAGAATTCCATTAGGAATCGTTTTGTTGACTTTTTTTCCCCATTTGTGTTTGGTTCTGTCCTAGGTCTCTGGGATATCCTCTCTCAGTGGCAAGCTCCCTCTCGTGGTATGGGTCTCCAGCTGGGCCAGTCATTAGTTGGTCACTACCTTTACCCCAGCACATCTTACAGGGAGGACAAATTGTAGGCTGGAGATTTTGTGGCTGGATAGGTGTCCCAGTCCCTCCACTGTAAGTATTGCCTGGTTACAGGAAATGACCGGTTCAGGCTCTCTATCCGCCATTGCTAGAAGTCTTAGCTAGGGTCACCCTCCAGATTCCTGGGAGTTTCCATTGCTCTAGGTTTCTAGATCCTCCCACAGATGCCCCCAGATTTCAATTCTGTCTCCCAGTACTTTCTCCTTCCATTCTTTCCCCTCCATCCCTTCTGTTCCCATCCCCACTTCCCTTTCCAGGCCCTCCATCAACTGGCAATGTCTATTCTATGTCCTTTTCACAGTGAGATTAATGTACCTGCCTTCTTGAGTCTTCCTTGTTACTTAGATCCTCTATGTCCATAGCTTGTAGCATGGTTCTTTTGCTGGGTATTTTAATCTGGACTGGTGTCTGTAGTCTCTTAGAGTCTACAAGACATCTGTTCAGACCCTTCTGGCTTTGAGAGTCTCCACTGAAAAGTGAGGTGTAATTCTTATAGGTTTCCTTTAAACTTCCTGAACAGAACACCAATTATGCAGGTAATAAGACTGACAACTAAGAAATGGAACCTCATGAAACTGAAAAGCTTCTGTGAGGCAAAGGACATTGTCAATAGGACAAAATGGCAGCCTACAGAATGGGAAAAGCTTTTACCAACCACACATCAGACAAAGGGCTACTATCCAAAATATAACACACTCAAGAACTAGACATCAACAAACTAAATAATCCAATTAAAAATGGGGTCAAGATTTAAACAGAGACTTCTCAACACAGGAATTTCAAATGGTTGAGAAATACTTAAAGAAATGTTCAGCATTCTCAACCATGAGGGAAATGCAAATCAAAATGGCACCGAGATTTCATCTTACACCTGTCAGAATGGCTATGATCAAAAACAAGTGAGAACTCATGCTTGAGAGGATGTGGAACATGGAAACACTCCTCCACTGCTGGTGGGAGAGCAAACTTGTACAGTCACTTTGGAAATCAATATCATGTTTTCTCAGAAAATTTGGGATCAATCTAACTCAAGACACAACTATACCATTCTTGGGCATATACCCAAAGGATGCTCAATCATACTACAAGGACACTTGCACAACTATGTTCATAGAAGCTTTATTCATAATAGCCAGAACCTGGAAACACCATAGATGTCCTTCAGCAGAAGAATGGATAAAGAAAATGTGGTACATTTTCACAATGGAATATTACTCAGTTGTTAAAAACTATGACATCAGGAAATTTGGTGGCAAATGGATGGAACTAGAAAAGACCATCCTGAGTGAGATAATCCAGACACAGAAAGACACACATAGTATGTTCTCATTCATACGTGAATATTAGCTGTAAAAAGTGGGTAGAACTTTGTGAGCCTGAGGGCATCCTGGTCTTCATAGCAAGTTGTCAGCCTTCTAAGGCCGACAGTGCATCCTATCTCAAAACTGAGTAACTAAAAATGTATAAACATATTACAAGTTATACTACTTATTTCTATTTCATGCATCAATTCTTAACTTCCTTACTATTTACTGATTGAAATAGTGATAATAGAACATATTTCTCTTTGGAAGCATAATAATCATTAACTTACATGAGTAATACCTACTCTGCACAGGAGTTTGGAATGAAATACTTAGAAAATAGTTTGCACCTTTTCCTCCCCTGATCATAATACTGCCCTGGGCAACTGTGATAGAATGCTAATCTCATTAGAAATTCTTATGCAGTAAATCTGATGTGGATCAGAAAAGTGAAGTTTTGGCAAGTCCCTTGAGTGAAACATGTTCAGAAAATAGACCTGTAATTTATTTTTCATATTGAACATGCTGTGATTCTCCTGTAATCACTGAGATATCAAGGAATCTGTCCATCCCTTCCTTTATCCCTTCTTTCATCTACCTGTTCTCTCTCCCTCTTTTCCTCCTTTCTTTTGTTCCTTTGTTCCTTTGTTCCTTCCTTCCTTCTTTCCTCCCTCCCTTCCTCCCTTCCTTCCTCCCTCTATCCCTCCCTTCCTCCCTCCCTCCCTTCCTTCCTTCCTTCCTTCCTTCCTTCCTTCCCTCCTTCCTTCCCTCCCTCCTTCCTTCCTTCCTTCCTTCCTTCCTTCCTTCCTTCCTTCCTTCCTTCCTTCCTTCCTTCCTATCTCTACCCACTCTTGTTTTCCTTATACAGAGTCTCACATCTCAATCTGGTCTTGACTTGGTTATGTAGCTGAGATTGACCATGTCTCATCCTTCTATCTCTACCTTCTGAGTCATGAGCTTAGAGGCATGTGCCATCATACCTGATTTTATGTGATGCTGGGGATCAAACTCTGGGGTTCACATAGGCTAGAATATCACTAAATGAACTAACCTATATCCTCAACCTTAAGTGCTTTTATTAGTGCATTATTAGTTGTTTAAAATGTTGCTATCATTGTGTATTTTCATGTACCCATGTGACTAATATACTTTGATCATGTTGCTCCTTTATTAGCCTCTTTTGCCACATGTGTTACTGTCTGCTGGTCTCCCTCTTCTTCCCAAAAAGTCCGTCTTCAAATTTCCTATCACAGAGTGTATGTGATGCTTGTCTTTCTGAAATTTATTTCACTTAGCTGGATGATCTTAAGCTAGACACCCTTTCCCTAGAGCAACACTTTTTCACTTCCTTAGAGCTGACTAAAACTCTATTATATATACATGCCAATTTTTCTTTTTCCATTCTTTTGTTGATGGATACCAAGGCTGATTCTATAATTTGGCTGTCTTGATCCTTCAGGTATATCCCTAAGGGTGGCAGAGCTGCCTCATTATAACTCTATTTTTAGCCATTTTTCAAGGGATGAATGTTTCAAAATGAGAGAGATAATTTTAACATATCTATTTCTTCCATGCTTGGAGACTAAGGTAGTCAACACATTGGGTTGCCATCCTTTGTCAGGTCTTTGTGTTCCTCGGATCATCAGACTGTCATAAGCACTGGTAAATGTGCAGATTCCAGAACTTGCCAGTAGACTAAGACAGAACCTTCAGGATGGATGCTTGATGTATCTACACATAATTCAGCAGTACTGCTGGAGAGTTGCTGTGGGATGGTCTGTATGTCAAATTGCTCTGATTGGTCAATAAATAAAACACTGAATGGCCAGTGGCTAGGCAGGAAGTATAGGCAGGACTAACAGAGAGAAGAAAAGAAAGAACAGGAAGGCAGAAGGAGTCACTGCCAGCTGCCACCAGGACAAGCAGCATGTGAAGATGCCAGTAAGCCACGAGCCACTTGGTAAGGTATAGATTTATGGAAATGAATTAATTTAAGCTATAAGAACAGTTATCAAGAAGCCTGTCATGGCCATACAGTTTGTAAGCCATATAAGTCTCTGTGTTTACTTGGTTGGGTCTGAGTGGCTGTGGGACTGGTGGGTGACAGAGATTTGTCCCAACTGTGGGCCAGGCAGGAAAACTCTAGCTACAGAGAGTGATTAGCCTGTCTGTGTAAGCAGGAAGAACTCTGTGTAGACTTAGCTCCCTCCCGTGTATATCTCAAACGCTGGCAGCTTTCTACAGCTCCTGTTAGAAGGATCCCATGGGGCTGGGCTTGAATACATCAGCATTTGTCTCCATGGAGATGGAGTATCAGAAGATCAAGTTTCTTTCTCAGGACAGAAAAAGCGAGTTTGAGAGCTGAAAAGGCAAAAGAGCCTCTTTTCCAAATCAATCACGACTTCTCTTTAATCTCCTTAAGCTTCACATTTGGGAGAAAATACACAACTATGTTCTTTGAAAGGATTATTAAATCCTACATGGCGTCTGTGTATATGAAGTTCATACCTGATGTAAGTAGAAGCAAAATAACACTTAAGCTAAGAATGGTGGAACTGTCTAGTGGGAATAAAACACTTTTAAAGACTTCAGGCAGAAACAGGGCATAATGATTATTTGTGTAAAGACGAGGGATAAAGCAAAAAGATAAATGTTGAGAAACATCTCTAAGTGTTAAGTTAGAGGACAACTCCACCACATGGATTTCTGCTGAATTTCTCTTCTGTTGGGAAACACAATTCTGTGCTTCCCTAATGAATCACAGTCTAATAATCACAATCATGTTCAAAGTGATCAGTGTCAAGGACTTAGAAGGAGCTGGAAGAAAATATATTCAGGTGGAAATATGGCTTAGTATGGGAAGAGAACTACAGTAATGGATTTCCTGTTTTGAATTTTTTTGCATACTTTGTACCTATCTATCTCTGCATTTGTAGCTATATAAATTTAGCCCAAAGGGTCAATAAATATCATTTTACCAGAAACTTTACAAAGGGCTCAAGGCAGTGCTTGGCTTTCTGTGTGATAAAACAATACTGCTGCTTTTGCTCTGGAGTCATATTCATAATTGGTTGTGACCTGTAATCCAATAGTTCAATAAAACCATAAGTGAGATAATTGCATTTCACTTCCACCTTCTCCATTAACTTGGTGTGTTATTATGGGAAATAATGTAATATATCTACTTCAGTTTCCTCCTTAGTGAAATACAGAAAGCCACATTAGCTTTTTGAGTTTAAAATTTTTACTTTAGAATCCATAATTCACCGAGTCATTAACTGGAAATAATCGCAACTACACCATGAAAATATTTATTAATATTCTGCAATATAATAACAGGAATTTAGAAATCAAATCAACCTAGTACTTTTTGAAAAATGAAGCCAAATAAGCAATGCTAAAAAACAAACAAGATAGTAATAAATTCAATTAAAACAAGCAAAATAAATGTCGGTGGAGATCTGTTTAGTTGAGCCTAAGAAATGATTGGATATGCTTCATGAATCAGTTAAGGCAAGCTTCAAGATATTCAATGAATAAATGCCAAACACAGTATCTTATGATACATGTGAAGTTTTCCTTTTATATAAGACTAGTTTGGAGGAAGGCATCCAGACAAAGAGACTGTGTCACTCACATTTCAATGTTAAGAATTTAATATTCAGCTCTATTTTTCTGTAAAGGAGGCTATGAATGTAATCTCACATTATTCTACTATATGGCAAGGGTGTAGGGAGAAAGGAAAGGGGGATTTAGTTCATATTAAGCTGCCTTCCATTCTTCTAGTTATACTTAGAGAAAACATTGGAGGGCGACTGTGACTTGCATTTCTCCTGTTTGATCTCATTCCATAGCTTTAACTCCTATCTATCTGCTAATGATTCACACACTTATCCTTCCAACTTCACTTCCCTCCTTAACCTCCAGATTGGTAGAGGAAGCAACACCCTGACACCATGTCAAATCATCACTGACACCAATACCCACATGGAATCTAGAGTCCAGGCTCACTTCTACTTCAATAATACTTCAAATAAAGGTAACCACTCATATTTCACCCTC